>NC_090922.1:1420594488-1420903843 GCF_040938575.1 Ambystoma mexicanum | reverse complement strand
GCTGTATGTTGGTTGCTAGGAGACGACACAGCTGGCTGAAGAAGATGCCGTCCGTTATGAATGGGCATATTAAGGAAGAAAAACACATTAGTTGAGTTTGTTTAAAGCGCCGTTGCGCTGGTTAAAGTTTTTTTCGTCGTGTGAAGCTGGAGAGCTGCATCGAGAGACAGTAGGAAAGGATGTAGCCACAGGAGTGTTGAAGTCCGCGTCGAGCAACTGGTCGAGGAGGCAGTTGGGGGTTCGAACAGAGAGAGAAGTTGAAGCGGAGAGAGAGTCGAGGAGAGTCTGTGGACGAGTCTCCAACATTGGGACTCTCGCCGATGAACTGACCCTCAAGGAAGAAAGAGGAGGAGGCATGCAAGAAGGTTGGAGGAGCGGCGGAACGGGAGATCTGTGAGCAGCGAGTCGGAGGTCGAACCCCAACGGCTGGTCGTGAGCGGCCGTAAGACGAACCTAAAGGAAAGCTGCCCGTCTCAAGAGAGGAGCGAAGAGCCGAGCTGCTACCGTCCGGATGCACAAGTAAACAGGTGAAAGTCCCGACAACACTGAACGTGCTGATCTTTGTAAAAGAAAGGGGGAGAGAGGAGAGTCATTGGAGGAAAGAAACGTTGGTAAAGGGAGGAAAAGCCGCTTGGAGAATGAAGGCTTGTTTGCTAGTAGAAATGGACGTAAACTGATGAGCGAACCCTGCATGGTCTAAGGCAAGTAAGAAAAAAAAACTGAAAACAAGCAGCGTATGTGTTACTGAGCAAGAAACCCCTATTGAACCAAAAGAAAATAAACAAGGTTTTTCCGGGAAGAGGATCAGTTAAGCTAGAAGCACGGAGTTGTTGCTTGGCACCGCAATATTAGAACTATTCAAAGACTATTGACATTGTGAACGTCACCCCTGTAGCACAGATCCTAGTCAGTTGGTCCGTCCCGAAGAAGAAGCGGCAGCTACCGATATCCTTTTTCTGGTTACATCATGAAGGTGTTCGTTGAGTTATTTTAACAAGAAATTAAAGTTGTGTTTTACATCGTACCTTGTGTGTGCTCATTTAATCCCACATAGTGACATTTGGTGGCAGCGGTGGGATTAAAGAGAGCGCCATGGAGGAATTAATTAAGACGCTAAGTGAAGGCCAACACCTGCTACAACAAGCGTTACAAATGCAAAGCCAGCAGGCTCAGGCAGATCGGCAAGCCTTTCAACAGGCTCTACAGTTACAGCTGGCCCAACTCTTGGAAGCTAACACCTTAAGGAATCACCCACAAGTTCCGACATCGGTCCTGCAGAAATATGCTCCGGGTGAGGACCCAGCTAATTTTTTTGTTAATTTCGAGCGGGTAGCTCGGAACGCCCAGTGGGGCCCGGAGAGGTGGTGCCATTACATCGCCCCCTTGATGACGGGTGAAATGCAGAGCGCTTACCAAGCCGCTAATCCTACAGGAGAGACCGGATATGCGGACATGAAGAGGGTAGTCCTACAAAGGTTGGGACATGACGAAGAAGCCTACCGCTTAAAATTTAGAGAAATAAAGTTACTTCCCGAGGAAACTCCACGACAGATGTACTATTGTGTGAAAGAAATGGGGGATAAGTGGCTTCAAACAGTTACGACAACTACTCAGGAGATGGCTGAGAAAATTATACTTGAACAATTTTTGGAGTCACTTCCCTTGCCAGTTCAGCGTTGGGTTAGACAACATCACCAACCCACGTTGACAGAAGCAGTTAATATAGCCTCGGCATATCAGAAGGCAGGGCAGGGGCGCCTGCTAACGTACCCATCAGTTTCAAGGGGTGGCACCAACCAACCACCCCCTGCAGGAAGACCCATGAGTAACCAGAGATGGCCGAACTCCATGCTCAGGAAATCCGAAGGGGAGAATGTTAGAGCTAGGCCTAGTAGCGAAGGTCCCGCCCCCCCAACAAGACAACCATCAATGCCATCAAGAGGACCTCAGTGCTTCGAATGTGGTGACTGGGGCCACCTGGCAAGGCTATGCCCTAAGAAGAGTAAACCAGAGCCCATGGATGTGGGAACGTTTGAGGTATCAAGAGAGGCCAATAACACTGACTATGACCAAGTGGTGAAGTCTCCGTACCTGTACACCTGTGAAGCAGAAGTCGACGGCAAACCAACCAGGGCCATGATTGACTCTGGGAGCCTTCAAACAGCGGTCACCTCCGATCTGGTAGGTGAAATAGTCGACTGTAACAAAGATATACCTATTAGGTGTGTACATGGGGACATAAAAAATTACCCTACCAAAGAAGTGAAGATAAAAGTAGCTGGGGAACAATTCGGGATAAGGGCGGCAGTCATACCCGTTCTACCTGAGCCGTTGTTAGTAGGGTCGGATGTCCCCAACCTATCGAAAATTATGAAGAAGGTCGAGGAGAGCTGGTTGGAAAGTGCCCCTTTTAATAGTGAAGAAATAAGAAGCCCAAACCACAAGGAAAGGAAAAGCAAAGCAGTCAAGAGAAGTATAAAGCAAGAGTGGGGAGAGAACTACGCCCTACCTATAGCTGTAGACTGGAAGATCGATGAGGGAGGTGATAGTTTTCGAATGGCACAAGAATTAGATCCTCTCCTACGGAATGCTAGAAGTGTTGCTAAAGACAAAGCAAAACAAACCGGAACTCATTTTATTCAAGAAAAGGGTTTGTACTATAGAATAACAAAAGGCCCTGAAGAAGATCTGATCCGTCAGTTACTGGTGCCCAGTAAATTCTACAAAACAGTTTTAGAGGTAGCCCACGTTCAGCTAGGAGAGGGACACCTAGGAACAGAGAAGACAACAAAGAAAATATTAGCCCGATTTTATTGGCCGTGGGTTCATGCTCAAGTGGCTAGATTTTGTAAGGCGTGTGAAGAATGCCAAAAGAAAAACAGAGCAAATATAGTTAAGGCACCCTTACAACCTATGCCGTTGGTGCTTGAACCATTCCATCGGATTGGGATGGACATTGTGGGTCCCCTGGATCCCTCCAGCAGAGGGCATAAGTATATTCTGGTCATAGTAGACTACGCAACTCGCTATCCCGAGGCATTCCCTCTGAGAACTACTAATTCACAACAAATCTGTGATGCACTGATACCTTTTATGAGTCGGGTTGGCATCCCTAAGGAAGTGGTGACGGACAGGGGGTCCAACTTTATGTCTAACATCATGAAACAAGTATGTGAAACCCTGAAAATTAACCATTTGAAGACGGCAGTATACCACCCCCAGACTGATGGTCTGGTTGAGCGGTATAACCAAACCATAAAACAAATGCTAAGAAAGACCACTACTCCAAATGACCAGAACTGGGATAGGATGCTACCGTGGATATTGCTGACCTTGCGTAATACGCCACAATCATCTACGGGATTCTCTCCCTTTGAACTCCTGTTTGGAAGGCCGGTCCGCACATTGCTGGATGTGTTAAAGGAAAGCTGGGAGGAACAACCGTCGGAGGAAATCTCTATTACAGAGTATGCCTGTCAGCTGAAAGAAAGGGTAGAGAAATTACAGTCTATTGCTACGGAGAATCTACGTAAGGCTCAGGTGAAACAGGAACAATATTACAACCAAAAGAGCCGCATGCGAAGTTTCAAGGTCGGAGACCAAGTGTTAGTGATGTTACCATCATCCGAAAATAAAATGTTGGCATCCTGGAGAGACCCATATTCGATAGAGAAAGTGTTGGGCCCAGTTACATATTCCGTACGACAACCGGAGAAGAAGTTTCCGCTGCAGACGTATCATGTAAATCTTTTAAAGGAGTGGGTGAAACCCCCTGAGACGTTGGCTATGATTGACAATCAAGAATTAAAAACTGAACTATTCCCACGAGCAAAGGAGTTTGGTGGGAAGGACGTCCTGAATGTAAATCCTAAGATCCCGCATACAAAACGTCTGGAATTGGATCAGTTGATAGGAAAGTTTGAGAAGATATTTTCCTCCATTCCAGGAAAGACCGAACTCACCGTTCACCGGATAACAACTACCCCAGGAATTAAGGTGAGGCTACGGCCATACAGAATTCCCGAATCCAGAATTCAAGCTATAAATCAGGAGGTTAAAGAGATGCTTGATCTAGGAGTGATAGAACCGTCACACAGCGACTGGTGTTCACCGGTAGTCCTGGTTCCAAAACCCCACGGAACCACGCGCTTCTGTATGGACTTCAGGAAGCTAAATGAAATCTCCAAGTTTGACGCATACCCTATGCCAAGGATAGAGGATTTGTTAAACAATCTTGGGAAGGCGAAATACTTAACAACGATAGACTTAACGAAAGGTTATTGGCAGATTCCCCTAAGACAGCAAGACAAGGAAAAAACAGCCTTTGCCACCCCCATGGGTTTGTACCAATTTACTGTCCTCCCTTTCAGTCTACATGGAGCCCCAGCAACCTTCCAAAGACTGATGAACCATCTAAACAAAGGCCATGAGAAATATATGGGGGCTTACTTGGATGATATTATTATATACAGTAACTCATGGGAGGAACACTTAAGTTACTTGGAAGCCGTTTTCATCACCTTACAGCAAGCGGGTTTACACATTAACCCGAAAAAAACATTTCTGGCATATTCACATACTAAGTATCTCGGATTTTTTGTAGGCCAAGGGGAGATCAGGCCGCAAGAAGAGAAATTGGAGGCAATAAAGAAATTACAATTCCCCAGAACAGCTAGACAAGTCCGAGCCTTTTTAGGCTTCATAGGCTACTATCGTAGATTTATTCCCCATTTTTCAACACTCGCCACTCCCTTAACGGAACTACTAAAAAAATCGGCACCATCAAAGAAGGAGTGGCTGAATGAGAGAACAGAGAACGCTTTCAATGCTTTGAAGGACGCCCTGACTGAAAAAGCTGTCCTGCACTGTCCTGATTATGAAGCTCCTTTCTTCCTTCAAACAGATGCATCGGGAACAGGTTTAGGGGCAGTTTTGCTACAAAATCAAGGGGAGAATGAGAGACCCATAATGTTTATAAGTAGAAAATTGTTGCCACATGAACAGCATTACGCCACTATTGAAAAGGAGTGTCTGGCGGTCAAATGGGCTATTGAGTCGTTAAAATATTACTTACTAGGGAGACATTTTACCCTTATAACAGATCATGCACCCTTAGTATGGATGGCACGCAATAAGGACACTAACCCACGAATATTGAGGTGGTTCCTTTCCCTCCAGCCCTTCTCGTTCCGAACAATTCACCAGCCTGGCAAATTGATGTCTCAGGCGGATTTCTTGTCACGTACTTATGCCCTTCCCGAGCGTAAGGGCCTAGGAGGGGAGGTATGTAATGGTTTACAAGTGGGAAATAGGAAGGGGTGATGCAGGAGGGAGGGACGATCAGCTAGTTTCCAGGGAAACGGGGCTAAAGGTAATTTAAGAGAGGTCCCTTTTTCTAACTCGCTGTATGTTGGTTGCTAGGAGACGACACAGCTGGCTGAAGAAGATGCCGTCCGTTATGAATGGGCATATTAAGGAAGAAAAACACATTAGTTGAGTTCGTTTAAAGCGCCGTTGCGCTGGGTAAAGTTTTTGTTCGTCGTGTGAAGCTGGAGAGCTGCATCGAGAGACAGTAGGAAAGGATGTAGCCACAGGAGTGTTTTTTTTTTTTTGAAATTTTTATTTTAATTTTTCAAAATTACAATAAGATGAACAATAACATATTAGATGATTACAACAAAATACACATAATCTCTAACCTACATACTCAACTATATACAAACCCCCCCAGAGTCAAATCAGATCTAAAATCAGGCCTAATACAATAAAAGAAATTTACTCCATATCTTATTGAACAATGTACTCTTTTTCTCCCTCAGGTACAAAACCCTTTCGATATCAGCCAAAATATGCATCTCAGCAATCCACATTTCAATTGTAACAGGAGTAGATGTTTTCCAGTTTCTCAATATCAATTTCTTTCCCACCATTGCTCCCCGAAAGATCCACTTTCTCTGGGAGGTACTCAAATCTTCCAACACATCAGTGCTGCCCAGCACAATGGTCTTAAAGTCCAAGTGGATTCTCTCTTCGAGAACTCTCTCACAAATCTGATCAAATTCGAACCACATACCCCTCACTCTTGGACATTCCCACAGCATATGTTCAAAGGTGCCCCTCTCCTGAATACACGCCCAACAGTCAGAGTTATCACTCATTCCTCTTTCCATCAAACGCTCCGGTGTCCAATAAGTTCTATGTAGAATCTTAATCTGCCGCGATCTTTCAACCAGACTCAAAGAACACAGTTTCACATTCTCACAGATTCGAGACCAATGCTCTTCCGCAATGTCCTCACCAATCCTTCGGTTCCAATCCAGTCTCACAGCATCATTTATCTTGTAGTTGGACACAATTTGTTTATAAACATAGCTGACCAAGCCACAACCACTCACCCCAGGTATCCAACCAAGCAAATCCAAATTGACTCCTTTCT
This sequence comes from Ambystoma mexicanum, assembly GCF_040938575.1. Lineage (NCBI taxonomy): Eukaryota > Metazoa > Chordata > Amphibia > Caudata > Ambystomatidae > Ambystoma > Ambystoma mexicanum. Next base: position 1,420,897,407 of record NC_090922.1, on the reverse strand, counting down.
CCATATTTACGTCACCTACTGCTCTCCGGATCTTCCGATAGTCCGCCATACAAAAGGTAGGGATATCAAACTTCAACTTGACCTCTCTGGCAGTCATCCAAGTCATACCTCTCAGGCCCCCCTTGTCATCACACAGCTCCTGGACCCATGCTGGTCCGTGGGCAGGGGAACCGACGCAGGGATAAAAAAACAACACACAAATGAGTACTGAGTGGCATATCAAGGCAGCCCGCCATCTACCTAGGACATCAGGTTCTGCTGCGAGACGATATCGTGAAGGGACAGGTACTGCCCCCTTCATGACCATTCAAATGATATTCATGCACAGAATCATGGTAACCACTGAGAGCCTCTGAGTCTCTGCAACCTGAAACTGGACGTATTTGAAGACGCTGGACAGACATCCATGCACTAGGAGTGGCGGAGAAGGTTTTCAGCGGAAGAGTCATATCTGCTTCTGATTATACTGTACCTGTGAAGCATAGCTAGTCAGATAGCACAGCGAGTAGAGTGCTTGCTTTGACATCCAGTCTGCCGACGCTGGTTCGAATTCCAGCAGGGCCAAACTCAGCCTTTCATCCTTCCGAGGTCGATTAATGAGCACCACACACCATTGGCAATAATAAGCAGCTCTCAGATGCCTGAGGATTCATATTGCTATATAAATGCAAACTGTTATTATATCTCCATATTTCTCCAACAAAGGCCCATGACTATTTCAGCCGGAATGGTTTGCACACTCTGATTAGCTGCAAGGCAAGTCGTTTCAAGCAATCACAGTTCACTGAAGATTCTCGACATCGGATTGACTGCGATATCCACGTGCCCGGTAGGCCGGAGTGTTTGGCCTCTTGTACTGAGCAGTACACTGTCAAATCTGAGAGGCAACCGGGTCACCATCCAAATCTGTGGGTGGAATAGCAGTAGAAGGCCAGGAGATTTCCTGGAAAATCTGCTTTTCTGATCTACAAAACCTGAAACCGGAATGTTCTCCCACTAACACCCTGGGGAGATACTGTGCCCCTGGAACTCCCAAAGAGGGGTCAGAAGCGGCAACTGCCTCATCTGTGACAGTCCTGGGCTTCTGGCTGCCACCTCAGAAGAGGTCCCAACTACTGTCTGCGTGATCATCTCGCCATCGCTAACCCACGCTCTCCTGCACAGCAGCTACCTTGATTGGCTCAATGAGAACAGTGCTAGTCACATGCATTTGACAGTTCAAAGCTGTGCAGAGCTGTAAGCATGGGCCAAATTCACTCTAAGCAGTGTCACCAGTCTCTGTAAAAGGGCTCCCTTTCGTCACTTTACTGGGTAACCAGAGAGCACTCATGGATCAGGAGTTCCCGTAGCGCTTGAGTCCTCCACAAGTGCGGAAGTCTGACTACTTCCGGGTGGCACCTATCCCTCTTCACTGTCTCCTCTTGCCGCCCGGTGCACTGTGCGGTTGCAGATTGCTGTACCACATCGCCAAAGTAAGGACAGCAGGCAGGGGGGTTGCCAGGTCTGGAAAAGATCAGGGGCTAAGCTAATGTTGGGACTGGCGGGACTCTGGGCTAGGTAGACTTTTTGGTTGTAGCACCTGAGCTTCTATCCGGGGCTAGAACCAAAAGACCATGGGCTATAGCCTCCTCCTAGCAACGCCTCTGCCAGCAGGGCAGGTAACACACGAGACTTTAACCATACAAGTTAATAGTGTTTGTAAATGTCTTTTTAATTAAAATTGCACAATGGGTCCCCTAGAGAATTTGTCTATGGCCTCGCTTCTTAGCCTACATGGTCCAAGGGCTTGGGGATGTGACTTCTGTTTGGAATATCTTCTGAACTGTTATCATTTGGATGACACCTCCGCAAAGTGTGGAACAGGCAGCGTCAGGGACGTGCACATTCTTTTTCATCGAGCTGCGCGCCATGTGAAGCGTCACCACCTCCCTGTTCACTTTAAGAAAATGAAGGCATGGTATAATTATAGAGTTAGAGAACTGTACATGCTGTTCCCTCGTCTTCTGTGCATAGTGTCTTCCAGTGGGCGAGTGGGGAGGACGAGACGCAAAGCAGGAGCCGAGCAGCTCTGGGAATCGTGCTCCGGGTGCATTCGTGTGCCTGAGACAAAAGCCTGCTTAAGCAAGGCCTTGCAGTAGAAATAAGACACGTGGTGTTCACGAGGTCGGCCGCCGTCCTTCATCGCTGACAGAGCGCAGCCGGGCCTCGGACGCTCTGGGATTACTCACCTGGCACCGGCGTGACTCATGCGTGGCGCTGCAGCTCTTCGGGGAGTCTGCCGTCCCCACTTACTTTGGTAATGCGACGCCCTTCCGCAGAGGCTGCGCGCGCCGCGCCGAGTGACGTCACCGTCTGTGAGGCCCTCTGAGATGGCGCTGCCGCCTTTGACAACTTTGTCTGGCGTGAATGCCCCCCGCCCCGCGCTTTTATTTTTTTCGTATGGTGTCATCTTCTGAGATGATTGGTTGGAAAATTCTGCTTTGTGTGTCTTCTTCTGAAGTTTTGTACTGTTTAGAGGTCATATTCTCAAACCGAATGTAATGCCAGAAGGTCACATGTTATGACTGCATTGACTTAAGTGCATCTTTTCCATGCAGTTTTCGTCATTTGCACTACGAAGCGCAACTGTCTTTACAGCCGATGCACACATACCACCTGTTTATGCATGGCAGGTAGCATACATGCCAACATTCTGTGACCAAAAATCTGTTCGAATTTTAAAGTTTCAAAAATATTGAAAAAATCGGTATTTGTTGCCACTAAATCGGTAGGCGGTAGGGCTGCTTAAAAAGCGGTATCCTACCGCCTAAATCGGTAGGGTTGGCAAGTATGTAGCAGGTGCCGGAGAGAGGGGTGCTGCGTTGTGCAGCTAAGCTGAAGAAATAGCATATTGCACTTGCAGGCGGGTGGAACTGTCGAGAGTTGCGCAGGGCGAGGCTGAAACATGTGGCTCCTGGCGCAAGCTCACACTTGCCATAACTCATTAGGAGGAGTGGCTCGCCATTGCTTCAGCGGCTCTCCCCAGCATGTAGATGACTGGCACCGGGGAGCTGAGGTACGGTGAACCATGTGGCTGTTGATATCCAGAAGTGCTGAAGCGGATCTCACGGGTGCCGCTGACAGTCTGGGGCGGTTGCACTGGCGCACTGGTCTGCTAACTGCTGCCAGTAAGAACACACTATTATAAAAGCAGCAGCTTGGACACATCCCCACTGAAGAACGTTCCTCGGATTCTATGTACTTGCGCACCCTGCAACCATGGCTGAACAGGCTGCTAAATCCAGGCCATAAAAAAAATATATATATATATTTTTTTTAATCGGTATTTGTTGCCACTAAATCGGTAGGCAGTAGGACTGCTTAAAAAGCGGTATCCTACCGCCTAAATCGGTAGGGTTGGCAAGTATGAGGCAGCCTTTATAATTGACTTGTTTGGATTCTGCTTGCTTTTAGCACCTGCAATAAGCATTAGGCAACTTCTATACAAACCCAATGCATTACTGAAAACATCTACGAACTTCCTGCTTCCAATTCCTCCCCAGCATTCCCCACTTACCTCACACGATCCTGGGATCAGTCTAATTCCAACTGAAGCCCCACGCGCCACAAAACTAACGAGCGCAAACAAACACTCAGTCACTGGACACTGCCCATTCGGATACAATAACCCCAGTGCACACAATCCAAACACCCCTAGAAACCGGACCCGCACTAGATGCCAGTTCCTCCTGGTTCTACAAGCAAAAACAGAAATCACAACCTCTATCCTATTCCCTCTTACCCCCATTGACCTACCCTACCCACTCTCTGACAGAACCACGTGAGCGCCTGGAGAACATTCAAATTTGTAACGGTGCGCAGTACAAAACAATTTAACACAAGATCTCAGGAGGATAGCTCAGGGGCAACGCGCTCGTCTTAGAAGCAAGACGACGCAGAACAACATAGGTTTGAACCCCCGGGTCCACATTTAGAAGCCTTTGGGTATTAAGCACATTATAAATAACCAATTACAATTACAATCTGGGCCAGAGGGTAGCAGTAATACGGGCAGATTTGTAGAGATGGAATAATTCCGCTCTGTGCCCCCTGCCCCATAATACAAATCAATTAAAATCTGTCCGAACGTGAAATAAAATGTGTAAAGGTGTTATGCATGGGTTTTATGTTACGCCAGATAGAAAAATTACCTTATTTGTTTGGCCACAGACATTTGTCTGGTTTCTTAAGCGGATTCAACACCTTCTACTAAAGTTTTTAACAGGTTGCGGGGCTGCTGGTCACTGTCAGCCTTCGAAGAAGAGGACAACAATGCCAGTCCCACTGCCTTTTTTCCAATAATGGCCAACCGCTTGCTTCATTTGGGCCTTGCCAGCTTGAAATCCAAAACATTGGCTGAGGAGTAGATACTTGTTCTAAAAACAGGATTCTACCCTTGCACCCATGAGGCACAAACTTGATTTCCATCTGGTACCTCTGATCAGTTTTGTTGTTCAATTAACCCCCTACACCTTATGTACTTATTGCTTTCATCATGTCTGCAACCAGCGGCTAGATGCCCAAGGGCTTTTCCCGCTTCTACAAATGGAAACATAAATAAATAAATAAGCTTGTCCTTCCATAGCCCAACAAACTGCATGGCAGAGCCACACTTAATGTAAGGGAATAGTGGTGGGTCTTCACAATCTTCCAGTGGCTCTGCAAATTGATATACACCCATGCATTCATTATTGTGGGTGGGCATTACCCTGTTAAGACCCCAATTCATAATGAAATTCTTGTTCGCCAGCGCGGGACACAGATTGGTGCAACTCTTAGACAGAACACAGCGTTTTCTCTAATTCCATCACCGCCTGCACCACCCATTGGCTCTGGCAGAAATCCAGACTTGTGGTCAGCGGAAAACAAACACTATTAGCGTAATGGCATGGCACCGTGAAAACAATGCACAAACATTCAGGTGCCTCGCAACCCTAAGTCAACACTCAATTTATAAGTGTCATTGCAGGCGTCACCATGAATGTCATTGGTGTTGGCAGAAGCCCTCACATTAGCCGTTGTCCCAGATGCAGATGAGTGCGGAAGAAGACGGGTGTGGCAGGTAGACTCTGTATTGTACATTTTTCTTCCAGTGTTAACCCCAGCCTCCCACTGGTGCCATATTATCCACCAAAAGCTGCCTCTTCTACCAATTTCAGCCTTATGCACCGTGCACTTGAATAGAAATGGCCAATTACCTTCACTCAGACATGACAACATGTCCTGTCCCTTTTGGGTTAGGCACGTCCGCTACTGCTTTTCTTTGCATTTCGGGATTTGTAGTAATGTGTTTCCCATTATTTAGTGTAACGAAGACTACAAGTCCACTGATGTAATGGAAAACAACTTTACTGCTTGATCACCTCCTGAAAGGTAAAGGGCCTACTGACATATCTATGCTCCAGCTAATTAAATATACTGTGTTGCGGTTTTACATCCACTCGTGTGCTACATGATTCACATGATTATTCACAGGTGATTGGAAGAACTTTGTTGCACCCCATAAAGGTTCTATGTACTTCCACCGGGAAAAACGTAGAGCAGGGTTGTCCAACTCCAGGCCCTGAGAGCCGGTATCGTGATTCGTTTTCAGGATACCCCTCATTAATATTCAGGAGGAAAAATCTGCATACATTTAGATGTGTATGCACATTTATCTCATAAATATTAATGAGGTGCATCCTGAAAACCCAGCATGGAGTTCCTCGAGGCCTGGTGTTGGAAACCCGTACGTAGAGTGGCATGCCGTATGCCATCCCTAAGTTACATTATCATCAGACAAGGTCAGGCACACTGTCTCCCAATAATATTCAATCCTTCAGTCATTAATTGCTTTTATCAAGATCAGTTTCACATTTCTTGCACTGCATGTTCCCCACCCATCCAACAGGTCGTTAGGAAGGTCCCGAAGACCATGCTCTCCAAATAACATCCCGGCCAATCACTGATCATAATACTCAATCCTACTTCTCCCAATCCGGAGCATCCCTGCTCACCTTTTCCACTGACCTATCTCAGCTCATCTGCTACCACCGCACCCTACATGAAAACCCCTGAGAGTTCCCCCTACACACAGCTAGGGGTGCACTATATAATCCCCCATACACTGAGTATTTTATCAGGCGTGACTCATTGGCCAAATCTGGGGCGCTCTTTGTGTCCTCTATGCAGAGGTGGATTTAACATTCAGAAAATTGACAAATGTCCATGGGGACCCCCTGCTCTGCCTCTCCGACCTCAAAGCCACGCAACCAGGACTACACAGGGCCCCCCAGTTGGGTCCCATATTTTTAAACTAAACATGTCTCAGCAGCCGTTTATTTACTAAGGGATTAGGCAACTGTAGTGACCATTAAGCGGGTACTTTAATTTAATAAGCTACCTAAGTGTGATTGTTGGGTGATTAAAAATGATGTGCGAACAGAATTAGTTGGATGCTTGGTAAAACAATGACCGTCACATGCATTTCATCTCACTTTGTAGGAGATTTCTGGAAGGTTCTCCTTAATGTGCATGGTGGAACATGTAGGCTTGCATTCAGAATAGGGAAAATAAAGCTGCAATGATAGGTATCATTTTGCAAGTCCTGAGGAGTGGAGGAACGGGTGATAGAAGTGTTTACTGCTACCTTTTATACACCAACAGATTTTTTATGATTTCTCAGGTGAAGTTGGTCACGCGTTTCCCCATCTTCCCAAAATATGCGAGGGTCCTGCAGTCTCTCAGGTTCGACGGTGAAGGAGACGAGCGGGTGCCAGGCTGGCACAGCCAACCATCACCTCTGCTACCAACTTGTGTGGAACGGACCCCCAGGTATGCCAGAGGGACACTGGAAGTCCGCGGACTTGGAGGGCCCAAAACCCTCCCCCAGGATAGACGGAAGACTCGGTCAACGGCAAGTTCAAACTGTGGTTTATTACAGTCAAAACCAAAAATCAGCACTACCACATGGCATCAGTATGACATCACAACCTGGGCCCTCCTCCACAAATGGGTATTGAGTATTCTACCGCCTATAGTGGACATTATAGATGTTATTCTACTGGCCCTAGCATGTCAGTTGGCTGGCCTGGTCCATCCCCAAGTCACTAACTATAACATTGGTGCAGTGTTGTGGACTCACCATTGGTTCTCGCCCATTGCTACCCAGCACTAGGGTACTAAACTGGGATTGGCTAGAACTGACATCGCACAGCTGGGATCTGCAAAGATTCTCAGCTCGCTGTACCTCTTCAAGGTGATGAGAACTATTATGTGTATGTATTGTAACTTGTGTTTACTGCCGTTGCCTTATGAGAGTGCTCTCCTGACAGGCGCAACACGTGTTACATATTGTTGTTTACTTGTCGCTGTCTGTGTATGGTGGCCTGGGACCAGCTCTCCTTTCCAACCGCTGATCGCTGTCCATGGTCTGCTTCGTCCGCGTCACATGTTCAGAGATCACAAATGTGAGCTGTACAGCTCTGAATTATGAGGATTTATTAGTATTCTGTGCAGCTGGTCCCTTTGTCATCTGGGGATTGGAATGTCATCCGTATCTCTTGACCCTAGCTGCGGGTCCTGTCTCACATGTCTTGTTCTCTGTCCAGCCGGATTCAGCTCGGTTCGTCTTTTCCTGTAAGGTCTTAGGCATGCTGTAATTTTCCTAAACCTTATAATGAGGTTTCGACCGTGTCCGTAATATACTATATTTCCATAGGTTAGTCACACTTGTCTCTGTCAGGTCCCATAGGCGCTCCTGCAGTTCCATTGGGTTATTTGCGCATAAGCATTTGCAAGCTCTACTGAAGATCTCTTGTCTCTTGCAGTTTCTACTTTGCTGTATTTGGCTAATGGCAAAATAATAACACAATGACAGTATGTATATGTACCTGTCCTCTAACTATAAAACTGTACTATCATGTTCTTCATGTATTCCAGTGCGTGTTTATGTCCTGATGTGTAGATGGCACGTGAGCTTCATGTCTAACGCTGCTATGTTGTGGTATCTCTAACGACGTCACCAACATGGCGACTTGGTGTGTAGTCCAACTGTCCCTACAAGTGTCCTTAATCATGACCTGCGGCTCTTCATCCAGACAAGGATAGATCTGTATGTCCCTCGAGTGATAAGGCTGGCTGAAGGAATACCTATCAATCATGGGTCCATTGGGAATTCGTCGAAATAGCAGGGGTGATTGCGTTTTTTTCTGGCCTTCTTTCTTATCATGAATTTAGTAGGAGGGGGAGAGGGTGATAGGCTTCTTCATCCCTCTTCACTTGCTCTTCCAAGTCCTCCAGTCAAATCTGCTTGCTTTTCCACCAGCATGTAAGAAAGCCAATGGATTCCTATGGAATCGGCTTGACTGCCACTCCTGCCATTAGAAGACAAATTCCAAAGGAATGCATTGTAGATGGCTCTGCCAATCATAAATTGCAGGACGGATTGCACTTTTCCAGTTAAATAGGGGAAAAGTGAAGATTGAAGGTGATTTTGCCTGTGTTTTACTTTTTACTTTTCCACTACACGGTGGAAACAATTAAAATTACATGGATGAACCCTGTTGCAAAAGTACAAGCAGGAGCGGTTACTCAGTGCAATTTATGATGCAAAACAAAATGACCCCCGTACTCTTTTTGATCAACACGTTTTTACAATGATGTTTACATTGTTAAGTTGGGTTATCATTTGACTTGTACACTTTTAAAGTAATCTGTATGAAACTGAGTATTATTTTATGTATTCAAACCCATACTTTGACCCATAAGTGCACCATCTTGATCTGGGAAGATGCATAGTCAGGTAACACAATTTCAGAGAGGCTCAAATCCTGGCTTAACCCAAGTTTGTGATCCTGGGCAAATCATTTAAGCTCACTGTTCCCTAAATGCCAAAATACAGTGCCCCTATAAGTGTTTCAATTCACAGTATATGCAATACAAAAATTTAAAAAACGACTCATGGTTTAATGTACTTGTGTTGCTACAAATCTAATAACAGTCACCATTCGTATTCACCATACAACGTAGCAGATGTTGTTGAACTAAGGCTATTGGTTACATTTCGATTTGCCATTGCTGATGCACCCTGGCTCGCTGTCCTGCAAACCAGCACTCTGCCACGCCCCTAACACAATTAAATATGTGCTGCAAAAACACCATACAAAATGCTTTTGCGTGCTTCAAAATGACGATTTGTAAGCCACAAAATGTCCCACTGCATGCTTTGGTAATGTGAGGGGGTCTGGCTTTCACAACACGATGTTAGACCCACAAACCCCTCCTCCGTTTCCTTCTGAAAGTAGCCATCGTGCTGAGGGGCTCACTGTAGGAGATAGCTGAAGCTGAATGGAGTAAGGGCTGGTTTTGCTCAGCCCTCACAGAGGAGAGCAGGCATCATCGTCAATTCTCCTGTGCCAGGCCGAGAGTAAAAGGTGGTGGAGCATTGGACTAGCAGTGGGAAGGGTAAAAGGTGAAGTGGGAGTGACTTGAATAGAAAAGGAAGTGCAGATGGAAGTGATGATCAGTAGGTTGATGTTGCCGCACTATTTTTCTTGCTTCTATTTTGCTCAGAGTTTGTACTGTTTTTTTCTAGCTCCATTATTGAATATATGTTGAATAGAAGGTATATAATTGTATGCTTCAGCGGGAAGATTAATTGGGAATCACCTCGGAATCTCTTGTTCAGGGGTCTGCAATATACAGTTTTTATGTGTCATGTGTTGTCAAATGTTTTTCTTATGGAGAAGAGGGGAGTGGATGGAAGGTGAACAGAGTAGTGGGTGGAAGGTGACAGGATGGGGACTGGCGGTAGGTGAAGGGAGCAGCAAAGGGAAGATCAAAGTAGTGAGGGAGTTATGGAAGGAAACAAAGGAATGGATGGAATTGGAGAGCAGATTTTGGAAGGGATGAGGGAATGGAAAGGTAGAGCAGATTCCACACTTAAATAAATTGAGTGATCCGCGGGAAGTCACTCTATGCCAGCACCACCCGAGGAGTCATAGCCCTAAAAAAGCAACTTCAAGAGCAGAAAAGACCACTTAAAAAACATGGAATATTTGTCGCAGTCGTGACAGCCATAATCTCCTACCCTCAACTCTGCCCCCTATGTCCCGCTTATGCAGATCCCTCTGTCAATCTTTCCCTCTGGGCTCTTAAATCCGTGGGTTATTAGAAAGGTTCTCTGGTTAATTGTGCTTGTACCTCACTCTCATTTAAGGGAATTGTCAGTGACTTCTCTTTCTCAATTGGAAATATGTCTGAAAAGTTATTTTAATGTCAGCAGTGTGCTATACAAAACCCCTATTGACAAGGATGTTCACCCTGCAGGTCAGAGGCCCAAATCCAAGCAGGGTCCACTCAGCTTTGGATCACTGCATAGAAATGGGTGATATTAATGTGCGCTCTATATATAGTGCTACAAAAGAGCAAAGGCAGATAAAGCCAGCACTCTATGAAAATAACGTGATAATACTAATATTGAAGCACTGTCTAAAATATATGTTCAGAAAATACCAATATTGGGTGGATTTTAAAAAAATGCAAGAAAAGGAAAACACAGAGATGCTCAAAACCTCCTCTCCTTTAGCTCTATCCGTCACCCCGTCACATAATCTATCAAAAGGTTTAGGAAATTATAATACCACGCTTCACACCACCAGCGTTTTTATCTTCCTCTCAAAAGAATCTGAATCAGATCCCACCATGATATTGAAGTCGAACAGTCCTTTGCCTGAAACTGGAGATGCGGAAATGGGCAGTCAATAATCCCATAGCAGCACAGTGGGCATGTGTTGTATTCCTGCCAAGAAACCACTGTCTGAAAAGACTCTGTGCCATATACATCACCCTCTGATTTGCCTACATGAATCCTCACCTAAGGAAAGCCACTCCGTTGCCCTTTAAATAGAAAAAAAGAGTTATTCCCAAAATAATATTTCATTTTGACCTTGTTTTATCTTAATTGCAGTTAAGCCATTGTGCTTCCTGTACATGCCAAACAGTCATTTTTGGATTTAGCGCATTCTGGTGGCCTACCCACCAAAATATTGCCAACACCATTGCTACAGAGAAGAGTGAGAGCAAACTGTGTCCAGAAAGCGGACTTTGTCGTTGGCATGACAACAGGAAATGCTGTGTCACCATTGGCTGAAACACTAAGTGTAATTTTATTTTTATAGTGTTGATGCCCACATGGCGGGTCGAAAGGGAGGGATAGTGTTTTATTGCTTAGATGGGAATTCTTAGATGCAGAGAAATTAAGATTAGGGGCCTCATTACAAGTGTGCTGTTCCGGCACCCTTTTATGTGGACTAGCACATTCCGAGCAGCAATTGCAGAAACACTGTTACTGCAAAATGACACCCACGGTGCTACTGCACCCGGTAGCACTGTGACCATAAACTGCAGAAAGAGTCACTGGACGTGCCTGAATTACTGGCATAGTGGCAGTACGGGCATATTCAGAGTACCACCTACACAGAAACCCCACCATAAAAATGCTGGTGGCACCATGAACACTGCGCCTGTAATACTGGCACCACGGACAAGGCGTTAAACAGTGCCAGGTGAGCAACAACAGTCCCCAGGTGTCCAAAACCACCACAGCTGCACACCACTAACCACTGTGAATGCAAAAAGGACCACACCCACACCAAACACCCCTCCCAACCCAAACATGCTGGAAAACTGGCCACATGTGTACAAAATAAGCCCAGCTGCATACCATTGGCCACTGGGAATGTACAAAAGGACCACACCTACACCCAACCCGCCTCCAAACACAACCATGCTGGTATTCGCTGTAGCAGAAATTGGGCAGGGGGACCTGCAAGGAGGGATTGAGGATGAAGCTGCTGAGAGTCAGAGGAGGTGGCGTAGGCGCAGGAGGAGAAGGAACAACCAGTTGTCCATGCCTAGCATCAATGTATAGCAGGTAGCACCCCACAGTCAACCCCCATTATCCTGCATCAGGGCCTCACCCTGGAACCTGACCCCAAGCCAAATCCACACCTTGTACCGGCTTGACAGGGAGACCATAACATCAATTGTCGTACTCATTCATTATGACATCAGCAGCCTCATAAATATACGGACTGAAATCCCCCCCTTGCTGAAGGTAGTGTCAGTACTGCACTTCCTTGCAACCGGCACATACCAACACAGCGTGGTTGAGCTGCATTGGTTGTCACAACCTAGTTATTCCAGGGTCTTGGTCCAGGTACTGGATGCCCTACTGAGCCATGTGGCAGACCACATCGCCCTCCGGAAACCCCTGTCCAGGTTAATGCCACCAAAGTGGCCTTCATTGCCCTGGCAGGCATGCCAAATTGCATTGGTGGATTAAATTGCACACTTGTGGAGTTGGTGGCCCGACATGCCATTGAGGCAGTGCATAGAAACCGCAAACAATCCCACTCCCCCAATGTGCAGATTGTGATGCAGAATACCTCATCATCCATTGCTGTGCACGGTTTCCGGGATCCACACATGACTCAATGGTCTTGCGGAACTCCACGTTGCCAGGGTATATGGCACGGCACATCAGAGGGTGCACCTGGCTGTTGGGTGAGTAGACTAACCAATGCATGACCTCTGTGTATTTGGGGTTGGGGACGGGGGCGTAAATAGACACTCACCAGACTGCACCTGGCTGTTGGGTGAGCAGAATGACCAATGCATGCCCTCTGTGTATTTGGGGTTGGGGGGGTAGATAGGCACTCACCAGAGTGCACCTAGCTGTTGGGTGAACAGAATGACCAATGCATGCCCTCTGTGTATTTGGGGTTGGGGACGGGGGCGTAAATAGACACTCACCAGACTGCACCTGGCTGTTGGGTGAGCAGAATGACCAATGCATGCCCTCTGTGTATTTGGGGTTGGGGGGGTAAATAGGCACTCACCAGAGTGCACCTGGCCGCTGGGTGAGAAGAATGACCAATGTATGGCTTCTGTGTATTTGGAGGTTGGGGGGGGCAGGGGGGGAAATAGGCACTCACCAGAGTGCCCCTGGCTGTTGGATGAGCAGAATGACCAATGCATGACCTAGGGGTGGTGGGGGTGGGAGAAGCACAGCCAGCAGAGCATGTGGCAAAAGCAACCCAACAGAAATACACTGCATCCCTTATTCCCAAGGCATGTAACGCTGGTATCACACCCAATACCTATCAATTGAAAGTCGAAAGAGGCAACACAAAGCTACCACATGTACCAGAATGCATAAGACAACCTACAAATGTGCCTGCTAAAAGACTGTGCACATCCTCCACTGCCTGCTTCACAGACAAGTCCAAATAATGCAAACCTACACACCATCAGCATTGAACCCCACACCAGGCATCCAGTACACATGCCTACACAACTGGTCAGCAAGCACAAAGTGCTCAGTACAGGTCATACATCCACCTCAAATTGACATATGAGCATTCTGAAGATGTTGATTAGCATGGTGAACACAACATGAAAGAAAAATGCAGTAGGATTTCGCATCAATATGTGAGAGACATCAATGCCAACACGCACAAGGGCCACTCGAGCTTGCCCATGCTGGGGTTGTGCCAGACACCACACACCTTAAAGCACCTGGCTTACCGATGCCACTGGGCCATTTCAGGTTTCTGTAGTACAGGAAGCCAGGTGCCGGTAAAATGCAACTCCCCTTAACCATGGAAGGCCACAGTACGCATTGGGGATATGTACACGGAAGTATTGTCACTGGTGAGAAAGTAGCTGGTGCGCCCCTGAGCACACTGCCTACTGGGCCAGCAGCGCACAGCAGTGTCTGGCATCTTGGGCGCTGCAGGTGCGGTAGGCAGATTGTTAGCAACGTACAAGTTAGGAGGCTCCTAGTAGGCAGCCATGCACCCTTCTTTCCTTACAAGCAAAAAAAACATGTAGTAGCATGGAAGGCCATATCATGACTGCAGACAGTGAGCAGGCCAAACAGTCTCAGATCGAATAAGTGACCAAACATTTGAATATGGTAATGGAATTACAGGTAACATTGCAGACATCAATAGGGTCATATGTGGCATGTGCTGCATCTTCTGCTAATTAAATGTTGGAAATTTGTGCATGCTGACATCACTGACCTGAGATTGACATCACAATTCTGTCACTCCCATGCAGGTGATGCCGGAAACCCCGTCACGGCATGCCTAATGACACCCGTTAGACGGCCAATGAACATGAATGAGGAGGCCTACAACCAGGCACATATCCATACACAGAGGGCTAGAGAACAGACATTTGGACTGCTCAAGGCAAGGTTCCGTTGTCTCAGCAGATCCAACGGTGTACTAATGTGTAGCCCCATCATGGTTGGCACAATTTTCCTGGCATGTGCCATGTTGCACAATATGTGTATTCCATGCAACATTCCACTTCTCCCGGACATGAACCCTGCAGAGGAGGAGGATGGGGATGACGACAATGACGGGATGCCAGAGCGGCCCTGGCAGGAGGCCATGGATGCGCAACATGCAGGGGATGCACTGATACACAACTTCCTTTAAACACTACTCACAAGCATAGATGCACAAATGGAGGCATGCATTTTTAAGCACTTCTATTAAGGAATTAATACTCATGCAGAAGCAGAATGTCCAGTCATGATTGATGTGCAGAACGCATTTTTACTTAGACATTTGACAAACAGGTGCAAACTCAATACCCGCCCAAACTTACCCTCCCCTATCCTACTCCCCAACTTACCCTCCTGCCACACTCCAATTTACCCCCTCCAACTCCCCAACGTACCCTCCCTCCTCACACACTCCACCTTACCCTCCCGCCTCACGCTCCGCAACCAGTCACACGTAGAGCAAGTGTCCATGGTGCGTCGCTGATTGCGGCCACGCTTGGCAGCATGTGTGTGCTTGTGAGAGGAGCCAGACAGGTGCATGGATCTCCTCTTAGGGCTGGCTGCCTGGGAGCTTGCAGGCGTGGAGTTGGTGGAGGGCAACGGCTTGTTTTCGTGAGAGAGTCGTGACATGCATGTCTGAAGGACCAGTGCCATTTTCCTGGAACTAGTTGACTGGACGCTATTCCCCTCACGGACCCTCCTAGCCACATGTACGGTGGCACAAGCTAACCGCCCAATGGTATGGGCAACCCAATGTCCAATTGCCTGATTAATTTCCTGCATGAGACAGGACTCTTCCAAGTGCTGCTGCACCAGGGCAGTGAGTGTGTCTTGACGCTCCTCCATGCTTTGGAGACACCATTCATCTAAAAACTGAGGGGTAGGGCAATCTCTGTGGACTTCTCAGGCTCATGGAGCTGAATGTGCCCAACATACCCAGGGTGTGATCTGTGTCGTCACCGGTGTTAAGGCCTGCAATGACAGCTGCATCCTCATCACTGCTGCCTGGTGACAGGGGCAGCTGGGGTATCCGCCGGGGCTTCCTGGTGTACAGTGGCAGTTGCCAATTGCACAGTGCCAGATGTGCTTGCACAGGATGTTGTCAGAGGTTGTGATGTGCCCCTTGCCCGTCCACTGGCACTCGATGGCCCAGGTTGCCCGCCGTCCGTGTCAGATTATTTTCCTGTGGGAGAATGAAAGGCATGATGTTAGAGACCTGCTTGGCTAACAATTGTACTTTTACATGCAACACGGTGAACGTGCAATATCACACTGTCGGGGTATGCAGTTCTGCATGATATGTCTAACTCATGCATGTGTTGTGTGGACTCAGCTGCAGGCACTGTGCAGGCAGCACATGTGACACAGCTGTGCTGGGACTGCTCACATGTACACCCGCATTTGCCTGTAGGTAGTGGCATGGTGGTCAGCCCATGTGCATGTATTTGTGATGTGTTTCTGGAGTTGTTGGGGGGTGCGTGCCCGGAGTCGATGTGTGACCTGGTTGCATGCCCAGGAAGTGTGTGGGGTTTTTGTGGTAGGGCTGGCAGGTTCATGTAAGGGATATGCACTCCCTTTGGGTGGGTGGGTGCCCATGTGTACATGCAGGTGAGAGACATACAGTATTGCGCTGTGGTGGCAGTGGCAGCATGGCAGACACACATGCAGTATTCATGGCCAGGATGCACAGTGTATACGTCGTGGATTCAGTCTTTTTCTATTGTCAGTTGAGACAGCCTGTGAGTTGTTCATCAGTGCTCTCAGGTGTGGGTTAGGGAGAGGGGGGCCTGGGTGCGTGGTCTATTGCCTAACCATGTTGTACATGCAGGTGTGTATGGGTGTCCCTACAGAGGTGTGTGTGATGCAGTGTGCAGGTGACCCTGGGCCGCATTAGGGTTCCTCTGTTCACCTTGCCAGTGCTACTGGAGGGTTGCTGCAGGACCCATTAACAATTACCATTTCCTGACTTGCTGGTGCTACTGGCCTATTACAAATCCAGGTGCCGGGGAAAGTCATGCAGCAGACATTTTCTTGATACACATTCCCATGGAGTCCCATAGGGATCTATGGGAGTGGGAAGGCAGAAGCAGCGGCAACATTGTTGATGGTGCTGGTGCTTCCATGGTAATTTAGCATGTCAGGACCGCAGCATCCGCCATGGACAGGCCTGTTGTATGGTGCAGCCCTGGCAGCCACTGTAATGGGGCATCATCATGTGTGTGCCGGTTGATTTACAGGCACCCTTGTTTCAGT
The DNA here is from genome assembly GCF_040938575.1 of Ambystoma mexicanum. Classification (NCBI taxonomy): domain Eukaryota; kingdom Metazoa; phylum Chordata; class Amphibia; order Caudata; family Ambystomatidae; genus Ambystoma; species Ambystoma mexicanum. Next base: position 1,420,880,774 of record NC_090922.1, on the reverse strand, counting down.
TCACACACAGTCATGTGTGGTGCCTTGTCATGTGGTTGGGTATGGGGCATGCATGGGGGCAGGGCATGTGATTTCCTTTGCACAACATTCACTAGGGTGGCACAGGAGCGCTGGGTCTGGTCGGGGCGATGTGGCCAGTGCTATGGCCATTTATGTGCAGTGATGGTGCGGGGGGGGGGGCAGGGTGGGCAGGTGTGAGCTTCATTATTGTGCAGTTTGTGTACTCACCAGCCTCAACTGGTGTCCCTGCACCAGCCTCCGCTACACTGACTACCTCAATGCCCTCCAAATGCAGCACACTGCTGCACTTCTCCTCCCAGGGCAGCAGCTTGATGGGTGAGTGTGGTCCACCACCTGTAGCTGTGCAGTGCCTCAGGTGTGCTGCAAGTAGGTTACACTTCCTCAGGTGCAGGTCATCCCACCACTTATGGAAGTCTTTCACACTGTGTGCTGTCACCCCCACAGCAGTCACATTGTGGGTAGCTTCCACCCAGATTACCTTCCTACGGAGCTGCATGCTGTGGCGCTGGTCTGCTGAGAATAGCTCCCCGGTATTGTCAACAATGTGGTCGACCAGCATGTTCCGCTCGGCCTCACCGATGCAAGGCTTTCGCCGACGGGCCTGGGGAATCCTGGATGACAAGTCCCTGGATAGGTTATGGTTGTCAGAAAGGTTGGATGGCTTCAGGCACAGGGAGATTGCAGTGGATTGTGATTTCTGTAATGGCCGCCGGGCTCTTTTTGGTTCTGGTAATCACGTTATTTTCAGATCCGGTGTTTCTGGCTTTGTGGCCATGGTGCCTCTATGGCCGGCATGCACGCGGCAGAGACGAACGCTCCGGTGGATCTGTCTCCACCAGTGTTACTGTGATGGTTGGGACACCCGTTCTGTAGATAGAGAATGCGTCCGATCAACAAAGTGGAATCCTACCTTGTTTCCAGCAGAACTGGTGCCACCGTCATCACAGTAACACCTGACTTTTTCTGCCACACTCAGAATGAGGCCCTATAGGTAAGTAATGATTATCAGTTGCATTCAGTGCTAGCAAAAATCCCCCAATTGTTCTAGCATATCCTTGCATATCTTGCATAACAGATCTTGGTCTTAACCAATCGGTACACACAACTACTCACATGCTAGGCGGCATGCTAGATCTTATTTGTTCTGCAGAATCTAGTATTCTTGTCTCCCCGGTTAAGCAAGTACTATGGTTGGATCATTGTCTAATACCATTTGTAGTGCAATGTACTGTGCCCCTCTCCAAATCGAGTCCATCTGCTGTTATGAAGCACAACTGGCGCTCAGTGCATCACAATCAGATGCTCTCCATGATTAATGAAAAGTGTCAGAATTCCTCTGTGCTCTAGCACCTTAAAGCGTCTTTTTTGCTAGATGGAATTACCAATAAAGAGCTCAGATCAAATAGCCAGACAGAATCAAAGAATATGGCTAAGTACTACTTTATTCTCCATTTAGTAAAGCAGGGTACACTGACAAACATCGGACTGACGTTTGCACACACACAAACTTGATAACACAGAGGTCTTATACCCCAATATGCATAATGTATGATGTCATCCTATGTGACAAACTATTAAACCTACTGGCTGGACGGATTGGTTAAGGGAACATGTCTACTTATAGAAAGTATACGTGTCAGTACTTCATTGGCAGTCTCTTATTAATAAGACACACCTCAACTACCTCTAAACATGTATAATACAGATTATAGCAGACAAAATGGCAGTGGATTGGTCTATGCAACATTGCATAGCTGGTCGACCCATAGACCCACTGATTGGTTGGCATCCCAACCAATCCTGGACTTTCGGCTCGCTAGCAACATGTAAGGAAAGTGAAACCCATGTGCTTGATCCATTTCAGATTACTCCCCGCTTTCCCAATTACTCTATCATCTCTCATCAGTTTGACTATAAGTCAAAGTTTCCCGTTTCTTGTTGACCATGCCATTGCTTTCTGTTCTAGGACATTCAAGGGAGTATGAGCACATCATTTATCTTCAACTGCAGCTTAATGAGCAGCCCCTGTTTTCATCTTCTGCATCACATGTGAGGAGCCTGAAAATGTATCCATTTCGACTGCCTATTTACCGCTACTTGATTCAATTTATCTGGGTGTTATTGCTCCTTTGGCCTCTAGAGACTTGCTCACTTCATCTTGTATGAGCCTTATTCACTGTTAATTGTCCAATACTTGGCTCTTGCACAGGTTTTCCTCTGCATTAATCTAAGAGAAATGTGTCTCACACTCAAGCCTTTATCCATCTGCTTCCCTTTGTGCATTGCAGTTATTTCTTGAAATAACATCCTTGATCCCAGGCCAACATAGACACTTTTTTGTTTGTGCAAAAGCTATTTTCCAGCATCTCCTGACTCTTCAGTCCTGATCTGTTTCTGAGGTAGCTAGAATGGATATTCGGTTGAGCCGATGTCCATTTTCCAATCAGAGCCATCCTAGCCATGTTATATATTCCTCTATAGCAAGCTTCTATACGTCGCATATACATTGCATTAGTGCATATTTACACTTATTGATCCTCAAGTTACTTCATCTTCTTTTTACATGCATGATTACTTTATAATTTCAGACATGTTTCTCTTACAGCTGCAGTTACATATTCATTCTTAAGTATTTTCAGGTTGTTTCAGTATGTTCCTGTATATCTTCTTCATGACATCACCCTGCCCATTGTCAGATGTCACTCAATGCTCCATGCTGTCTAATGGTGCATGCAGACATCCATCCACTCTCTCAATGTAAGGGTACATATGGTACAGTTGTCTGAGTACATAGCATCTCTCATTCACTCAATGCAGTATAATGACAACACAGGGGGTCCTACATGTATCACTTCTCCTACTGTTCCAGTATGACATTGTTGAGGGGCAGGAGTTAGCTTATATGCATCTACCTGCTCCTCTACATTCCCCCCTTTGGTCAAGTCTTTGACCACATTCATGTCTTCAATCTCCTTCATACTGTTGTTTCTTCTTGATCCATATCTTTGTCACCCCCTCAGGTGACCAGCATTATTTATATGTTCATACACACTCCATGTCATGTGGCAACAATATCCTAATGGTGGACAAAATATCCAGTGCCCTACATATTTTTATGACCCTTAGGGTAATAGAATCTCATTCCTGGAGGTGCATGGGTAATTTTCTTTACATTCTCACGAGTAATGTCTTAATTTTGCATCTGCTCACCAGTTCCGGCATCTATGTCACTCATGAGCTGCGTCACAATAGCTGATTTGGATGTCTTCTTACATTGACCCAAGATAATCCTTATAAGACAAAATCTTAGCAGTACAAAAACTAGTACTGCTCTAAGTAATTTGAAAGCATCCGCACACAAGTTGGAATCCATCAAAAATAGAGACAAAAACCAAGCATCATCCTTGGGCTCATCAACTTCATCCTTCACCTTCGTGTGCACGGTTGACAACATTGTTATTGCATCTGTCAGAATCCCATTATCTTCATCATGGGCAGGCCTAAATGTGCAGCAGGAAGGCCCGATATATGTGTGCACACTGCCTTTCATTGCTGTGATTAAGTCGAGGATATACCTGTTCTCGAGGGCCATGAGCCTGATTGCCCTCAATTCCTCTCGAATCACATTAAATCATTTTATTATTGTGTTGATCGTTTGCAGCTGCTCCCATCTGGCAATCTGTAACAATGTAGCCTTCACTGCAGTCTGAATCCATAGCAGGAATATTGAGGTGAATTTCACTACTGTTCTGCTGAACAACTTATACTTATCTGAAATATCATAATAAGCTACTATTGATTTTGATGAGAAGTAATAATCTCTCTTCTGTTTTCCTCATTGGAAGTATCTTTAATTCCACAGGTATGTGTCCATTGGTGGAAAGTCTGTATTTGCAGGTCACTTGGTGGTACCACCAAGGCTGGTATGCTTATCAGCACCAATAAACAAACTCCACCCCATTTTGGTGGCAACGTTATGTATGCTCTTGATCCACAGGCCCAATAATGATCAATCAGGACTCCCCCCTTCATGCATGGTATATCAAAAACTCAGCCACACTGGTGATTCTCTCCAACTTTCACAGTTCCATTATTTCTGAAACATAAAGATGGATTCTTCAGGAGGAAGTATCGGCAATGGTCCTCCCTCATCGTCGATCCATGTCAATAATCTTGCAATATTCAGCCATTGATCTTCGCATTCTTTTTCTGCGTTTGCCACAACTACTTCCCACTGTCTGGGTAATGCTGCTGCTCTGCACACAACTAGTCCATCAGTCCATCCTTCAGCAGTGTTCCTTTTATTTGTAGTTGACCTTTTTCCCAGCATTCACATATTTCCTTCCCATTCTTATCTTTGGATTGCAATATCTTGTTTTCTTCAATCTTGATTGCTGCTCCATTTATTCCAGGCTGTTCATATTTTATTATTAGATGCGTTGTTTCTGGATTCTCTCTTGTCTTTAAATCTTGTATATAATTGTCTTCTCTTTGAGATGTTGCTTTATTCAAACACTCTATGGATGCTGTTCTGTCTTGGCACTGTCCTCTTGTCAGGTAAAGTGCAAGATGTGTGAAGCAATGTGCTTTTTCTACAGGTACCTCTGTGGCTAGGACTATTTCAGAGGTTCCCAATGCATAAGGTATTGGGGAACACACATAGCATCTTTCCCACGTTTTTCATGTGCTGATAGCATAGGTTATTTTTTAAATGAGCCGAATTCTCAAGATATGTATTTATAACTTCATTATTTTCCACAACATCCCTTTTAAATCGAAATAGATGCCTACTGACATTATAAAAAATGAGGTTTGTGATTCCATCTGAGATAATAGTAACTGTGTTCCCCATCAACATCTGCATCATTTTTCATAACATGTCTGAATGCCATAGAAATCAGGAGAAAAACAATAATCATAATACAACATGATATCACAATTAGTATTCCATGAAAGCTGTGAGATACCAGAAAGTGTCTCACCAGATAGTCCCGGGGATCTGTTATCCAGATGGCTAGGGTACGGCCATCCCTGTTGGAACAGGTTCCTGGGGTTGGACCAGAGTGAGAGGATCACCTGGGTGAGGGGTCTTCAGGGAGTGGGAGTGGGACACCGGATGAGGAGACGTGGTATACCTCCCCCTGTAACACCTTTACCCCATCCAACCAGGTAGAATACGTAGGAACATTGCCCCCACCTTTCCTTTCACAAAGACTTCCACACGAACAGCTCACTCTGGGAGAAAACAGACACACACCTGAACAGTGTACCTGGCATGTCCCGCTACTATGGTCAGGCAAGGTCAGACAATTACTGACAATCACTCACACCTGACTTCCATTATACTTCCCCACATGGATAAACGGCAGAACTTGAGAGCACACTCTGAGCGAGGCAAAGCACATGATGGAACAGCAGTTTTTGAGTCTGCAGCTGAACGAGGGGAGAAAGACAGCAAACCAAGAAGGGTTTGCAAGGAGGGAAATACCCTTGACCTTATCGGTAAGAAACCATTACTTTCAAGAAACCTTTCAGTCAGAAAACGTATGGCCAGGAAACCAGACTGAAGAATCCTGTATTGTGTGTCAAAGATAACGAAGGCCCTCCCGCTGTGATATCGTCCTCGGCTTCAAGAACAAGGAAGAGAAATCAACACAAGCAGTGATTTGGGGAGACTGATGCAAGACCGATCTGTGTTGAAGTTAAGGTTGCAAGCGGCAACATTGTATAATGAGCACTGGAACGAACATTGTTAAACACGTGTAATAAAAGATGCTACTAAAGCTAAATGGTTGATTAATATTTGAACTTGAGAAGGAATGGTATGATACCATTGACAGAGTGGTCCGACACCATGAATGTGATCAATTGAAGGTCTCTGTAAGGTATCCTGCTAAGAAGTGGTAGAAATGACAGTAGAAGATCGATCTGAACATTGTGTAAAGTGAGTCAAAGTGGTACTGTGATGGTTTAAGCAAAACCCATTGCTCATTCAAAAGTCTTCGATTGTTATATCAGGAGGAAATTGTAGAAAGTTTGACAGCATGGTCCAAACCCGAACGAGGGAGACCAACTGTGAATATTGTACAAAAGGATCCAAGCCCAAACGAGGGAGATCGATGATCCAAGCCCAAATGATGGAGATCCATGCTCTGACCACGAATGAGGGAGACCAAGAGTAAACATTGTGGTAAAAGGGTGGTACAAGCCTGAAGGAGGTATGCCCCATGATGAACACTGGAAGCGAGAACTTGTGCGTGTGAAAATCCTGATGAGAGTGGAATTTTGATATTTGTTTGTTATGACAGACCCCAGCAGTAAGAGGCTGTTATTTGAAAAGAGGCTTTGGCAGAAGGCCCAATACCTATGCTTTGAACTGTATCCTTGTGGTAGAGAAGCCAGAGTGTGTGCGAAGCTCGAACTTGCCACCTTGCCCCGTGCTGAAAACCTGGGGAAGGGAAGTCAATTGCTCAACCATCCTGAAATATTATTTCTTAAACACTTTTCATTTTGCATATACAATTGTCCCACACCTTTCTGTATTTTAGATTCAAATATTGGCAAAGGTTTATTAGTATGGGCCCTTTTATTTTGACAGAGAATTGACTAGGACTGCGTTATTATTATTTGATGGTTGTAGCTTGCTCCCATCCTTAGATTTAGGTTAGGTAGGCATTCAACAAACCCATTGTAGTTCAATAAACACCCTTGAACTGTAACTGTGATCACTTATGTCTGTCTTCACTGTGTGCTAGCATGCCTTCCTTACAAAGCTCATTGATTTTCCTGAAGGCAAAAAATCTCTTATATTTTGAAACATCCTCATTTTGTTTTTACTTCTCAAAATGTAACTGTGTAATTCTTTATGAAGCACACTTTTAGACCAAGAACCTCAAAATGAATGCAACAATTATTCTGAAAATAATATAATTGTTCTTACGAGTCCTCGAAAATGTCACTACATCCACATATCTTCTTGTGTGTAATGTTTTTGCAATAGGTAGAATAAAGAGATACAGTTTGCTTTTCTACATTTAACTTTGATAGTTCTATGTAATGTTTCATGGGCCTGTCTAAAAAGAAAGTATCATGATAACTGCAAGTCGATTTACCCTTTATCAAATGCTGAAAGATCTTCGCCCTTAGCTCAAAAGACTGCCATGCTGTTCATTTTCCTTACCTTTCTTCCTAGCCATCGATCGAGTCTGCATGCATGGAACTTCTTCTCTTCCTTCACCTTAATTATCTTCAAGAGGGGTCAGAGTTTCTCCTTTATATGGTTTGGTGTCATGCAGATGTTGAGGTGATTTCTTCCACCTAATATGGACCTTCAAAGTGAGATGTGCTCCAAGTGCATACACATTTTTGCACCAGCACCTGATCCCTGGGTAGAGGCTGGGTTGTTTCAACAAATCTTCTACTTGAATGGATTGATTGTCTTTGTCGCTTCTCTTCGACCCCTTTTTTGACCTGTTGAGACATGAAAGAAACACTTGCAGTCATTGTTGTTAGGTAATCTTGCATCACGTCTCCTAATCCCCGTGCTACACTGTGGGCATCAGTTTCTAACATAGGTTAAGGAGCAAGGGGTGTTCTCATGTGGCATCCAGTCACCAACTCTTGAGGAGGTAGATAGTGATCTGAGGTAGGCTGGTTTCTTATGGAGTATAGGGTAATGGGTAGGCAATGTAGCCACCCCTTCTTCAAAGTCATTGATATTCTCTCCTTCAACAATCCATTTAATCATTTGTAAATACCATTCACCTGTGGGTGGTATGCAGAGGAAAACATATGCTTAATGCCTAATGGGAGAACTATTTGCTCAAAATGCTTGTTTACAAAATGTGGTCCAATGTCAGATCGCAAATCCTAACACACACACTCCAACTTGAGAAGAACTCAAGTACAACAAAATTAGCAGCACACATGCCATCAGGGTGTGTGCTTGGACCTGACTCGATTCATCTAGAAAAATGACATACTATGACCAACATGTATCTGTAGCTTTTGCATGTCTGCAGCATATCTACATAATCTTTATATAGGTGCTGAAATAGACCATTGGGTCTCGGAATTGCTCCTATCACTGTAACCAAAGGGTGCCCTGACATTTATTTCTGGCACAAAATGTAATTTACAATAAACTTTGCTACATGTTCTAACAGATTTCGTGAGAGCCAGTCTTCTGCAAACTTTGCAGCTAGACCCTCTTGAGTCATATGTGCAGGATAGTGCAGTTGATCCAATGCTATTCTCAAGAATTCTAGAGGCATAGCTAGCTTTCTAATGCTATCCTTTTGCCAAATTGCCTCAGTGGGGGAGAAGGAACACCCTTGGTTGTTCATAACTCCTTTTCTTCTTGTGGTGCTTGACCTTGTATCTCAATTAGCAGGACAATAGACAGCATGATAGAATGTTAAAGCCCGCCTTTACCAACATGCATCATCCTGTCATCTGTTTGATACTTTCAATTACAAAATGTATTATCTCTGAAAAATTGGCCGCTTTCTGGCTTCTAAATCTGCGGCTTTGTTTCATCTGAAAATTACAACTTCTCTTTTAGTATGAGTGGCACATTTTACAACTGCTAACTTCAATGGGAGTGCTAATACTTCAATAGGTTTATCCAATAGGGCTGCATGTTGCACTGGAGTGCCGTCTGCATGGATGAAGCCCCTCTTTTTCTAGCATGACAAACCTGCAGTTGACATCACATAGGCAGAATCAGAGTACACCGTCACTTCCTCACCTTCCTCACCTTCGAATCTCTGAAGCACTGCAATAAGCGCCACTAATTCTGCAATCTGTGCTGAATATTCCGAGGGCAATCCCGTGCTTGTTACTACTTCAAATTTACCCTCTCAGTTCAGCTTTAATAAGGCTGATCCAGTATGCCGTTCGCCAGTCGTTTGGTCAATTTTCCATTGAACCATCAATAAAGACATTAGCCCTCTCCATATAGCATTTTCTCTAACTTGGATAATTTCATTGAAATGTTCAATGTAAGTTGTACACTTGTCTACATAATCACCCTCCCCTACTGGTTCTGCTATGAAGGTTGCTGGGTTTACCCTCTTGCATCTAAAAAATGTAATCGCATGATTCAATATAATAATCTCGTATCCTGATGCTCTTTGTGTAGTCAATGTACTTTTGGGCTTCTCTAAAATCCCAAATAATGCATGCTTTACGCATAGTGTTACTGAACATCCCATTGTTATACTTGAAGCTTTTTAAATCGCGAAAGACTATTTACAGGGAAAAAGTCCTTTCCTAACTGAATCTAGAATCCCAACATAATAAGGCAATGATTTATGCACGGGTCCTCATGTCATTTTCTGTGCAAGGACTGCTCTCATGACTTCTCCATTTGAATGAGCAAATAAATAAAACTCCTCATGATAATCTTGAGTTCCCAAAACAGGGGGTGCACTGATTGTCATTTTCAATTCTTCGAATCCTTCAGTCATCTCATCTGCCCACATTATTTTACTCTTTCCCACCTGTACAACTTAAAGTCCTTTTAAAAGTGGCCAAATGTAAGTACTGTAATGAAAAACAGGCCCTACAATAATTAAACAGACCTAGAAACTGTTGCGTTTCTCTCACTGTTTTAAGTTCCAAAATCTTCATTATTGACTCTGCTCTCTAAGGTGTCACTTTCCACCCCTCATGAGAGATCAATTGTCCTATGTACAAGACATCTTTCTGACAATATTGTAACTTTCTTTTATCCACCTTATACCCTTTCTGTGAGAGTGAAGTCATGAGCTTAACTGAATCTTCTCTACATCTTTTTTCTGTCTCACTGCACACCAATATGTCATCCACATATTGAACTATTGCGCTTTCAAGATGGATATTACCCAGGTCATTATCAAGGGGGACTCAGAGTACCCCTGTGGCAATCGTGTATGTTTTGGGCGGATATATCTTTTCAAAAGGAAGTCAAATCTTGTGAGTCTTTGTGAAGGGGAATTGAAAATAACTCATTCTTTAAATCTTTAACTATGAAATACTTGGCCTTGGATGGGATGTTGCACAATATTGGTGCAGGATTTAGAATTAATAGAAACTCAGCATCAACTATATTGTTTAGAGGGCTAAGTTCCTGTATAAATCTCCATGACTCCCCCGTTGATTTTCTCATTGGTTACACAGCTGTCTTACATGGAGAATCAGATGGCACCAATATGCCTTGCTTCATTAAAGCGTAAAAGGTTACAAACAAACCTTCATCCGCATCGCTAGACATATAGTACGGCTTTGCAAGTTGCAAAAGAGCTCCTGGTTTAATTTTGATTTTAACTGCTCCTACTCCTTTTCAATAGAACCACATCATATGGACTTGTGGTCATACATCTTTTGGTCATTTCTCTAAATCTTCTTGGAGAAAAGTTGGTACTTTTCTTTACCATCATCATTCTCTGCAGTATTTCTCTATTCTCTACTTCAATACAATAAGAGCGACTTATGAAAAAAAAACTCATCATCTGAATATTCATCCTTAAACAGCTCTTCATTTGTCAAATCTGTCAACATGTATCATTCACTGAGAGCTATCACTATTTTCCATCCTCTTCCCTCATCATCTGTCCCAGGAAGAACCACTCCTTCCTCTTTGACCACTGCTGCTTCTAACTCTAAGGGAATATTCTGCCCTTCTTCATCATCCATAGGGATTTCTGGTCTGAACAAAAACTAATCTTAATTCTTAATAGCTTGTCTATCAGTCTGGGCAACCACAGAAAACAACAGTCACTCGATACAAAAATACTTCTGGATCTAAGGGAACTCCTCATGATGCCTTCTGGCTTATACAGGCCAATATAAGTTGTTTTACAGTCAGATAATGCATCCCTGGGGTAGAACACATTATTCCTTCATCAGTAAAAGATATCATCATGTTGAGATTCTTCATCAAGTCACGCCTTAAAGTCTTAACTGGCGTCTGCTTAGAATATAAAAATGGCATCGACTCATGTTCTCCTATAGAGATTGGTAATTAAATGAAATAAAATCGTCTCCCCAGAGAATCCCTGTGCATTCATGGCAATACTTGACATTGTATATTTTTCCTAATGGACACAGGAACAAGTTGCTCCAGTGTCTTCAAGAAATAAAAATGTTTTGCCTCCTATCGTCAGCTTGAACCTTGGTGCCTCTTGGGGGTATGTTGTCACAGATAGTACTGAACACATAAGTTTGCTCTGTGGGCTGTCCTATTGTGGGTATAAAGACATCCCTGTACCTGTGAAAGGATTTCATCCTACCACAGTCACACTCCTCATTTTGGGTGGGGTTGTTTGCTGAACTGATATGTTCATATTCAATTGTGGTACCATATCCTGTTGTGTTTGCACTTGCTGAGGTTGCATCTGTTGTGTTTGCATAGGCACTTTCTGAAACTGCCCTTGTGGCGTTTGCATTTGTAATGTGAAAACAAAATCAAAATATCGAGGCTGAGTACCCCAAAAGGAAATACACCGAACACGGGTTACAAAGGAACATACAAAGTACTTTATTTTATACTGAATACAGTTATGAAGAACACAGCAAAATCAGATAGCTATCGGCCCTCAGTGCAACACAACAAACTCCAGCGTGGTTCAGTGTGTTCATTGAGAGACGCTGTACATTAGAATGCATTGGTCTTTTATACTCTTCGTGAGCACAATGTCCAGCCCTACTTCGGGTTAATATTCCGCTAATACATCACCGATCTAGGGTTCATGCCGAGTTTCGCACATCCTCATGTAACTGGTTTGCTTTTAATACATATATCAACAAGCCTATATGGCAACTGTGTATTCTGGGATTTCCCATGCAGGCCTTCTCTAACATTAATACAATGTAGTTAAACAAGTGTTCTACGGTCAGTATTTGAATACATTGTTCTTAACATATGCTCATGGATTAGTTTCATTGCACGAGTAATCCTTTACACACAGTTCAACGAAGGACAAGGTCTCAGTTCACGACCTAAACAAGTGGCCTGCAAGCAAGTTACATATTAGCTACATACAGAGGTCAAGACAGCCACGTTGTATTTCGAAATTACATCGTCCACCATTTTAACTCACAGGGTGACTTTACAAAGTGAACCTAAAATGGCGGATTGACCTAAAATGGCTGCTTACATTGATTTTAAGGTCAGGACCTTGCAACACAGATTTCTTCACAAGCAACTTATAAGCAGCTTGGCGTAGGCCAATATACATATATTTATTGCGATAGGAGGCACAATATAATTTCTCATTTAACAGTAATGGCGGCTGAAAATTTGCTGTGGTTGTGGCGCACATGTCTGAGCCTGTGTGTGATTCTGACCATAACACTCCTGTGATTCTGTATTATATTGCAGAACATAACCCATCTCCCCTTGGGTTATGTTATTGCAGAACATAACCCAAAAGCCAGTTTTGCTGCATGCCTCCATCGATTCTACATGTTATAGCAATATGTCCCATTCTCCGCCAATTCCAGCATTGTTGTGGCTGTCCATCATTAAATCCTTCTGTTCCCCAAGGGTATTAAAACCCACCTCTTCCTTTGCTCCTCCTCCACTAGGCCGATTCCCTCTTCCTCTTGACCAATAATTATACCCACGCTGATCTGGGGGATACATTACATTACCTTGATGTACTGGTTGCATCTCCTGTGTCACCCCACCTTCATTACTTGTCAATACCGCTCCCTCTAAGGCTATTATTTTTGACACTTTCTTCTGAACCAACTTTGCTTCCTTCTGCTTTCTACTCTCAGATGTCTTCTTGTTTTTCTCCTGCATTAATCGGCAGTGATGCACAATCGTCAATTGTATTTATGGACATGGTTTTGCTTCCATTCCCACCTGTTTCTTCAGCTGCCGTTGCACTGGATTGGGCGGTCTCTGATACAAAATGTGGTAAAATATTGCCACTGTTTTATCCTACAGTTCACGTGTCTCAAAGCACCATTTCTCTTGAATATCTTAAATATAAGTGACATGATCCTCATCCTCCGCCATCTTCCTAGTCCTTATCGCACTCATATCTGATGTATCAGGATATTGCACTTGAGCACTGCCATACATCTTTTCTGCAATTATTAAATGGCACTGCATTGAGTGTTGTGTTTTGTGTAGTGACACCTGTGTATCCTGCTTGCTTTCAAATGTCATCAGCTCTCTCCCCTGTGATGGCTGCCAGCAGTCTTTTTATGTCCCCTATGGCTAACATCATTCCTGAAGTCTTTCTCTCTAACTCATAAATCCATTTTCATGCACCAGAAGTTAAACTACATAATTTACACCTTAAATTATCTATATCCATTTGTGGCCATGGTATATACTGTGTGCCCCCCCCTCTTTATCTAATAATGGAAATTGTGAGAATCCCAGTCCATAATCATACCTGCCTACAATCCTTTTTTTCCAGGCAGGGCTAGTCTCACCCTGTTTTCTTTGTCCTGGTAGTGCATGTAACCTGCTTACGGCAAGTGGGGATACATCCCCTGTACTGCCCAATCATTCTTGTGGTCACTCAGTGTATGTTGTCGATGCTGGTGATCTCTCTTTGGGGTCTGACCATTTTACCCCCTTCTCTATAATTGATTCATTTGAAAATGTGCAGATGCCCTCCCTTTGCATTCACTAACTTTCTTCCCTTTCTTTATCTGACACAATTACGCCCCAGCTTGTATGACTATTATACGTTTCCTAATCATCAAGATCTAGTCTACTTAAAGACAGTGGTCCATGCTCGACTGTTATGACGTCATCTGATCTTCCTCCCACTTCCTCGACAGAGACCCTTCTACATTCTTTTGGGTTTTATACCCTTCTTTATCCCTCATTTGCCTATATAGATCCACAAGTTTTTTCTTGGTATCCCCTTGCAGCTCTCTGTGGGGCTGTTGCAACCCTCTCGCTTGCTCAAGTCTCTCTTGTGCTTCGATCAGCAGTATGCTTTTATGACATAAATATTTGTCATCTTTCAAGTCCCCTAATTCTGTTAATTTCTTCTCTTTTGCTCATATACCTTAATTCATCTTCCTCTCACCTTTTTGCATCCTTCCTTCTTTCATTCTTTGTGTTTATAGCTCCTCTTGTCTCTTCTCGTCTAGCCTTTCTTTTCCTTTTTTGCCTCATATCTTATTTTCATACATTCTCTTTCTTTCTCTTCCTTATATGCTCTCTCTTCCTCCTTTTCTTTCTTTTCCAACTCTTCTCGTTCTCAAACCCCATCAATGCCCTTATCGTCCAGTTCAAGTAATATTTACCCTCCCATCCATTAATTCTGTACTATCGCTATTCCCTTAGCTTTGTCCTTATTTTTTTCTGTTCACTCGCTTATCCCTCTATCTCCATGTGTCTATCGAGTCTATCCTTCCTCTCCTCACGCTGTTTACTTTCATTGCGTGTCAATATATACTTGCATTCTCTGCTTTTGCTCCATTCCACATATGTCAAATGAACATACCCTGACGCTGCAAACATCATACTGACGTTTGCACAAACACACACACACACACAATCACACAAAGGTCTTATACCCTAATAATCGTCATTTATGATGTCATCCTACATGGCAAACTTTAAAACCTACTGGCGGGAGGGATGGTTAAGGGAACATGTCTACTTATAGAAAGTATATGGTTTAGTCCTTCATTGGCGGTCTCTTATCTATAAGACACACCTCAAACTACCTCTAAATACATATAATTCTGAATATGGAGCACAAAATGGCAGTCGATTGGTCTATGCAACCTTGTATAGCAGGTTGCCCCATAGGCCCACTGATTGGTTGGCATCCCACCCAACCTTGGACTTTCGGCTCATTAGCAGCAGGTGAGGAAATCGAAACCCAGGTGCTTGAGTTGCATCAGATTACTTCCCAATTAGTCCATCATCTTTCATCTGTTTGACTGTAAGCCAACGTTTCTCGTCTGTAGTTGACCTTGCCATTGCTTTCTGTTCTAGGGCATTCAAGAGAGTATGAGCACACCATTTATCTATGCAGCTTAATGAACACCCCTTGTTTCCATCTTCTGTATTACGTGTGAGGAGACAGGGAATTTGTCCATTTCAACCTCCTATTTACTGCAATTTGATTCAATTTATCTGTGTGTTATTTATCCTTTGGTATCTAGAGACTTGCTCACTCCATCTTGTATGAACCTTATTCACTGTTAATTGCCCTATACTTGGCTCTTGCACCTGTTTTCCTCTTCGTTATTCTAAGAGAAATGTGTCTCACATTCATGGCTTTATTTAAACTCAATAGTTTGGCAAAGGGAGTCCATTTAATGACAAGTTCATAAAACGGGGAGTACAACGAACATCAGCAACCGCTCGATTTTTTCGCTCTCTTCACTTTTGCTAAAAACTCAATATTTATAGCAAAACCTCACCATTGCTGACGTACAACCTACGCACGTACTAATGTCATTCTATATGGCAATTTTAAAAGCCTAACACGCAAGGTGATTGGATATAGGAAGGTAACTTAACATAGGTGCTATATGTGTATATTGTAATGGGGAGAGGGGATTGGATAATAAATGTCAGGTGGGGCAACTAAGCCCTCGCTTCGAAATGCCACTATGAATGTCACTAAAAGTACAACGTCCCATTGGCTCCACTCACTATAGGACCTTAGATTACATGGTCCACTATGATTGGGTTGGCATGAACCCCACTCATAATTTTCCACCTACGTCTAGCAGCAAGCAGAAAGAACATCTAGGTGCAGAGAAGCTTGTCTGTACCCCAGCTTCCCACCAATTATGCTACAATCAATCATCACCTCAGTGGTCATGTGTCAATTACTACTTTGTAGTTTGGCCTTGTGTCTGCTCTGTGTTCTGAGAACTTTCAAGGAGTATGGGCATGGCAGGGATCCATGCGTAGGTGTGAAAGTTTTCTCCTTCCAGCCTGCCTTTGTCACATGACTGGACACCATGAAATCGGCTTTTCTCTGTAACGTTTCGTATATTTGATTTATTTCTACTATTCTTCTGACATCTGTGGCATATCTTGACCTTTCTGAACAGGATCCTCTGTTCTCTTTCTATCCTTAATTGATTCCAATGTCGGCCTATTCCAGTCAGATAGGACCTCGGTTTCTTGGCATGGTCATCCTTAGCTGAGTTTTTCTCTGTCTTGAGTCTCAATTTTCTTGCTGGACACGCTCCATGTTAGGCCTTTTGTAACCTTTGTTCAATTCTGCTTATGTGCGTAGTGGACTTACATTCATACATAAAGTGCTTCTTGAGGTATATACTTGTAAACGTTGGCACTTGCCGCAAACTATCAACTATAAAGCATAAGCAAGCTTCACAATTTCATTGCCTCTTGCAGTTACTTGCAAATGTACACGTTTAAACTAACTGAATATCTTCATCATGTATGTGGCAAACGTTTCTTCATCTTGACATCAACTTCTTCACCTTAGGCTCAAGATGTCACTTATCCATGGTATTTCATCTCATTGTCAGTATTCTCAGGTCATTAAATCTTCTATATGTGCATCAGTCCGATTACTTATGACGTCACCATTCATCTTCCTTTATTATCTTCGTTGCTTCTTCAGATATTTTATTCAAACAACCATCATATTGTTTAGAATGTAGGTATGGTTTCTTTAATGGATACCTTACTGTCCAGGTTTTCTTAGGTGTCGGTATATTAACAGGTGCTGTCAACCTGATAGGTACTGGGCAGAGCCCAAGTGCTGCTCTTTGCTGATTTTCCTGTTCTCCATACATCACATACTTTGGACTGAATACAATAGGTAATGGGAGGGGGCAACTGGAGTGGGGACGTTACTCAACACTTCCTCTTCACTCCCCCTCTGGGCGATTCATCAACCACTCTCACTTCTTTCCTTGCATCCAATTTTTCTTCATCCTTCACTTTTGTTTTGTCATCTGGATCTAGACATTTTGGTCAGAAGAGATGCTTATTTGGGCTCCATATCTCTATGACTCCTTTCAAGCATTTTGCTGTTCTCACGTGTTCATCCTTGTTCATTGTCATCAGTTGACATTCTCCACTTGGACTGCAATAGATCCATTTTCCCACAAAATTTCTATGATTTCTTGGATACAGGAACTTGGTTCCCTTTGGTGCATAAATGCTGGTATTCACAAAGTCTCTTATTTCTTCATCAGTTAGGTCTTTGGGCTTCCATCCTGACTCAACATCAATCATGATCTTCATCCCTAAGGGTTTCTTTGCAGTCTTCTGGCATTGTGAGATTATTAATTTGATCACACAGAATCCAAGTAATATCATCACCAACAGGGTTCATACGTACTTGAATGCATCTGCCATCCATTGTGGAATCCATGAAAACAGTCTCCAAACCAACTGTCTTCATCATCTTTATCTATTATCTGATTCTGTTATTTTTTCAGCATATCTATGGCCACTGTTAAGGTTCCATTCTCATCATCGTGTGAAGGTATAAATGTGCAACATGATTCTCCAACTTTTGCACAAACACCTCCATACTTAGCTTTGATCATGTCTATGACATATCTGTTCTGGAGTGTCTTCAGTCTGATTGCTCTCAACTCTTCTCTGATTGCAGTGAATCCTTTTATGGTTGTGTTGATGGTCTGCTGTAACTCCCATCTGGTTATCTGCAACCATTTAGTATTTGATCCAACCTGAATTCTTGGCATCAGGATCGTCGCAAACACTGATGAGGTCAGGCTGATTCAACCTGTGTTTCCTATGGGATAGCATTGAAAGCTTCTATGGATTTGGCAGAGAAATAATTTTACCTCTTTGTTCTTTTCATAAGCTCCAGAGATCTCTTCTTTCTCAGGTGAGCCTCTGCTTTTGGGAATCTATTAATGTTCACATAACTTTTTGGAATCACCAATGCGGGAACATGGACATTCACCAATGTACATATGCCTCCCCAATATTTCAGCAATCTCATGTACGCTTGGGATCCACACGCCCAATAGTAATCCATGAGCACTGCAATACCATGCATCATTCCTGGAGCATCAAAGACTCAGCTACAATTGTGATTTTCTTCCATTTTCCTTGTGCCATTATTTCTGAAACAGAATTTTGGCTCTTCAGTGGAATTATGAAATTATGAAAGCCTCTTCAAAACAGGTTCATCCCTGTTCCTCCAAAACCATCAAGGACCACATTGACACCCTTGCTCCGGCTCTTGCTGATATTTGCAACCACTCCTTTGCTTCTGGATCCTTCCCCTCCCCTCTGAAGCACTCCTTTGTGCATCCTCTTTTCAGGAAACCCACAGCTGATCCTTCTTGTCCAGCTAACTATCGCCCAATTTCCATTACTCCCTTTCTTGGCAAACTCCTGGAAAGGTTCGCCATCTCTCAGCTTAACCTTCATTCCAATTCTGCTGGCTGTCTCCATGACCACCAGTCTGGCTTCAGAGCTACCAGAAGCATGGAAACTGCTCTCCTGAACATCCGTGAAGATCTGCTCTCCAACCTTGACTCTAACATTCCCTCTGTCCTCATCCTCCTCGATCTCTCTTCTGCCTTCAACACGTTCAACCATACCATCCTGCTCAACGTCTCCGTGAAAACCTGGGTATCACTGATCAGGCTCTGGCCTGGCTGGGCTCTTTCCTCTCAGATCGACCCTCCCAGGTCCAACTTGGGTCCTTCCTTTCATCTATCTTCCTCTCTATCTGTGGTGTTCCCCAGGGGTCTAACATCTCGCCCTGGCTCTTCAACCAATACCTGGCAACTCTCGCCCACTGCATTGCCATTTTCTGCTCAAATTTCAAGTGCTACGCTGACGACACTCAACACATTTTCAGGCTGCCCTCTGCCACCTCCTCTCGCTCTTTCATCTCTGATTGCCTAACTGCCATTCAAGATTGGTGTGCCGCCAATAATCTTTGTCTGAATGCCAGCAAGATGGAGATCCTCCTCATCGGCACACCTTCACCATCCTTTCACCTCACTCTCTGGCCGGCCGCCCTTGGCCCTCCTCCTACCCCCACCTGCGAGGCTAAGAACCTCGGGGTCATCTTTGACTCCACCCTTTCCTTCTCCGCCCACATCTCTGAGGTCTCTAAAAAGTAAAAGTTCTGACTGCACCTCCTCAAAGGTACTCTGCCTTTTCTCTCCTTCCCCCAGAAGCTCATGGTATCTCAAGCTCTGTTTCTCTCTAGCTTGACTATTGTAACAGCCTCTTTGTAAATCTACCTGTCTCTACTCTCCGCCCTCTGCAACTAATCCAGAACAGGACTGCGAGACTTGTCCTTGGCCTCAAGCCCTGGGATCATATCTCTCCAGCTCTGAAATCTCTCCACTGGCTCCCAGTGGATGCAAGGATTAAATTCAAAACCCTCTGCATTGCCCACAAGGCTTTCTGGGGCCTAGGTCCAAAATACCTTCAGCTATCCCTCTGCAAATACCTCCCCTCTCGAGCTCTTCGCTCCTCTACCTCCAACTCACTCAGGGTCATTTGTTTTTCTAAGAAACGAGCTGGGAGTAGATCTCTGTCTTCGGTTGGGGCCTCCCTCTGGAACAGCCTCCCTGCCACTTTAAAACTTGAGGAAACCATCTCCGGTTCCGGAAGCACCTCAAGACCTTCTTCTTTTCTTCTGCCTTCGCTCCCCCTCTTCCCTGCTGATCTGTTCTCTCTTGGCACCATGCACCTGGCCACCCTCTGTCCTTTGGGCCCAGGTACCTGCTCATCCTTCCACCCTCCCGCACTTCCTCCGGGCCACCCCTTGCACTGGGGTCCTTATCTGTACCCATACAGCCCCCCATTTTTTTCCTGCACTTATGAGACCTAGCCTGTCTGCTGCCTTAAACCTAGCACTTGCAAATTGCTGGCTGCATTACCACTGTTCGTTGCCTTTATTATTTATTTATTATTATTTATCTGTTTCTCCTCTGCTTCGCACTTTCCACCTCTCCCCCTTCCATGCACTTTTCCCCTCCCCCCTCTCCCATGCACTTGCGCATTCTCAATGTCACTGGGCCTAGTAAGATCGCTGTTTTGTTCTCCCCTGTTCCCCTCCCTTGCCTTCTCACGCTCTGAAACACTTGTATACGAGCGCGATAGAAATAAAATATCTATCAATCAATCAATCAATTATCTGCAAGGGTCCTTCTCTGTCCTCGACCCATGTCAGTAATTTAGCAAGCTTTGGCCATAATGGCTTGTATCCATTTTGCACTATATCAATGGTAGCCTGGTAACATCCTATTACTACCCATGCTCTGCAGATCAGTACTCCTTTTTCCCATCCATCTGGTGAAAGCACTGTTCCCTAGTTCTGCATTTGTCCTCTGTTCTTCCATCTGCGAGATTCTTCTGAAGTCTTTTCTGCAGTTCCAATTTCTTGTTCACTTCTCTTCTGAACTCTGCTCCTTTTATTCCTGGTTTTTCAC
This sequence comes from Ambystoma mexicanum, assembly GCF_040938575.1. Classification (NCBI taxonomy): domain Eukaryota; kingdom Metazoa; phylum Chordata; class Amphibia; order Caudata; family Ambystomatidae; genus Ambystoma; species Ambystoma mexicanum. Next base: position 1,420,860,362 of record NC_090922.1, on the reverse strand, counting down.
ATCTGATCCCAATGTCCTTCGTCTTGGCATTGTTTCTTGTCTTTATGTCTTAGACATAATCATCTTCATCTGGATCTGTTTTGTTCAGTTGCCCATTTGAGAGAAGCAGCACTTCCCATGAACTGACCTTTGGTTTTGCACATTGCTACATGTGACAGACAGTGTGTTGTCTGCACATCAATCAAATCGCTACAAAGGTTTTTGACTTCCACATGCAGGAGAGGAAAGAGTGCACATACAAAGCATTCTTCATTCATTCACATACAAAGCATTTTTCCAACTTCCTTCATATGTTGGTACCATATCTTGTTTCCGAAATGTGCTGTGCTATCCAGGTAATCATTCAGTTCACTATTGTTGTCTAGTGTGCTTCTTTTAATTCTCAAAGTCTTTTTGTAATTCGCTATAACCACATCTCTGAACACATCGGTATAACTTCTTCTGGCTGACAGATTCTCAGGCAAATTCATCTGGGTTCTCTGAGTAGAAGAAAGTTCAGTAAGTCTTTCTTTATCCATCTTCCTCTTTCTGGCTCGTTTTATAAACGGCCATATTGATTCTGCTATTATCTCTGCACGTGATTGTCTTGTCGGACTTGTACTTGGGCTTTTTGTCATGGGATCAGGTGTGCTTGCAAATATTGTCTCTATTTGCTTATTTTCTAAAGCCTTTTGTCTCCTTAAAAGATCAGCTTTCTCCTTCTGTCTCTCAACTTCGCTTGGTATGAAGCTTCCCATTGTTGTTTGTCCAAGCTTCTCCCATTCTCTGGAATGTTATTCTGAACTCATTGACACTAGACCTGGTGTGATTGTACTCATTATCTGTCTAGGTGTAACTCTCATCGATCTCTTGTCTGGCTTACTTTGCCGACCCTGTCTCTGGCGTTTCAACTCATTTGCTAAAACAAGTGGGGTGTGGGTGTCATTGCTTACCACATCCATCTCAAGCTCAGTCACTCTGTCATTTTTTCTTGGAACAGGAATGACTATATAAGGTCTGGGCACTCTTGTGGGTCTCAAGCGTGCATTCTCATATGGGTGCAGGGGAACAACACTTTGTGCACCTATAACAAATGCAGTTCTAATTGTCAATGACAGTAATACGATTATGAATATAATGCATGCATAAACAATGCATCGGTAAGTCATCTTACAGCATTTATTTCTTGGCCAATATGAATGGCTCTCCTCCTGAGGGAGAACGATGCTGCTATTCTGGCTCCCCTTCGCGATGATCTAAGGAAGCAAAAACTGGTTATTTAATACATTTTCATCATTATCACTATTTTCTGGATTCTGCTGTCTCTGCTTCACGGATCAATAGTTCTGGACCAGTTGTCCTCTGACTCTGGATAATGGACTGTCTCTTATCTCTGGAAACCGTTCTGTTTGCAATGTAATGTTCCAACAATGAAGAATGACTGTGGAAAGTCTATAATATATGTTCCATATAGACTAGTTCCCAGTGTATCCCTCGAATCTGCTTCACTCCAGATGATGTGTTGCTTCCCTGTCAGCAAAAGGGTATTTTTGTCAATACTTCCATGATCTGTCGCTCAAATGAAAAAGTTTCTATACTCTTCTGTGATTTTGATGAGAAGAAAGTGCAACCTGCACTATTATACTATGTAGAAGCATACTCAAGCTAATAGTGTTGGCTGGATCGTGGATGAATGTGAGTACATCGACATTGGCATGTCTCCCAACAAGATCTGGAAAGTCTTAAATTAAATGAAAAAACACTGCATTTGCCAGTCTATGATTCTCTGGCGATAGGGACATTTGTCTTGTCTTTGCTGTACTCTGAAAGTAAAAGAAACTGTTCTGCAATCACAGTGAGCAGTCTTCTTATTATTTTTTCGTTATCAGAATCTTGAAGAAATTCTGTTATGCTTGTAAGTCTTCCCACCAACGATGGATAGGACCTCAGTACCAATTCGAAATAGGTCAATATATGCCTAGTGAGGTCACTATTGTGTGACACCATAAGTAAGTCCAAACAAAGTGGAAGGACTCAGGATATTGTATTCTTTTCCAGTTTATATATCCTCAATCAAAATTTGGCATACCTATCTTATCAAGGCTTTAGTGTGCCTCAGTTCAAAGTCAATAAGCTACTTGTGACTCAATAAATGCATTTCCTCTTCTACTCAGCAACTAGGATGCACAGAGTGTTCGTATTTGTGTCCTTTTTCCCTTATTTTGCGCAAACGAAATGTCTTATATCTGGGCCACAACCTTATCACAAAGGTTTCCTTGCTTTTTTTCTTTACTGGTCATGCGTCCTTCTTCCTCATCATAGATCTCGCCTGCACGTGCTGTGGTTTTTCACCATTGTCTGTAGGTTCTCCGGGTTGGGGTGCGGGCAGAGGGGTCTCTCCGATATATGGCTTGATGTCTCCAAGGAATATCCAAACTCTTCTTCCCTGTAACTTGACTACATATGGCATAATATCCTCCACAATGAAAGGGCCGTGAAACCTTGGCTCGTCCCACCTTTTCCTTATGTGATCCTGAACTAAGCCAGTATCCCCAGGGTATAGTTGAGGTATACATAACTCCGGAACCTTGTCAACTTGTGCTTTATACCAAGCACCAAGCTGATCTGTTCAAATACTGTGTTAACAAAATGAGGACCATTTTCTGACCTCATCACTTCACAAACTTGTCTGGGAAACACCTCCCTCACCAAGAATTTGGTTGCACAGGTAGAGTCTGGGTGTGTACATGGACATGCTTCTATCCATGTAGAGAATGGACACACCACAACAATTAGATACCTTTTCCCTATTACAAACTTGAATCATATCGACATAGTCGATGTGCAAGTGTTAAAAAGGACCATTAGGTCTTGGAATGACTCCTCTGATCACACGTAGTGTATCTCCATCCATGAATTTCTGACAGACTATGCAATTAATCATAAAAAATGCAACATGCTCCCCTAGGTTTGGTACAAACCAGTCTTTGGCAATGGTTGCTGCTAGATTCTCTCTTGCTATATGTGCTGGATAGTGTAACTGTTCCAGTGCTATTTTCAGTAGGGCTATCAGCATTACTGTTTTACCAGTGCTGTCCGATCACCACTAAGCCTCAGTGGGGTTTAAAGAACACCCTCTTCGCTAACACCCTCTTCACTTCCAAAGGTTCTTTTCTTACAGCGGTGCCTCCCCTTGGAGCTTCATTAACTGAATGTTCGACATATTACTGTAGCCCTCCTGCTTACTTCTTACAACAATCATTTTCTCATGCACATTAGGCATTTTCACATCCATCATTATTTCATCTTCAGTTGCTACACGCTTGGCTTCAGCATCTGCTGCTTGATTCCCGCGTGTGATAAAATCTGTCCCTTTCGTGTGGGCTGCACATTTCACAACTGCTATGCCCACTCGGAGTTGTAGTGCCTTTATCAGCCTGCCCAATATGGCGGCGTGTTGTACTGTCGTGCCATCCACTCGGAGGTAGCCCCTCCTTTTCCAGCGCTCTAAGCCTGCGTGTACAGTCAATGTCACATAGGCAGAGTCACTGTACGCCGTTACTTCCTGGTCTGTGTGATTCTCAAGCGCGAGTATGAACGTCAATAATTCTGCAGCCTTTGCTGAATGATGAGAGGGTAAACGTGCACTAATAAGTACTCAAAATTCCCCATTTGCTGTATACGTCACCACAGCGGCACCTGTTTATCTTTGTCCGTCATTTTGATCAATCCTCAAAGAACCGACAATGAAGATGATTTCTGCTTCTGCCAATGCATTTTCCTTTACTTTTGGGATTTCATCATAAAATTCATCATAGTTCGCACAATCATGTATTGGCTCTCCTTCAGTAACTGGTTCTGCTATAAACATAGCGGGGTTCACTATTCTGCATCAAACTATTTTAATCGCTGGATTTGATATGACCACTTCATAAGCAGAAGCTCTTTGTGATGTCAATGTACCTTTTGGTTTCTCTAAAATGGCGAATAATGCATGCTCAATGAAAAACGTCATCGGACAACCCATTAAAATGGTTTTAGCTTTCTCTAGGGGAAATACGGCAGCAGCCAAACTTTGTTCGCACAGGAAATTACCTCTCATTACTGGGTCTAAAATCCCACTGTAGTATGCCAGGGGCTTGTACCCCAAAGTGGTTTTCTTTGTAAGGGCTGCTGTCATAACAGTACCCTCAGGTGTGTGAAAACAGGTAGAATTCCTCTGCATAATTGTGAATCCCTAAAACTGGTGCCTTGAAAATGGTCTTTTTTAGTTCATTAAACCCTTCCTCCATGGCCTTAGTCCAAACGATGTTGTCTTTTGGTGCCTGTGCTTTGTAATAAGGGCCTGGTATAAGAACTGTAGTCAAATACCCATGCCATGACAAATTACATAATCTTAGAAAACCTTGCATTTTTTTATCGTGTGTGGTTTAGCTGTTTTAAAAATAGCTTCAGCTCTTGCAGAAGTAACCTTTTTTCCCTCATGTGAAATCAATTGGCCTATGTACAACACCTCTTGTTGACAATACTATACCTTCTCTTTGTCAACTTTATATCCTTTCTCAGCAAGGATAGTCAATAACTGAATGGAATCACGTCTGCACTCTTCCTCTGTTGTGCTGCAGATTAAAATGTCATCCACGTATTGTTAAACAACACTCTCTAATGCAATGTTGCTTAATTCCATTTGCAGGACTCTATTGAAAATCGAAGAAGGCTCACAATAACCTTGAGGCAATCTTGTGCTTTTCAGACGAACTTGCCTGAATGTGAAAGAAGTCAAATCTTTTCAGTCATTGTGCAATGGGATTGAGAAAAATGTATTTTTTAAGTCAATCACCTTGAAATAAAGTGCCTCAATGGGTATGTTACACAGGACTGTAGACTGGTTAGTGACTAGAGGGAACTCTACCTCTACTATCTCGTTTATCAGTGTTAAATCTTGTATTAAACACCAAGACCCTCCCTTTGCTTTTTTTGATCAGATAAACCAAAGTATTGCTTGACGACTCTGACGTCACTAAGATACCGTTATCCATCATGGCAGAAATTGTCTTAAAAATCCCTTCATCTGCCTCCCTAGGCATGGGATATTGTGCTCTTGGTAAAATTGCTCCTGGTTTCAATTTAATCTTCACTTCTCCAACTCCCTTTAGTAAGCCTACATCATAAGGGCCTGTAGTCTATACTGAGACAGGCACCTTTGCCATGTCATCGTCAAAATATTAAGGACGTTTTTGTGCCAGCATCATCATCTGGGGTACCTCTCTTTTAATCATTTTCATCCAATAAATGAGATTAACCTCAAATGTCAACTCGTCCTCACCTATTTTTTTTTCAAATAGGTCATCATCAGTGACGTCAGTCAATCTGTAACCTTCTCCAATGGCGATTACTGCGCACCATTGTCTGCCTTCATCATCACAGCCATCAAGCAGAGCCATCTCTCCTCGCACTATGGCAGCATGTATTGTTAAGGGAAACATTTGTCCCTTTTCTTCATGCATAGGTATTCTTGGTCTGAACAGAAACTCATTTGGTGTTCTCATTGTTCTGTCTGCAAGTCCTGGTAGCCATGACATTAATATGCGCACTCCATATGTGAATATCTCAGGATCTAATGGAATAGCTCTCATGGCCATTCATCCTGCGTATAATCTGATCATTTCGCAGACGTTTAAATAATGCATTCCACAATATGCCTTCCTCAGTGAATGAGATTGTTATATTTAGCTTTGTCATCAAATCTTGTCCTAATATATTGACAGGCGTCTGTCTCGAATATAATAGTGGCTCTTTCATGCCACATTCTCCTATAGAAAATGGATGTTCTTTTGTGAAAGGGGCATGGCTTGTTGCTCCTGTAAAACCTTAAGTATTCATGGCGTTGCCAGATAAAGAAAACTTGCCTTCACGTATACACGAGTGTGTCGCACCCATGTCCACTATGAACGAATATTCTTTATCCCCTATAGTGACATCTACCCATGGTTCCTTGTGCGGGTTTGGTGTCACTGATAAGTGGAATACACTGAGCTGTCCCAATCCATGTACAATTGTGTCCCACAGTTAGTGAATGGATTTCTTCCATCACCCGTGACATTTTCCTGCTGTAGAGTACAATACCTGTCCTGTACCTGTGGTCTGTAGAAGTTGCATCAGAGACTGTTGAGGCTGTCCTTGTGGAAAATTCGTCATAGTCTGTTGTGGCTGTAAGCTTTGCTGCACTCTCAGCGCTTGCTGCTGTACAGTTTGATTCTGTGCAAAGTCATCCCCACCCTGCTGCGATAAAGCAGGTGGATTCATCATCCCCCTCTTGCAAATTGGTCATATTGTACAATTCCATACCCACTAGAAGTCCTGTCATCCCTCACGTCCAACACATTGGTAGTGGTCTGATCATTTGCCATTTTGCATGTTCTGATTTCCACCTTGCATATTCTGAAAACCTTCCCGACTATTCTGCTATCCCCTTCCTCGGTAGCCTCTTCCTCTTGGGCAGAACTCATTATTGCTTTGATCAAATTGCCTTTGTTATTAACCTGCTGCATATTGGATACATCTACGCTAGTTAACATTGCCCCTTCAATGGCATATTTTGACCGTTTTTCCTGCACTAATTTGGCTTCTTCCCCTTTTCTTGCATCATTCATCTTACGATTTTTCTCTTGCAGCAGCCTGCAATAATGCACAATTGCCAGTTGTGTTTCAGACCATGACTTAGCTTCAATTCCTGCCAACTTTTTGATCTGCTTCTGTTCCTGTTCTGGCAGCCCTTGACATAATATATGGTAAAACACGGGTATTGATTTTCCCCAAGTTTCACGGGTTTTCAGCACCCATGCTTCTTGAAAAGTCTGAATTTAAAGCAACGGAGCATCTCCCTCTTTCCTTTTATGCGTCATTATAGCACCCATGTCCGAAGTGTCCGGTTATAGCACTGGAAGCGCTTTCTATACCGTGGTTCTGCAATTGTTAAACAGCGCTCTGCCATGTGCAGTATTAACTGTAGTAAAACCAGGGTAACCTGCTCGTGTCCAAACATCATCAGCTCTGTCACCAAGTATGGCGATCAAAAGACCCTTGATATCCCCTATAGCCAAAGTGTTTCCAACGTGTTTCCTCCCATCATTTTTTCTAACTCGTGTATCCATTTCCCAGCTCCAGATGTCAACATTGGGAGCTTGTTTTTTAGATTCTCTCTATACATCTGCGGCCATGGTATTTACTGTGGCCTTATCCCTCCCTTCTCTAATAAGGGAAATTGTGATGCACTAAACTCCTTTTCTTCTCTCATCATTTGTCTGTCTACCACAGGAGTAATATTCCTGCATCGCTATCTGCCTGGCAATGTCCTTAACCTGCTTACATATGGCGGGAGAGACACCAGCCTCTGACCGTGTGGCGATCCTTCATGACGGTCTTGTGGCGATCCTTCATTCCGGTCTGACTGTGTCACTGACTCTGGTACTTTAGGTGAGGACGCGGTTGAATCCGACCATCTTATTCCCTTTCCCCTAGAGAAACGTTTCTCGCGACCTTGCTCTGTGTTTTTTTTCTCTCTCTCTCTTCTCTTTCACAGGCTTCCCTTTCTTCATCTGATATTGCGTGTGCCCAACTCGTGCAGCTTCTCTCTCCACATTCCTATTTAGAGTCAGCCCTCTATGTCTGCTGCTGCGTGAAGCGTCCTCAGTGTCACAAAACGGAGTGCTTTCAAGGCGCTCATCCTTTCCCTTTGCTTGGGGTACTTTTTCTAGTCCCATCTCATTTTATATCCTATCAATTGCCTCTCCGATGCTTCTGGAGTCATCTTCTAGAATTACTCAAGACGTGCCTGGTACTGAATTGTACTCAGGAAAGATTTCTTCTATATCTTCTCATTCTACCACTGAATCGGGTTTTCTAACTTCCCTTTCCAGATATTCGAGATCAAGTGTTCTGTGTCTTCGCTTGCGTTCTATGTCATCAACAAATTCTCTACGTTTCCTTGCTTCCTCTCTAACTCTATCTTCTTCCTTTTATCCTTGTATCTCTTCATTCATTCGCCCTTCGTATGTCCTCATCTTTCTGTCTTTTTAGTCTCTTCTCTCGTATCTTTTGTTACTCTTCTTCTATTCTCCTTTGTTCTATTCTTTCCTGGTCATCAGCTGTTCTTTGCTTATTATCGCGTTTTCTTTGTTCTTCCTTTTTTCCTATTTTCTGGCCTGTTCATCATGGTATAACTGCTCTCGTTTCTGCCTATACTTTTTTCTCTCTCCTTCATCTCTCAATCGTCCTGCCATTTCCTTATCCCTTCTTTCTTGTTTGTATCATTCTCCCTTTTGTCTCATGTTCTCAATGCCTTTACCATCGAGTTTCAATAAAATCTGACCTCCCATCCATTTGTTCTATCCTCATCTCCTTTCCATCTCTTTACCTCTCTTCAAGTACCTAGAGATGCACTTGCTTGTGCTTGATCTCCTTTTTTCCTTTTCACGTCTCTCCTTGTCCCTCAGGATTTTGGAGGTAATATTTCTTTCCTTGGGCCTCATTACAGCCCAGGCGGTGGACCATGGTGCTATTAGCACCATGGTCCATGCCGGAATCCGCCATAGTGAATGGCGGAATTACCACCCCATTCCAAGGTTGGTGGGGCGGTAATTCCCCATTCACCATGGCCCCTTCCCCATTCCCATTTTTGGCCCATAGGGCTCAATGGGAATGGGGAAGGCGCTAATTACGGCTGCTAATAGCAGGCGTTAAAGTGCAACCCGCAAAGGGACCTCGTAATCAGGCGTTAAGAGTTTAATGGCGCCGACACCTTTTACAGCACCGTTAACCCCTTAACGCCTGGGTTGTAATGAGGCCCCTTGTCTTGCTCTGGGCTTTCATCACTACTTTCCGTAGGTGACTCATGTGACGGGTTGCTATATCCCATTGCTGTTCTCTTAGAGGATACAATCCTTCATCTTTACTAGCTTTGTTTTTTATTTCAGACGGGGTGGTTGGCGCAGAAGGCATTTCACCCCCCCTCTTTGCAAATATTCAGTATCTAATCTAATGGCGGATCCTCCTCTCTTTCTTCTTAGTACATTTTCCAAAGTTCTAAACTAGCCCGGCATTTGTCTTCCTTTTTGCCAGTGTACGTGGCATGTAAATATATTGTCATGTGCTGCAGAACCGTTTTAGATAGCGATCCACCTTGGGGCCAAGGCATTAACATTTTGACTGCTGTCCCTTTAACCTATTCCGCACTGTACTGTTTAAGCTTAGGTACGTGTTTCGGCAACTGTTTACACATGTGTACTAACGGAGTAATGTCTTCCATGCTTAACTTGTTTATCTTTTATTCATATAACACTTGCTTATATTTTTATTTACACTTTATTACAATTGCGTCTCAACAATCAACAATATGAGCGAGCACCAATCGTCGCAAGCTCCAATCCTGTTAGTTCAACAATATTTTTATTTTAATCTTGCTAAGAAACAACCATCAATCCATGTCATGCAACACAAGTTAACTAAAACACATAAAACATACAGAAAAACTCTGGCCAGCCACAAGAACTTTATGCCGTCTGCTCTCTCAGACACATCTTACCGCTATGTTTATTCGGACATGATATTCAAGCCTATCTCGTTCAGATCATCTTTAATAGATCTGGTCTTCTACGTCCTCCTATTAACAGAATTTTAGATAAGTGCTTCTGCTTGCGTTCTTTAAAACCTAGGTACTGGGAGTATACTCTTATCGCGGCCACACTTACGATAACTGTTTATATTGCTCGGCCACACTCGAGTCAATTTCTTTCCCCTTATATATACATTGCACTCTTATTCTGATGTTATATTTTATCCCACCTCCCTCTGTTACCTTCCCTTTACTTGTTTTCTATGCATGCATGCTTTTACCAAAACATTCAGTCTTTTTTGCTCAACGTTCGCATGTCTCTTATCTACGGACACTCTGGATCACTGCCTTTGTTACTGCCTCTCCTTGCCGCTCGTCCGATCCTATACTCGCAGAAGTGGGAGGGGTTTTTGGGGGAAAGCAAGAAACCTGTCACACCTAACCTTCAGGGTTTTTCGTTAATCTAACCACTATCTACGGGGAGCTTCTCGTTCTATCAGCCAGATGCCAAAGGACGTGTGATAGTGCCGAGGACCCGAAGTTACTTATGTCGACAGTTTATGGGTATCTTTATCTAATCTAACCATTTAACTCTGCTACCAAATGAACTGGATGATCTCTCTAACAGCCCTTTAAGATGAGTAGCAGTACCCTCGAGATAGTTGGGAATTCAGATTCATACTCATGCATCAAATAATTAAGACAACTCAATAGTTTGGCAAAGAGAGTCCTTTTAACGACAAGTTCATAAAACGGGGAGTACAATGAACATCAGCAACCGCTCGATCTTCTCGCTCTCTTCGCTTTTAGAAAAAACACAATATTTATAGCAAAAACTCATCTTTGCTGACGTACAACCTGCACACGTACTAACGTCATTCTACGTGGCAATCTTGAAAACCTAACATGCAACGTGTTTGGTTATAGGAAGGTAACTTAACATAGGTACTATATTTGTATTTGGTAATGGGGAGAGGGGATTGGATAATAAATGTCAGGTGGGGCAATTAACTCTCCCTTCAAAATGGCCACTATGAACGTCACTAAATGTAAGACGTCCCATTGGCTCCACTCACTATAGGACCTTAGATTACATGGTCCACTATGATTGGGTTGGCATGAACCCCACTCATACTTTTCCACCTACGTCTAGCAGCATGCAGAAAGAACATCTAGGTGCAGAGAAGCTTGTCTGTACCCCAGCTTCCCACCAATTATGCTACAATCAATCATCACCTCAGTGGTCATATGTCAATTACTGCTTTGTAGTTTGGCCTCATGTCTGCTCTGTGTTCTGAGAACTTTCAAGGAGTATAGGCATGGAGGGGATCCATGCGTAGGTGTGAAGGTTTCCTCCTTCCAGCCTGCCTTTGTCATGTGACTGGACACCAGGAAATTGGCTTTTCTCTGTATTTTCGTAAATTTGATTTAATTCTACCAGTCTTCTGACGTCTGTGGCTTATCTTGACCTTTCTGAACAGGATCCTCTGTTCTCTTTCTATGCTTAATTGTATCCAATGTCGGCCTATTCCAGTCGGATAAGACCTTCGTTTCTTGGTATGGTCATCCTTAGCTGAGTTTTGCTCTGTCTTGATTCTCGATTTTCTTGCTGTGACACACTCGATCTGAGGTCTTTTGTAACCTTTTGTTCAATTCTGCTTATGTGCGTAGTGGACTTACATTCATACATAAAGTGCTTCTTGAGGTATATACTTGCTAACGTTGGCACTTCCCGCAATCTATCAACTATAAAGCATAAGCAAGCGTCACATTTTCTTTGCCTCTTGCAGTTACTTGCAAATGTACACGTTTAAACTAACTGAATATCTTCATCATGTAAGTGGCATAAGTTTCTTCATCTTGACATCAACTTCTTCACCTTAGGCTCAAGATGTCCCTTATGCATGGTGTTTTGTCTCTTTGTCAGTATTCTCAGGTAATTTCATCTTCTATATTTGCGTCAGTCAGATTTCTTATGACGTCACCATTCATCTTCCTTTATTATCTTCTTTGCTTCTTCAGGTATTTTATTCAAACAACCATCATATTGTTTAGAATGTAGGTATGGTTTCTTTAATGGATACCTTACTGTCCAGGTTTTCTTAGGTGTCGGTATATTAACAGGTGCTGTCAACCTGATAGGTACTGGGCAGAGCCCAAGTGCTGCTCTTTGCTGATTTTCCTGTTCTCCATACATCACATACTTTGGTGTGAATCCAATAGGTAATAGGTGGGGAGTAACTGGAGTGGGGACGATACTCGACACTTCCTCTTCACACTCCATCCCGATGTCCTGCATGGCCTTGGCAGGCCTCTCCGTTCCTTTTCTGGATTGGTTCCCATCTTTACTGAATGACATGGGCAAAGCAGTTTCTCTTCCTCCTTTTCGTTCTTCTTGCCACTTGCTCTCTTATGGTGTGTCCCAAGCCTGCATCCCTCCGACGGCTTCCGGTGCTATTCCTATGCTGACGACACCCAGATCTTGGTCTGATTAGAGCTTGACCAAGCCGAGGTATTGTGGCACTTCTGTGAGTGCCTGGTGGCCATGAGGGGATGGATGAAAAGCAACTGGCTTAAGCTTAACAGGGACAAGACAGAGGTTCTGGTGATGTGTTCTCCCTCGGATCCAACTCTGTGGACTTCTGACTTTCCGCTCTGGGTGACTCACCTATTTCAGTGACGGCGGTTAAGAACTTGGGAGTCTATATTTCTGCCTCACTTTCGATGGCCCCCCCCCAGGTGAGTGCAGTCTGTAAAATGGGCTATTTTCTTCTTGGAGTGCTCTCCAAGCTGTTACCATTTCTACCGATTCATCCGTGTCGTCTGATAGTTGCGTCGTTGGTCGCCTGCCGCAAAAATTACTGCAATGCCCTGTTCTTTGCTCAACCTTTTGGGCTCATACATTGGCTGCAGCTTCTAATAAATCTGGCTGCTCAGGTGGCTTCCTCCACTCCATATGGCTTGTATATCAGCCCTGTGCTCTGATCCCGCAATTGCGTCCGGTGGCCAAAAGGATCCTTGTGTTTGGTCCACCGGGCTGGCTAACTCCCAGACAAATTTCTGCCTTATATCCATGGGCGGACTCTCCGCTCTGGCAATGGTAGTTTGTTTGCCATTCCTTAATTTCATATCTCTAGGTTAGGTGGCCATGTGTTTTCAGTCTCTGCAAATAAATTGTGGAATGATTTACCTGTTGCCCTCAGGTGTTTTGAGAACCGTCTCCAATTCCGACATTCCTTAAAAACTCTTTTATTTCAGGTTACATTGCTTGCCTTACTGTCTGTGTCCTAGTTCCAAGACGCCCTTTGGGTGAACATGTGTGGTACAGGTTCAGCTAACATAACATAAGGTTTCCATAGCCTAAACCCGGGTGGCCACGCTAACACAGCCAAATCCTACTAGTGACACTGACAATATGAACTTCCAAGTCAAAGTTCAATTATAGTTCCGGCCTACTGCTGTTTCAGTTCATAGAGAGAGCTAGAGAGACAGAGAGAGAGCGAGAGAGAGAGAGTATGTGTGTGATTCAAATAACTTAATGTATAATTCAAAAAATGTATTAGTTAATTTAAAAAATATGCATTTGAGCGCCAGAATAAGGAGTTACAAATACATCAGCATTGAAAAACAATTGAAAATAAATCACACGAATGCCAACGAATATGTTCTCCGGAACTAGCAAGCCGCTTATCGTCCTGGCCACGGAGGAGGCATACTCTGCTCTAAGCCCATCATGCATGGGGGAGGGGGGGGCGCACCGTAGATATTAGACATGCTCATAGCCGCAGGTAATCTGCAATAGAGCGGTCCCATGCATGAAACCAATCAAGCAGACCTGCCGTGTGGTAGCCTCTGCCATCAGCACCACACGTGACCAGAATAGACGCGAGGCGCGAGCTCCACCGTATCACATTACAAGGCAGCGTGGTGCTGGCAACGATACGGACTCGCCAACACCGGTGAAGCAACTAACCTCTGATTAATCAAATGCTGAACACCTGCCGAGGCTCATCAGTGAGTGCACGAGCATACAGAGTGCACAACCACCAGCAGCCTTCACACCGGATCTGCTCATTACCCTGATACACCTGGATGGGAAAGTGTGAGCCTCAACTATGCGGCCCCCATAAAGGCACGTGCAATAAAAGGGGGGAGGGGGAGGCCTAGGTACATATGTTTGATGGGGAAGAATGCCTTTGCCACTTCACTGCATATGCAGTGATAACATAACATTGAGATCATTAGTGGTGGCCTGTGTGTGCTGTAGCTGGGTAAACACAATTCTTCTGTGTGTACAATGACCATACATGGACAGTGCCTCCACCTGGAGTGGAACGTGGAGCAAACGGCAGGATCCTCCTGTGAAGAACACAGTACAAAGACAAGCAAGCACAGTGCAGTGAACTACAATGTCTAATCCCCCACACTAACGTGAGATGGGGGTTTAGATTCTATTAAAGACAAGGAGGCGATTATTATGCATTACAATCTTTACTCTGAAACCACAGCAGCAAAGAAAAAACGTTTACAAACAAAAAGTTGTAAAGAACAGAACTAAATAGAGTTCAATGTCAATGTAGGGTAGCTACCCAATCCATGATGGAGGACAGGTGAAGCCCTGCAGGTGACCAATGAGCAGGGACCCTTCCTTATATAAGTCCATTACTCTAATCTCAATTCCTCTTTCTGTAGCTGTCTTGAACCAAACGTCCACTGCACAGATCAGACGATAAACGATGAAGGCAAATCCAGCGAAGCTCTCGTACCACGCACTCCATAACCTGTAACTGCGAGCCACACTCCCGATGAGAACCTCCACTAGAAGCTGTAAGAACAACAAGCAAGAAGGGTGGGTGGTTGAGAAGAACAACAAACCAAAGAATGTTCACATGAACCACCTGTGTACATGCGTATCACAGTTGACATATTATATCATATCCAGGGTGGGAGGGTGGGATAATAATCGCCTCCTTGTCTTTAATAGAATCTAAACCCCCATCTCACGTTAGTGTGGGGGATTAGACATTCTATGACAAGACAGGAGGCTCATATTATGCAAGTTCAAAGCCCTTGCATCTCATTAGTACAACATGATCCATACAATAGAGCCAATATAATAAATAATAAAATAAAACAATAGGAAAGGAAACACTTTAAAATGCTTTCATTAAATAGTCAGCTGGCCGCAAGAGAATTGCCCAAGGCTAGGTTGCCCGAAAAACTGTCTTATAAGGCATAGTCAAATCCACCGCAAGAAAAACAGGAAAATGTGCCAATTCCAGCGTTCCTTACAGGTCACCAAAACCAACTGGTGAAAAGAGGGAAAAACATTGAACAAAGTTCTCCTATACTAATAGGTTAGGACAAAACTCATCTGAAATAAATACCTCTGCTGTCCAATCAAACATTTAAACACTTAAATTCCTACCATCTTTGGGAACCTAGAAAGCAAACCAAAGAAAAATAAGCACCTAGCTCTCCTGGAGATAAAGAAAAGAACCCCATAGGGGTGAAAGTCTTGTAGGTTCCATCCCATGCATTAAAGGAAGATATTGCATTAGAAACAGGGCATGTCACAGAACTACACTGGGGAACCAAGAGGGAAAGACAAATCTTCAAAAGGTAAAATGGGAGTAAAAGTAATTTTATAAATTTGTAATAGGACAACCCATCCTGAGCGGAGCTGAGAAGCCATAGACTTAATCCACAATTGTGTTCAGACATACGTGTATACTAAGGAAAGACGTCTTCTAGAGGCAGAGGCAGAATGGCCGAGAGGGGCTTCACCTGAGAAGCTAAACCTGTCAAACCGCCAACACAGAGACTTTCAGATCTCCCGAGCTCTCCATGACAAAAGGCAGGGATTTAAAAAACATGACCCTTAAGAGGCCAAACTCTGCAAGGAGAAACAATGTATCTACAACCAATCGTTACCATTATAAATATGTCCAGTGTTTGAACCTTGTTCCTTCCACCCTGGTTGATAAATCCACTAGAGGATCAAAATAAAAACTAACCGAAGGAGAACTCCTAACTTCAAAGTCTTAGCAAGATTCTAAACTGCAAAGAACTGATCACTAAACAGTTAAACTGAAGTTACACACCAGAAGAATTGTAAGCTCTAATTCAGCCAATTTGAAGATCCTTGAAGATCACAGCAGCCTGAGCTGGCACATTATTGCAAAACGAACTTTTGTGAAAACCCAAAAGGTCCACCTGCCATGTAGGTGACTAGGAGAATCAAGTTGTTGACTAAATATATACATATATATACATATATATATATCCGAGCCCTCTGGGAATCGCACTGGCAGACCCCTTCTGATAGTTAATGTAGACGCTGGAACGCATCGTGATAGAGGGTTGCAATAACTTGTATGGGAAATTAGCAGCACTTCCAGACACCTCTATCCCACCAAGGGATATTGAGCCTTCCCAAAGGAGGAGAACCCTCCCCCACTTATCCAAGGGAAAAACCTTGCAACCCAGAAGAAGGCTACCCTGAAGACCACATTAAAGCCCCGCTTTACACCCTTAGGAGAAACAAATACACTCTTGCACTTCTAACCAATCCCCTGACCGTGGACGGGCTCCGCCGAACCTATTGAAATACCAGAAATGCGCAAAGGAAAGTAACTGACGCGGGGGAAATGCTCAGTGCGAGTCTGCACTGGTCACAAACCAGAACTCCTGTAAAAAGGAACAGAAACCATCGGAAGCTATTCCAAGAGGTGTATATCATGATTGCAATCTCCCCCAGGGATGTCGGGAAGGGGAATGAAGGGGGAAAGAACTCTGGGATAATCATCAATGCCCCGTAAACAAAAGGTTGTGAAAGAAATCTGGGACCACTGTCCCCTCAAACCCTGAGGTCTGAGTCTCTGTATTCGTGTGAGGCTGACTGGCCACTAAGGGAATCAGGGACAGGAAAAGTAAGCCCATTGTACATATCAAAAGCACTTATACAGTACTACGACCCTCAGGTATAAGCGGTACTTATCAGTAATACGAACGGTGTGTGGTGAGGAGTTCACTTACCGATCTCAGCTGGATAAAAGACTAATTTAGACCTTTTTAAATTAGGAACCTGTATCAGTAGGGTCAGCACGGAAGTGAAATAAATAAATAACAAAGAGGTTAAGCAACTCTCTTGAGGGTACAGAAACCTGCTTGAACTCCTCGAGCAGAGGAGAAATTGCAACACACTGTTAGACGGTTAGCTGAACCACAGGTCAAGCTTTTGGGAGGAAAAACCATGAGGCAGGTGCCATAAAGTTATTAATTGCCAACACGTCTATCTGATACCATCAAGTGTTCCCAAACACTCCCTCCAAGTAAAACATGGTTGCTCAACGTACCATGCAACAAAACTGAACAGTTACCCTCTAGCTGACCCTGTCTCCACCAATAGTCCAATAGAATAATGAATGTCCAATGGGACAAATAGTGAGGAAAAACACGTCCCCACTAAAGAGAGCATCAAGCCTTGCAGACCTCAATAGAGGCATAACGCATCATCTTTTTCATCCTCATGATGAGATAAAAATTACTGCAGCCTAAGCAGCACAGGTATTGGGTGGAGCAATTGATATCGGGGAAAGCAAAACCTAAGGAAAGGACTGAGTTGTCCTGAAACTAACTAAGGTAAAGGGCGCCAGAATTTTACTAAAAGACGAATGTTAACACCAACGTGATGGCTAGAGAGGAAGGTCCAACCCCCCTACATGGGTCTGTTTACAAATACCTCCAGACACTCTTTTCTTTAAAGTACTTAATAAATAAATAATATAAATAATATAAAATATCCAAGAAAGAGGGGTTACGCCCTCACAGGGGTCCGAACCCCCAGGCCCTTATAGAAGCAAATACCTACTGAGCTATCCGGGCCACTGACAATTCTGAAAAACGCAAATGTGTTCCAGTCAACATTTAAACAAATTGTTTAGCAAAAGAGTACACTGAGCAAGTGCACACTCAACTGCTCACCCTAGCAGGGTGTGTCAACCAGCAGTACACGAGGGAGCACCTCGAAGTAGAATCCAGGCAAAGCCTGAAACCGAGCAGGTTATGGCATGCTCACAGAAAAATCATGACATCTGCCATATGCAGCACCTAAACAAAGTTGTCAACCTTAAGGGAGGAATACACTGAGCAAGCGTGCCTCCATCTGCTCGCCCGAGCAGGGCGTGATAACCAGCAGTACACGAGGGGGTAGCCTCACAGTAGAACTCAGGGAGAACCTGAAACCGAGCAGGTAATGGCACACAAATAGTTAAGGTAATCACCAGCGCCATACGCAGCACAAAAACAAAGTTGCCAACTTTAAGTGAGAAATACACTGAACCAGTGTGCCTCAATCTGCTCCACCGAGCAAGGTGTGGAACCAGCAGTACACGAGGGGTTTACCTCGCAGAAGAACACAGGCAAGCCTGCAAACAAGCATGTTTATGGCTCCCATACAGTGAAAGAAATCACCCATGCCATATGCAGCACCTAAACAAAGCTGCCGACCTTAGGGGAGGAATACACTGAGCAAGTGCACCTCAAACTCTCCACCCGAGCAGGGTGTGGAACCAGCAGTACACGAGGGGTTTACCTCGCAAAACAATACAGGCATAGCCTGCACCAAGCAGGTTTACGGCACTTACAGTGAAGGTAACCCTTTATGCCATATGCCGCACTTAAACAAAACTGCATACTAGTAGACTTCGCATCAGGCCCTTGAGCGGGCAGGCTATTGTCAGGTAAATGTTAAAATCTTCATTGTTTAAAAAACAAAAAATGTAATTAAAATGTATATACTTTAAAATATAAACTGGACCTAACGGGAACTGAACCCAGGTCGTCTTGCATGAGAAACAGGCAACATCATCATTGAGCTATCCAGCTGTTTGAATGAAACAGAAGCTCTACTAAATAAAGAACACAGAGCTCGTGTGGGACCATACTGGGCAGGCAAGCTCATTAGGCTACCGCACCTGGAATTTCCAGGCATCTTGCACTGAAGCGTTTGTAAAATAAAATAAACACAGAAGGCCATGCGCGCTTGGTCTGAAGCTTTAGCAGCTTCTGTCAAACTAGTGCGTGACGGAACCATAATAGGGCAGGCAAGCCCTCACCCAGGCGTTTACAGAAAGAAACAAACATTGAGGCCCACCGCCGTATAAATGAAGAGGAAAAAGGAAAAGAAAAATGAACACTTTTATTTTCTGGTTACAGTCCGTATTCAAGGCTAGAACCCTGGTCGTCCTGCTTGCAGGCGAAGAGCTTGCCTGTCGTGCCACTTGAGCTGCCCTTCCCCCATGTGCGCCAGACTGAAGCTTAACAGCTTCTTTCATAGGCTGCGCTCACGGGTACAGCAGGAGAATCTCCTCCTTAAATACGCGGCTACATGAAAGGGAAAACGAAACACCCCGTGCACGCCGACCTGAAGCTTAACAGCTTCATTACTGCCCGGCACACAACGGGTCCACAAACGCCTCATAAATCAAGAGGCTCACAATGAAAAGAAAGAAAACACGTGTGCGCCAGGTCTGAAGCAGCAGTTTCAGCTCGACTGGCGCACACGTGTTTTAACATATTACGCTCTAAAAGCGTATTTCACCCACAATAGTAATTTTCCAAAAAACGTCATGAACGCTTGCCACATTGTGAAATATCACTCGTAGGAGGTAGCAGCCAACAAATACCCAATGTGTGAACACACATTAACCAAACACCTATAAATTAAGCAACGGCCGCACGCAGCCTCTCAGATACAATGTACCTAATCAGTAAACCTCCCTTACATATTAAAGGTACTGAAATATATTCACCAAATATATTATATGTATATAAATTAAGGCCTTAATATACTATTAAGGACTACTACTGATGAACATGCAAGACACAACTGAAAGGCGTGACTTAGCTGTGGAATCAGCAGCAAAGAAAGAGGAATTGAGATTAGAGTAATGGACTTATATAAGGAAGGGTCCCTGCTCATTGGTCACCTGCAGGGCTTCACCTGTCCTCCATCATGGATTGGGTAGCTACCCTACATTGACATTGAACTCTATTTAGTTCTGTTCTTTACAACTTTTTGTTTGTAAACGTTTTTTCTTTGCTGCTGTGGTTTCAGAGTAAAGATTGTAATGCATAATATGAGCCTCCTGTCTTGTCATAGAATCATGCAAGCGCTTAGAATGTGAACTAATGCACTCATTCATCACATGCAGCGGCTTGCATGAGGTACAGAGCCTTGTCAGTGTAGCTACAGTGTTGTCCAACGCCAATCCTCGAGGGCCGGATCCATGCCGGGTGTTCAGGATACCCCTCATTAATATTCATGAGATACATTTGCATACAATGATTCTAAATGTATGCACATCCGTCCACATGAATATATTAATGAGGGATATCCTGAAAACCGTCAGGATTCCGGCCCTCGAGGGCCAGAGCAGATAGCAAAAATCAATGGTAATATCCATGTTTCACCTTAACCGTGTGGAGGTATTCACATACAGTTTATATGCAATAAACATAGCCAGGATTTGAATGGAAAACCTATCTGGGAGAAAGTTAAGGCAGGCCTGGACAACCAAAAAAAAACAAAAAAAAGAGTGAAGCAAATCACCATACATATGGAGAGGTAAATGTCGAATGAAATCAATATTGTCCCATCATTCTCATCAGTGTGAGTTAAATATGCATGAACATTCAATTGCATTTTGTGTTGCACTCTGGGTTTGCGAGATGCCCTGAACAGACTTTAAAGTTTCAAGAAGGACATAGGGCAGGGGGACACTGCTGCCTACTATAAACCCTAAATGCGGGCGTGCTTGATGGGGCAGAAGCCCATCTGCGGCAGCAGAACTGGTCCTGCAAGGGTTTTCCCATGCTACCTGGGGCTCAGCGCCATTTTGTTTCTATTTGTGTGCACCCCACTGGGAAGCAGAACCTTGGTTTGACAAACTGACAGAGGGCAGCTGTTAAGAAATGCTGAATCATGTATTTGTATTCTTCAGTAAACAGCGGGAGGCAGGGCACATTGCGGGCCCTGTACTGGAATGGTGCCGGACTGGAGCAGAAGCAGGGTGCAGCTATGTGCCGCTGGTGTGACGGGCAACACCAGGCTTTACCCCTGCAGCAAGCAGCAGCTCGACTCACCCCTTAATGATAAGAAAGCTATGCAGGGGGCAGAAATCCACCTCTCTTCCCTGAGTCTTCCCGGGCCGCCTTATGATGTCACAGATCAATTCAATAACTGGAGGACACAGATATGAGGATTGGGTATTTTGTGATCAATTTCAAAGGATTGACTTGTGAATGGCAGTAGGCAGGCCATTCTAATGGTGTCACTAGTCGCACCTTCGTCCTTTCCAGGGGCTCTCTCCACCCTAGATCAGGCATCCCTACTTCTTCACAGGATGTGCTGTGGTCTTATCTATCTGATCCCCTAAGGGACTTCCTAAGGGTAACCTACTTTGCTGGTTCCCAAACGTGGGATTCAATAATGTTAGGATGGTGGTCCCACAGTCTCAAACTCTCTATCACTCTTTCCTCGTCATGACCTTTCTCTTCGCCTCCTCCTACACTTCCTTCCTTTGCTCTCTCTCTCCTCCTCCTTCCATCTTCCTAGGTCCCCTACCTCCCTCTCTGCTCTACGTCACCTCTTTCCTTACACATTCTCTTGTCCACTGTCTCTCGCTACTTCCGTCTCTCCATCCCCCTTTCTAGCTCCATCCTTCTTCAAACTTCTCACGCTCCTTACTCACTCCCCTCCCTTCCACTCTCCTTCTGCTACTACGTCTACACATACTTCGACTCTCCTATTACCCCTTTCTCTTTCTCACTCTGTATCACTCTCACCTTCTACCATCTACATGTTCCCCTCCCCCTACTCTCACAATCCATGCTCTCGCACACCCGTCCTGCCTCGCTCACTTTGACACCTACACAACAGTCACTACAGTCTCTCAAGCTTGTTACTGCTCTCTTTCACACCATACCTTTCCTGCACTCTCATCCAACCCTTGCACTAACTCCTCAGCGCTCCGCTCCACCTTCTGCTTCTCGCTGCCTGGTGTCTCGGTCCACCAACGTTGCTCCAGAACTCACCTAAACATCCCTTATTCATGGATCTGAGTGTGGAGCTTTTATAGCCTGACCTTTACCTGATGTTCTCCTCCTCCCCTGTCCCACTGCTGTTTGGTGTCACCTGTCCATTGGGCCAATTTTTCATATGCTTTCCCATGGGGGCTGGGTTTTCACAGCAACATTGTTAAAGTCCACTCTTGGCCTTGGCCCCTTTTCATCAGCAGTGTTTGCTCTGTTAAGCTGGTTCATTGTTGCTTAGTTTCACTGTGTTGGCCTCGCTGTGTTGGCCTCTCTCTCCCAGCCTGGTGAAGTGTGTAGCTTGCCGGGTGCTACCATGATCATTGGTGGAGAGGTGCTTATAGCCAGTATCGTTTTCCACTCATTCGGCTCATTCTGGTGTTGTCGTAGTGATTCCTGGATGATGTAGTTCTGCAAACAAGTGAAAAGGATTTAGACTGTAAAGGGGCTGGAAGGCAATGTGGAAAAGGCACAGTGATACCAGAGGTTTTACAGCATAATGCACACTCAGGGGTGACGTAGACTGGGACCCCCAACTTCCCAACCCCCATCTCTGGAGTAGGATAGGCTCTGGCATATACCCTGGTAGGCCACCTGCCCCAGGATGGGAGGGGTCCCCGCTCTCCCTTGACAGGGTCAAGAACCTGACCTTGTCACAAATTCTGCTCACCCTACCTTCAAGTATGGCCCAGTTATAGGTATCAGGTAAGTTGTCATTTCGGAGGGTGGAGCCAATGTGAAGGACTGGTGGTATGGAAGCAGCCAAATTCAAATGTACAAGGTGGGGGAGTCGCAGTGTATGGAGGGCGGCCATGAAAATGAGTGAGAGGTGTTAGGTGAGAGATGCAGTGAAGGGGTCCTGCAGCGAGCCAGCAACGCCGACTCCTCGCGGATCCTCAAGGAGAGAGGACATGGACTCCAGGGTTGGCCGGATTCCTTCTGTTTTCGAAGGATTCCAGACCTTGATTGAGCTGGGCAGGCCTCCCTCCATGGCACTCCCATACCTCACTTATAGGAGTGCAGCTGGAGATGGCGGCTTATCCTCTTCTTTTACCCACAGGATTAGTGAATTCAGCCGGAGTAAGTGAGGAAAATGCAGTTGGTCCTCCTCTCTCTCGGCGACGAGCACTTGTTGCCTAAGTACAATGGAAGCTGGCTTTATTGTGTTATGGCCTAATACTGATCTGCCCTGATTTGAGATAAGCACTGTGTAGTGCTGAAATACGTGTTATCCAAAGGGCATTACTGTACGATAACGGTCTTTTGATTTTAATTGATGTGATGTAGCAGGTGGTATCTCATTTGAAAGATAAAATATACTGAACAACTGCATTTCTGTGTGGCGCATTTTCTTATGTGGGGAAAGCAACATTTTTCTATTTTTCAGTCAAGAGGTAGGGCTCATTGCCTCTTTCTTACCCCGCTATTTTGCGACACTGTAGTATTTAACTCAAGCTTTGGGAGCAGGACCTAAGAAGGTTGGCACAACCAAACCCCAATCACTCCTTACAATTACATTCCTATCAGCTGCAGGAACACTGATGCATGCATTATGAAGATAGCACAACAAAGGTGCTGCATGATCTTCTTTAATCTTTTATATCGTGCTAAATACCGACCAGTCTCAGTCTCTAAGCACGGGACCGGGATTTGAACCTGTATTGTTCTGCACTGTCTTGCTTCCAAGAAAACAGTATTGCCGTTGAGCTATTTTCCCGGCTTATTGCATCTTCTCTTGATGTCTTTTATTGAAGCTCTTGCTATATGAAGGGCCTGCTTGATTGTGATAGCTCAGCACAGGGAACAGCACAGGCTTCTTGACGGCTAAATGAACTTGATCCTTGCAACAACCGGGAGCCTGTGGAGCGATGGCAGGACTGGAGAGATGCAGTTCCTGGGTTTGAGGCCAGGGATAAGTTCTTTCCTTCCGGGCAGCCATCTACTAAATCTTGTCATGGTCAACCAGACCTTGTGCCTGTGTGTTATTTCTTTCGTCATTATACTGTGGCAGAGTGTATTTTTTGGTGTGGGGTGTAAATCTGGTCATTATGGGCAGAAGGGGATCCAATTGGTTTCTGGTGTGAAGGTACGGGTGACTAACGTAAGATGCGCGCACTCTGTTGGGACCACACACTGTCTCCTGAAGCACCGTCAATTTCCTAATGAGCCTCACATTGCAGTCTGATATACAGAGCTCGAGAGGTGGCACGGATGTGGATACAGATGCTGGTTCAGGGGCAGGATCATGCTCTCAGCATTCAATGTAGAGAGCCTGCTCATTTCTCCTTCTCTAGAGTCTTGCATGTTGTCAGGCACCACAGGGCTGGGAGGGCGTGATGTCTGGCACTTAGTCATGAGCACGTCTTCATAAAGGCCAACACTCATTTTCCTCTTGCGTTTCCTCAGCATACTCTGAGGATCGTCTACTCTCCTCTGTCATGGGATCGGCGGGATCACTGCGTACCCCGAAATTCCAAAGATGAAAATACTGAAAACCGAGGTGCCCTGTGATCACTTAGATCACACTGTCCCACATTCCCCATACCCGCAAACCGTGTATCCATACTTACTTTTTGTCTGCTGACTTACCTTCACGTTGGAGTCTCAACTCACCCATCTGCCTGTATTGTAAATGTCTTAGCTGTAAATTGGGTGGGGACTTCTGTTGCAAGATACCCCTAATTAATATTCATGAGCAACAATGCTCATACGTTTAGTATCATTGTATGTAAATTTATATTGTGAATATTAATGAGTGGTATCCTGAAAATTTGACATTGATCCAACCCCTGAAGACTGGAGTTGGACAACCCTGGGTGCAAAGAAGTGTGGATTTCAAAAAGATATCTGATTGAGAGTTAAAATCAACATGTGCTTGTGCTCGCCAAATAAAATACCCCTCAGAGAAATGGGAATTACATTTTTAATCCCCAGCTATGAATTCACATCTCTTGGTGAGGTATTTTAAGTTGAGTCAATGGTTTAGCCTAAGGTATGGTCGTTGGAGTCGATATTAAAGATCAAAATCTGTATTATATATAAAGAATGACCAGCTCGTAATCACCCTTGCCGTTCATCGATATTCCATGTGCAGACATACGAGGAATGCTGATTAACGGCAAGGGTAATTTCGACCCGCACATCCTTTATACCTCACCAAGAGCTTTGAATCCATTCTTTGGGACAGACCATTGAACAAATATCATTATAGTACTTCATTTAGTGGAACCTCTGGCATACTAGGATTACAGTCAGCTAATCAAGCATTGATTTATTAGGATTATAGACATACAATGAACGATATGTAAAAATATTTTGATATTCATGAGACAATGATATTGATTGACAATATATGCCCATGTTAACCATTGAGAGGCGGAGGTTCACAACATCCAGCTCCACTGGGAACCGAATGGCACACATGTTGGTTTCCCAGAATTTACAGAGAGGTATGACATTCCAGTAGGCCAGTACTTGTGGTACCATAGACTGATTAAAACAGCGGAGGGCAGATGGCCTGGACTGAAGAAGAGGGAGTCACCATGCTGGATGCATTTTATGACTTGGCATAAAGGGGACATGTAATCTCAAGGCTCTACAAGATGATACTAGAGCTACCCCAGGAAGACAGAACTCAGGGCGAGAGCCAAGTGGGAGGAAGATGTGGGCCAGGGCACGGATGTACACGTGGAAAGTTTCTAGGAACGCTAGTTTCAAGCAGATACAACTGTATGTTATGCATAGGGCGTATATGACCCCATATGCCATCTTGCAGTTTCCAGGGGAAGGGGAGCAAGGATGCCGTAGATGCGGCAGCGACATGGCAGGAATGCTACATATGTTGTTTTCATGGCCGGTGATCAGGTCCTTTTGGCAATCCATAGTGGGCAGAGTAACAAGGGGAGGGATTGACCAGACGGGGTGGCCTCTTGAAGCATGCCTGCTGAGAATGTTTCTGCTGCGGCCCATGGAAGCTCACCGCACCAGGATGAAAGACCTCATCTGCATCTTAGCCAAACATAGGATTGCTATAGCATAGAAGGCAGCAGAGGGCCCCCAGATAGAGGCATGTTGGGAAGACCTAAAGAAATGGACAGAAGCTGAGACAATGGTCTGGCATAGGGCGGTGTACAGCGGTCAGAAGGAGGTCAGCACTGACATGGTGGCATGGTACACGTTAGTCCAGATGATGTTTGAATCTCAGGATGGTAAATCAGTGAGTGACATGCACACTGTGACCCATGGACCTAAAATGGAATCTGATCAGGATCCAGCCGCACAGCTTAATTAAACTCCTTAGCAGTACACAGCAATATGTTCTCCATTTTAGAAAGTGGCACAGGATTTTTTCGGAATTATACTTAAGTGTTTATCATGGCCGCAGGTTTTCGGAAAGATTAATTCCTGCATCTCTGCCGTAGTCTCTTGTTTATAACATCATAAATGTTTATCCTTCCACACTACTCTAAAGTGCTCAAAAGGGTTGTGGTCATCATCTTACCAATTTCCTAGACATTCACGACCTTCGAGACCCCCTACAAGCAGGTTTCTGCTCCTGTCACTCCACGGAAACTGCTTTCATAAATGTGTCCAACTGCATTGCCTCTGCTAAGCACTCCAACTTATTCTCTATTCTAATTCTCCTTGACTGTCAGCTGCCTTTGACACTGTCAGCCACTCTGATTTCCTTAATACTCTCTTTCGTCATGGGATTCACAATCTAGCCCTTGCCTGCATTGAATCCTACCTTGCAACTAGTCAATTCTCTGTCTCCTGGAACAATAACACTTCACAACTCACTCCTGTGTATTCTCAGAGACAAGGATACTTTGCAAGGCCAAGTTCAAAGACAATCTTCATGGCAGAAGACATTGGCGATGAGTGATGTTGGCTAATTGGGTGGGCAGGTGGAGTCAGGCTCATCTCCTTGCACCTGGATCTGGGCTCACATGCTGCTAAGTGAACCGAATGTTCCAGACATGGCACAAGCATGACAACCATTTATAGTGGTCCATATAATGAAGGATCTTATAGTTTGAAGACCAATGAGGACCTATGTTTCTCATGGTTCTGAGAATGACATGTTTTAGAGGTAGACATGTGTAGTCCACCTGATAGTGAGCATCCAATTACAATCCTAGTTCCCAAAGATGATATACTTAGATGTTCCCCTTAAGCCTACCCTGACCCTTAGTAGGTTTTTTGTTATTTGCCACGTAGCATGACATCACCTCTGACGTATTTTGGATATATAACCTATGTTTTGTGAAAGGATCATGGAGAGAAATCGAGTTTATAAAATTGCACAAAATTAAATGGTGTAGCTGCAATATCTGGTGTACATAGACTCTGCCCTTGCCTATCTCATATCATGCATGTTTAGAAAATAGTATACCAGAATAATTCTTTTAATTCCATTTTTTATTTGTTGTTGTTTTGTTATTAAAGTGTTTTTATTGGTTACCAAAAACCTTATAAACACTGCATCAATATAAATACCGAGTTAAATTAATTTTCATACATATTCATCACAATTTCCTACACACCAGAATAATAGAGCTTGTCCATAAAATGTATAGAGTGCGCATTTAATATCCAATTTTAAATTCAAATAATAAAGCAATAATCCTTAAGTCTCCTATGTCATACAAAACACATATAATTTGTACAGAAAAAGAAAACTATTATCTTGTACTCAGATCATGAACACAGTAAAGGATATATAATAGTTGGGTCAACAGTGCCCCAACGGACACGCATTTTGAGCATTGCATTTTTTCTCAAGGCTTAAGATTTTTTTTTATTTAAACTTCTTTTTATTGCATTTCATCAACCAAACAGTAGACATTACACAGCAATGATGGAGTAAAATGAACCAAGAAAGAGATAGGGAAGTAAAATTAAACATTCATCTCACTCTGTGCGCTCATGAATTGTCAAACCACTGAGTGTCCAGCTTGTATCTCTGAGACAATTATTACTATAGTCGTGCAGGTTCTCATCTCCACTCCCTCTCAGCCCAAGAGGCCTAATTGCTCCTAACAGTTCCCTGTTGTTAGCCCTCCCCTCCATACCAAATACAACCCAATTTACATGCTTCCCCAACCCGCCCCACCCACCCCAAACCCTTCATCTCAAACTCCTCTCCGCTTACCCTATCTGCTGTTTTTGGATTCTCCATACTACTGCGCTTTGGTCTCTGAGTGGATCCTTCTGGCTTTCTTCACTGGAGCTTAGTCCGTCTTTACTTGTTACTTACAATTCTTTAGTATTTTACATCTTGATACAAGGGTACCCTTCCCCAATCTTCCTCCTTTCCTCGTGGGGTTTATGTTGAAGACGTTCAAAATGGCACAGCTTTACTTATTCCTGTGCCTGACCACTTCAACAATGTTGGATTATGGTTATTGTATTTCTTGTACTCTGTTAATCCTTCCTCAAGCGTGCCTTCTAGCACCACAGCAGTTCTACTTCCTTGTTTCCATCTCAAACATGCTCCTTAGCACCTCCATTTTCTTGTCAATTCATTTAATCTCTTAGTTCTGTTTCATTCGATCACCACTGGGATCTTGCTTCACTCAATATTCTCTTCCATACCCTGTCAGCTTTCACTTCCATCAACTTTATTCAACTTGCTTTTCACCTCATTGATACTTTGTTTAACTTTTGCATTTCAGAGACTTTCGACAATGCGGTATTACACAGGACCACTCTGTTACTTTGTTCCATCACAGTTCAAAATAATTGAATCTTTCTTTCAACGCGTCTCGCTTCTTACGTGTATTACGTGTAACCTTGCAACTTGGGAAATCATTGGCGTTGTTACAAACCTGGCTCTCTCATCACTTTGTACTCACCGGGTGTACTTTAACTATGGGTCCTTCAAGATTCTTTTTTCCAAGGTCAGGGTCTCTCCCCTCCTGCTGCTCAGACCTTCCTGGGTGGCTTCGCTATCCCAGGGAAACAAGTTATATCTTGCCACAACGTTCAAAGAGATTATCCAGCTTCTTAGCTTCCTTTGACAAACCCTTTTGGCTTCTTGGAGACACAGCTTCCCCCCCACGCTTTCTCCTGCTTCAACCTGTAGCCTTGTCTCAGCATCCCATTCTCTCAATCCTCTGCTCAGCTGCTCGTCACCTTGCTTGCTCTCCTTCTCAAACTTGCCTTTGCCTTCCTGACTTTCTGTTCTTGCTTTGTGAATCTGGGTTCCACCTTTTATACTTAGTTCGGTTCTCAATTGGATTCAGATGTATGTGATCGTAGCTAAGTGCCTGACTTTGCCTGTCTTCATTAGAGGGACATTCATAGAAAGATAAAAGACTTTTTGAGTGTAGGTGTTTCGTCATAATGTTATTAAGACGGGAGAAAAAATGTCTCACCATCGGGTAATCCCTCCTCGAATCCCAAGGGACTCTCCACCCAGGTGATCCTCACTAGTCCGCCCCCAGGGTCAGGATCCAAAAGCGATGGCCCTCTTCTAGCCCCCTGTTTGGAAGATCCCCAGGCAGTGGGAAGGGAAATTCTTTAGGTATTTCACACTGCTCCAGAAACGATTAAAACACTGGGAAGTGCCTATGGTTCTATGCTATTGGGCACCTACTCCATTCCAATAATGTGGAAAGCTAAGTCATTAGGCATCTACCTAAACTCTGATATGAAAATGAAAGGTCATGTATCTGCTACGGTCAGTGCCTGCCATCATTACCTCTCCCTGCTTCAGTGAATCAAGCCCTTTATATCAGACCCTAATGCTGCCATCATCACTAGGGCTATCATCAAGAGTAAGCTACATTATGCCAATGCCCTGTTGGGGGGTGCACCAGCTTATGAAGTTGCTAGACCTTAGGTGGTGCAGATTTCGGCTGCCAGGATTGTGGCAAACGTTGATAGGGGATTTCACATCTTGCCTACACTGAAGAAACTCCACTGGCTGCCTGTTGCATAACGGATCAAATTTAAGGCCTTAACCATCACCCACAAATGTTTGCATGGGGGATTCACAAGCCTATCTTAAATCTCGGCTATAGTAGTACAAGCCTCCTCACTCCCTGTGCTCCAGCTTGCAGCAATTACAAAACAATTGATTAAGTGTACCCGCACAGGTGGTAGAGCATTTCAATTCCTTGCACCCACTATATGGTTTGTTTTAAGGTTGGTCTGATTGAAATATATTTTACTTGATATATCGTATTTTTACTTTAATTATATTTTTAAAATTGAGTATATTAAAAAAATTATGTAACTACATCTGGTGTACTTTATATACCTTGGCCAACACGTTTGTTTAGCCCAGTAGCACCACACAGTGCGAGTTCAATCAGGAAGCAACAACTTCCTGCACGCACGGTCTTTGGGGAAAAACTACATTTCCCATCAGCATCGTAGTCCTTGGCCCTACTTCCTGCCTAACCCGGCGCGTAGTCGCCGGTGCGAAGGGGGCAAGCTGGTCTGTGCCAGTCCGTGGCCAGAAGTGGTGGACGCGGTGTCTCTCCCTAACAAAATGGGGATAAAGGAGGTGCTAGCAGCTATTACCACAGCAAGAAATATTTTCGTCAACCAACCTGAAAATATTTCACTGCCGATAAATGTAAATACCCCTTTATTAACCATGAACTTGGAGCCCAACTCCTCGGTCATACAAGACACCTCTCTGAAACCACCAGTACAGCCTTTTGTACAGGACACCTCGATGGAAAAAGTTACTGTCAATCCTGAAATGGTGAAACTGCTGTTGGATTGCCATAACCAGCAGTGCCTAAACAAAGCCACCAGCGCAGCACACACCACGATAGATAAGAAAGGGTTACAACACATAAAAAAGGAAGGACTAGCTACTAAAAGACCAAAAAAAAAGGTCAGTCATCAGAGAAACAACCCTTAAAGGCAGCCTGCAAAATAAAACTAATTTCGGAGCTCAAAATTAGTATACTCAATACTCGCTCTCTGAATAAACATGCCCAATGCATCCATGATAAGATCGTTGAGGAGAGCATAGACATATTTTGCATCACTGATACATGGTTAAAAGAACCCATAGGACCCACATGTGACATTGCAGTCCCAGAAGGATATGCTATTTATTTCACCAATAGAGAAACCGGGCAAGGAGGAGTGGCAGTTATTGCAAGGAGCTCTATTCCCATGTTTCCAGGTAAATCTACATGTAAAGGTAGTGAAATTCTTCACTTAAAATATTTGCTGACTGGAAATAGCTGCCTCAGTCTGGTAGTTATATACAAACCACCTTCCACTACCCCGATTTAAATGAAGAGCTTTCCCATCTTCTCAACCTTCTCAGAGGTCCAAACAGTGCAACATTGGTAGTAGGAGATCTTAATAGATGGCACGGCAACCCCGCAAACAAAGATGCCACCAATCTAGAGAGACTACTGAACAGCATAGACTTCCATGTTACTAACAGTGAACTCACAATGGAAAATGGACACCAATTAGACTGGGTAGTGACAAACAACTTAAAAACACATGATTATAAGACAAAACTCCAAACCCACCATTGCAATAGCCCAAAGGAACTTTTAAAATATTAATAGGGAACAATTAGTATCCTGCATAAAGGATATTAATGATAATATCAAAGAGGAAGGCTCCTGTGAAGTCATGATGAACAACGTACTTGGTCATCTTAAACAATTGGCTGAACAGAACGTCCCTCTTCAACTTAAAACGTGCAGATCCATTACTAAACCCTATATGTGGTTCTCAAAAGATCTATCTATTCTTAAAGGGAAATATAGAAAATGCATGGAATAAAAAACACTGTAGAGAATAAGGAAAAATGGAAGAACACTGAGCTAAGATACAAGAAAGAGATAACAGAGGCAAAAAAACAATACAATGATAATCAAATTACATCAGCGGGTAATGCCACAGGTAAACTATTTAGCATTCTATCGAGAAACCTTAGGCCATCTCACCTCCTTTTACTCCATCTCAACTGGAGTGTGAGAATACCCAAAAGGCTTTCTTCTTGAAAATCAAAAAAAACAGAGACACAATTACTAAATCTCAATTAAATAAACCAAAAAACCTAAATATTCCTCCTGAAGAGGCTATTGACAATGTTAGAACCTTCAACTTTACTAATGTCACCCAGAGGATATGGAAAAAACACTTACCTCTATGAAGGCCACTTCGTGTGCTGAAATCCTACCAGCAAAAATTATTTTAAAAAATTCAGGTCTCTTCGCACCTCTACTATCTAAAATTGTCAATTCTTCCTTCAGGGATCAATTGGTCCCTCAGGGCATAAAAAGGGTTAGGGTCACTCCCCTGCTCAAGTAGCCAGGCCTGGATCCCAGAGACCCCAGCAATCTCAGGCCCATTACCAACTGTAACTTCTTATTAAAAGTTATGGACAGGATAGCTACATCACAACTTCAGGCGCACATAGACGCGTCGGAATCCCTTCATGTCCAACAGTCGGGCTTCAGACCTGCTCATAGCACGGAGACGGCTATGATAGATCTTCAGACAAAGATGCTTAGCATCATGGACAGGGAAAGCAAGCCTTCTCATCCTATTGGACCTTAGTTCTGCATTTGATCTTCTTGATCATGACCTCCTGGAAGTGGCTCTGGGGGAAATGGTCAACTGCTCACCAGCAGCTAAAGGGTGGATAATGTCATTCAGAAAATACAGGACATCACAGGTTCATTGGGGTCAAAAGTAATCATCAGAAAGAGAAATCCTCTGCGGAGGTCCACGAGGAGCCAGTATGTCCCCGTTGTTGTTCAACCTATATCTTAGATTTCTTTGCCACGTACTGGATCAGTTAAACATCTTTTTTATTACTAATTATGCTGATGATACCCAGCTAGTGATGGAACTCTGTGATGATCACAAGAAAGATAATAATAATTAATTTACTTAACATCTATTCCAGCATAGAACAATGGATGAATACCAACTGGATGTGCTTAAACGGAAAGAAGACCGAGTTGATGGTCTTTGGTTCCCAACAGGCCAGAAACTCCCTCTCCCTAGAACACAATTCTTTCTTGAAAGAAAACACACAGATTAAGGTCCTCGACAAAGTGAAAACATTGTGCATGATGATGGAAGCATCATTAGGAGCCGAAGCACAGTCGCAATATATAAAAAAAACATGTAGTTATTACCTCAGACTCCTTAAAGCTATCAGACCCTACCTATCAGAGGACAACTGTGCCACAGTGGCTAGGGCAACCATTTTATCCCGTTTGGATTATGGTAATGCCCTGATGGTAGGGGCAAACCACACTAATCTCTACAAGTCTATCAGATTAGACAGAATAATGCAGTTAGAATACCTAAATTTGACAATATCAGCAACTCCAGGAAAGAGCTGCACTGGCTTAGAGTTAAGAATAGAATTCAATTCAAAGCTCTCACCATAGCACATCGTTGTATCCATGGGAAGGCACCAGGGTACTTGAAATCTAAAATACGTATGTATATACCTACCCACACTTTAAGATCAGCAGATCAAAACATGGTTGTGGTGGCAAAGCACAAACGTAGGCTAGGCCTAGGTAAATCCTTTCCGACCGTCACAGCAGGTCTTTGGAATAATCTGCCCATCAATATAAGGAAAGAAGCAAACTACTTAGGTTTTCGCAAGCTGGTGAAGACACATATTTTTAATTAATGGTCCCTCTCTGCCTGTCTCGTTAATTCTTGTATGTATTATGTGTCCATGTATCTGCGCCCCGAGACTTGCGAGTTACCGGGCGCATTAGAAATGAATAGAAATAGACAAATAGAAAAATATGGAATACATTGCCACTGTGTGCCAGGATTGATCTCATTCTTACATCCTTTAGGAAACAATTGAGAATGTTCTTTTTCTCTGAATGCCTTACCTAGTTATAGTACGTTCTGTGAACCCACTCTCTGATATGCTGGCTCTGTTGGATTTAGGTCTATTATTTGTTTGTTTCTGTCTCTTTATGTTATAGCGTTTTGATGTCCATGGGCTTTAGCGCTATATAATTAAATTAAATTAAATGTTAAGTGACCCCAGTACCTTATGCTTGCTATGCCACTTGATGGTGTTTTGTGCTATCGTTTATGCTTTGTTTGTTGTTATTTTACTATGCTAGTGTTTGATGGCACCATAGAACACCCTCTCTACATTGGCTTTCCTAAATCATCCATTGCAAAGCTCTTAACTATCGAAAATATTTTGTCCAGAGCCATCTGCAACTTAAGGCCCCATGGTCACATGTCTCCAATGCCCTGCTTCAATTACGGTAGCTGCGGAACTCCCCTTATCTACATCTCACTCTCAAGACTGTTCATGATGATGGGTTCCAAAATTCAGAAGCAGCACCTCGGAAAGTCATGGGCGTCATTTCACCAAAATGCCAGGGGTAGCGGAAGTGACGTCATAGGATCCTTGACCTCTGATGACATCGCAGAAAGTGATGTAATTTGACCCCCCCCAGAAGGGACATAACGAGAAGCGATGTAACAGACCTTTCACCCCTTGACAAAACAGGAAGTGGCATCGCATAACATTGTTTCTAAGTACACTATGAAAACTATGGTTACTGTAAAGTGATATACATTTCATAAAAGAATGGATCACCATATGTATTGTTAATATCAGTGTGTATAGGCCATATTACCAAATTACTGTGCATGCAAGCAGACTTCGAAGGCCAAACGATAATGATGTGTTATTATATAGCACTTTTTCTTAAGCGCTTCACATAGAACAAATATACACAAAATATCACCTAATCTGTGTTAGTACCCATTTATCAACCCCAGCAAGATGAGAGGCTGAGTTGACCTTGCCGGGAGTCGAACCTGCAGCTCACACACACATATTGCAGAAGTGAACGCTCAACCCACTGAGCTATCTTAACGTTATAGCTAGCAGAAATCCAGCCACCCCAGAAGCAAAGGGCCACAGCCCATGAGCCCATGAGCTCAATAAAAAAAAAAAAAACGTTTTGTTTCCCTTTTTTATTTTAGGGGTAGCAAGGGGGACTACAGGGGTAGCAAGGGAGACCTCAGGGGTTTCACATGGGACACCCCTGGAGAACCCTAAATGACGTCCATGCGGAAGAGAGTGAAGGCTCCTCATCTTCATGAAGAAGATATGGACTGCCCTCCCATGTGCCCTAATGATCTGCTAGAATCTTAAAGTGGTCCGGGGCCTGCCGGGGCCGGGCCCCGGCAGTCTCCAAAAAGTGGGACTGAGCCGGGGCCCCCGTCCTACCGCAACATTGGCGGGATGCATTATCCTGTCGCGGCAGCCGCGACAGGAGATGCGCCTGCCATGAAGTCAGGCGAGCTGACAGAAGTGGCAGCCAGCCACAGCGACGCTGTGACTGGCTGCCACTTCCGTCAGTCATAGTAACTGCATCTGGTGACCCCTCGCGGGAGGGGTCACCAGAGGCAGATACTGTTCCTTTGTTTCCCCAGGTCGCCGAGGCGTCTTTAACCCTCGGCGAACCTGGGGATTCCTCGACATATTTCGAGGTTTATAAAAGATGGCTTTGAAAGTACACATTTCAAGCCATCTTTTATAAAGCTTTGCCGACGGACAATTGTGTCCGTAGTCAAAGCTTAATAAAAGATGGCTTGAATTGTGTACTTTCAAAGCCATCTTTTATAAACCTGAAATGTTTAAAAAAGATGGCCTGAAAACTAGGCAAACCGTAGGGTATGCACACAATATATATAAATGTTATATATTTGTGTGCGTACCTTACTATGGTTTGTGTACTATGCAAGCCATCTTTTATAAACGTAGAAATATGTTACATATCTCTATGTTTAGAAAAGATGGCTTGCATAGTACACAAACCATAGTAAGGTACGCACACAAATATATAACATTTATATATATTTGTGTGTATACCCTACGATTTGCGTACTTTTTAGGCCACGCCCCTCCCACAAGCCACGCCCCAAATGAGGACCCCCCTCGATTTCTTACCCCACTTAAAGCCCTGTGCTAGATGAATATGCCGGCCATTCTCTGGCGACATTCGTTTCCTTGCACTTAGTCCAAGGTTCTATGTGATTCCATCGAGTTTTTTTTTTTTAATTGCAGGAAAATTCATTGCATTTCTTTTAGGCCATTTTACCGTAAATGTATGCAAGGGGAGATCCCCGCAATCCCCAAGCTCCCTCTGCCATGTTATTACCCTAACCCACCTCCCCACTTCCATTTGTGGCAAAATTTGAAGAAAACAAGGCGAGGAATTCTCCTTCGATGGAAAAATGTTTACAATGCTACGATCACACACTGCATAGCGTTCTCGAGCGCAACCGCGCAGTTGCAAAGTCACGTTACAATCAATAAATCAAAATAATCACCTATTGAAGTGTATTTTGGTGTTGCAGTCCACAGCATTTATTATAGACTGAAAATGACGTTGGCTTGGATGGAAGTCACTCTGGGTTACCCGGATCATCAAGGGGCCCACTGCGGTCAACCATACTCTTCCCGCCCCATCAACTGTGGTCAGTAATGACATTCGCAGAATCAATGGACCGCCTCACAGCCAGCCATGTCCATCGCAGCCTCTGACTGTGACTAATGTGGGCAGGGCTTACTCGGGGTCGGGGAGCGTCTTTGTCTGGCAAATTCTTAGGGGCACGCGCCCCTTTTCACTTCACGCAGCACGTTAGACCGCATCATGCACAAAGCCCCTGGGTTTGGGTCCGTAACACAAATAAAAAAAGACAAATTAAAAAATATGCTCCATAATATTAATAATGAACTTTATTGTAATTGGTTCAAATTGAACTTTACACACATAAGACAATTTTACAAAACGATATCACGCTACAAACAAACAAGCTAAAGAACATACACAGTATAAGACAATAAAAAATATAAAATAACATTAAGACCATGTGTACTCCTAAACTGTGTGCTTAACGTTTGCCCATATACAAATTATTTTGCCCATATACGAATTATACATGTATGGTTGCCTTCTCCAACTATTTAAAAATTCTACTGGAAAGACAAAGCCACTTGTGTGTTTGAATTAAAATAAATGTCACTTGAATAAAATGAATAACAAACACACGTGATATAGTGTGAGGCCAAGACAGTGGACATGTCAAGTGAGGCACACAGACATGCAAAAACACCAGAATTAAGAATACGCCGGCAGAATGATCAAGGCAGTTTGCTCCATATGAGTGTATCTGATAGGTTAGATCATTCACACTATAGTTGGCTCACGCGGGAGATAATTTTTTCCAAAAATATTATTTTGCATTTTTAAAGCGCTCACGCAGCCCGCGGGCATCGAAGCGCTGTTACAGGAATTGTTTTTTTTTTTAGTTGCGTAATTGTTTTTGTCTTAGTTGCATATTTATAACGGGCTTAAATAACTAGAGGTTTCTAAGCGCGGACCCAGGAATCGAACCTGTGTTGGTTAATTACACTCCACTTAACTACCTTGTCCTAGCAGATACCTTCACCACTGTCTGTCAAGGTATCGCACCTACAGCCCTCAGTCTAGCCATCCTGTCTAAGCCTGATAACAGTACAGTTCCACTTGCCTTTCACTGCAGGCATGACACATACCATATAGCAAGAGCCTTGCACACTCAGCACAGCAGATACCCTGTTTCTCCCCACTGCTCCCCCCCTGACCAGCCCATGCCTACCCCGTCACACAATAGCTCTCCTGCGAAGGTCTGTGCACCTCCGCACACGCACCCGCCCGCAAACCTACTCCACCCATCCTAGAAGTGTCACTAGCCGCAACCAAAGGCTCGGTGACAGAGTCCAGCACCCCAAACCAGCACCCAAATTCACACTACGCAGGGTTCCTTCACTGCCTTCAATGCCTATGGGGACACAACAAGCTTAATGGCTCTGCACCCAGCCCCCTCTGGCCACCCAGCCCACACTCACAGGCTCGCCCTTCAACCCATATCCGACTCAAACAACTACAAGAAGTTCGCCACACCCACGTATTATGCACGGACAACTACTGCTGCCACCGGGCCCACGTGTGTCAACGCCTCTGTTGCGGTCTGCTCCATCCATTCCAAAAGGCACACTGCTACCTCCATGCTCAAAGGTAATGATGTCTCCTCTGTTGAAGGCCCGACCGCCTCCATGCTGCCCACTGTTACCACTAGGCCCATATGCAATGATGTGTCCACTGTCGTAGGCCCTACCGCCTCCATGCTGCCCACTGTTACCACTAGGCTTATATGTAATGATGTGTCTACTGTTGTAGGCCCTACCGCCTCCATCATGCCCACTGTTACCACTAGGCTTATATGTAATGATGTGTCTACTGTTGTAGGCCCTACCGCCTCCATGCTGCCCACTGTTACCACTAGGTTTATCTGCAATGATGTGTCTACTGTTGTAGGCCCTACCGCCTCCATGCTGCCCACTGTTACCACTAGGCTTATATGCAATGATGTGTCTACTGTTGTAGGCCCTACCGCCTCCATGCTGCCCACTTTTACCACTAGGCTTATATGCAATGATGTGTCTACTGTTGTAGGCCCTACCGCCTCCATCATGCCCACTGTTACCACTAGGCTTATATGCAATGATGTGTCTACTGTTGTAGGCCCTACCGCCTCCATCATGCCCACTGTTACCACTAGGTTTATATGCAATGATGTGTCTACTGTTGTAGGCCCTACCGCCTCCATCATGCCCACTGTTACCACTAGGTTTATATGCAATGATGTGTCTACTGTTGTAGGCCCTACCGCCTCCATGCTGCCCACTGTTACCACTAGGCTTATATGCAATGATGTGTCTACTGTTGTAGGCCCTACCACCTCCATGCTGCCCACTGTTACCACTAGGTTTATATGCAATGATGTGTCTACTGTTGTAGGCCCTACCGCCTCCATGCTGCCCACTGTTACCACTAGGCTTATATGCAATGATGTGTCTACTGTTGTAGGCCCTACCACCTCCATGCTGCCCACTGTTACCACTAGGTTTATATGCAATGATGTGTCTACTGTTGTAGGCCCTACCGCCTCCATGCTGCCCACTGTTACCACTAGGCTTATATGCAATGATGTGTCTACTGTTGTAGGCCCTACCGCCTCCATGCTTTTTGTGATCAGCATCACAAAAAGGAAACAACACTTACCCGACCTTGAATGCCCCTTATTCGGCCACAACCATTTTCGTCCGTGTCCCCTTGGTACGACATCCTTTCATCGACACTCGTTTTTAACAACGGGTGTTTTCCCGCGGAACTTTGGCCGAAAAAAACGTTTGGAAAAATGTTTGTGGGGTAGGAAAGGGCATAAAAGGGTTCAGGGGGGTGGGGAATACAAAAAAATTGGTAAATGACAGGGGACTTGGGGGGACCCCCACAAAAATGTAAACAATTTTTGAAAAGTTTTTTTCTGCAAACGTTCTGTGGAAAAACACCCATTGTAAAAACAGGTGTCAATGAAATGACATAGAACCATCCCCTTTTGGCCACGCCCACGTAAGAGCACCAGCTTGATTTTGCGTGGCATTTAGGTAAGGTTTTGCCTCTTAATTGCTCCAGGTTTCAGGAAAAAAGGTCACCTTAGCTTTCTGAATTGCTGCACCAACCCACTCCCTCTGCATTGATCATCACCATCTCACCTGGGGTGCGAGGGTGAGGATCACTGTATCAAGTGGGTGCATGGCTGGACTGGGAACTAAAAGAGGCCCTGGACATAATTACTGGGGACCAAAAGAGGCCCTGGACATAATGTTCAAAGTGGCCCCATAGGACACATTTTCAGCAAGCCCAATGCTTTTCCTATGAGAAAATTTGGAAATACCACACAACAGAGGCCCAGGGTGCAGAGGCAAACCGGGAAATCTCCAGAGTTCCCTATAGGCCAGTCCACCCCTGAATGGGTGGCTGGCGGGGGTGGGGGACACAATTCAAAAGAAAAAGTGAGCTTTAATTCGCTAATATGTGAGAGCTTCAGGCTTTACCAAAAAGGTCTTGGCTTCTAGCGGCCTGGTGGGCTGAGGTTACCCGGGGACATTAGGAAGCCCAGCAGGGCCACACGTCTCAGACACAATTTTCAAAGACTGCCGGGGGTCCGCCCTGTATAACTCAGCCCACTTAGAGCCCTGACAAACCGTCAGTCGATTGGTGCAGCCATGTCCCAACCGGGGTAGTACCCCACATGGGCGAGGACGAGATTAGAGGAAGGGGAGCAGTCCTGGCTCAGCAGAGATGGCCTACCAGAGTTGCTATATACCACACCAGGCTTCCCACCCATCTCCCTATAACGGTAATGCAAGCCCAGTCTGTGTGTTTGTGCATGTGTGTGTTATGTGTGTCGCGCGTATGCGTGTGAATGGGTGCACGCGCAAAGGCAGTGTTTGTCTTCATGCTGACGGGCCTGAACTTCTGCCACATGAGTATTCAGCCAAAAGTGATATTGTGTCAACTTGGCCCTCAGTATCTAATCTAGGAGCGTCTGCTAGTGCTACCACCATTGCCAACACCCCTGAGATAGATGGAGTGAGATTAAGCATGATTTACAGGCAAATGTCAGAAGAAAAAATATATTTATCCACAAAAGGTACTATCAGACCTTTTTTACCTTTCGTATGCTTTGCAACTTGAAAATTTAATTTCACGCTTATGTATTGTCTGCTTTACTATTTTTGCCAAATAGGCTGTTCCTCTGTGTAAGCAAGATTTTTGAGGTTGCGGCTTATTTTCTTTTTATTTTAAAATGTATACAGCAGCAGCAGGTCCGTAACATCAGCCCTGGAAAAGGCTGATTTTATTATTTTCTTTTTTCCTTTATATCTTGCTTAATGCCAGCTTCCTCCAGCTTCTAAGCACTGGAACGGGAACTGAACCCACGTTGCACTGCATCCTCTTGTTCCCAAAGCAAAGTGTGTTACCCCTGAGCTTTCTTTTCAAATATATATATATATGTTTATATTTTGCTTTGCTTGAGTTAGCAACAGATGGTTTACTTCAAAGGCAGAGGGCAACTATGTGTACATTCATTATCTCACCCTGCGTCTATCCACAGTGTGCCTGTAATGCAGGTTTGGCACATCTGGGTGAGGTCACACAGTGCCCAGGCAGGATTTCTGGCAGAAGCCACTGGGGCATAACCATCTCACCACAGGCCCAGTGGCTCACTGAATGTGCAAAGGGGTTTATAGTGATATTTTCGAAACCCATATTTTCGAATGCCATTTTCTGGACACCAAATTTGCCGAATTTATTTTTTTAAATGTTTTTTTTTAAATTTTATTTTTAAAATGGGGGTTCCCCCCGCCCCCTGTTTATTTTTTATTGACACTTTTTATTTACTAACGAAACCCAAAAAAAACCATATAAAATGAAAATAAAGCATTTGAAAAAAAATTTTTAGGCAAAAATGTTTCGACATTATGGTCATTCGAAAATATGTTTTCGAAAATATGACCGATACCGTGCAAAGCAGACAAAGAGAAACACTGATGAGATTTGCATTCATGCTGTGCTGTCACTGAGTAGTGCAGTCTGCTCTTACACATTTGCAACTAGCTAGATCTAGCCCCTATACCTTTCCTGTACTAGGTATGAGTTGCACAGACAGCCCCGTTTCTGAAACCAACCGTTCAGGCATTCTTCACTAATGGATGCCAACCTGTTAGTGATAGCGGCTTCATTTATTTTTCCTGCATCCCTGTTATTTCTTCAGCTAATATCTAGATTCCAGGTGAAAAAAGGGGTGGCACTTACAACCACCTTTTGCGGGTGCAACACAGATATCTGCTCTTGGCACTGCCTTTTTTTCCAGTGGCGAAGGGGTCGCAAGGACAGATCTATGGTTAGCAGAGGGGGGGATAGGAGTAGAAGTTGC
This sequence comes from Ambystoma mexicanum, assembly GCF_040938575.1. Classification (NCBI taxonomy): domain Eukaryota; kingdom Metazoa; phylum Chordata; class Amphibia; order Caudata; family Ambystomatidae; genus Ambystoma; species Ambystoma mexicanum. The sequence continues at coordinate 1,420,818,844 of NC_090922.1, read as the reverse complement.
TACCCCTGGATGCCCCCAAATGATGTCCCTGCCTTGATGGTCCAGTTCTTATGGCAAACATGTGAGGCAAACATATGGCTGCATTTGACTTGCAAAAACAGCGACAGACAGAGGTACCATCAATCACTGGTCCATATCAGACACTGGCAGGAAGAACAGTAGCAAAGGCCTGTCCGACAATGCCACAGGTGCTGTCCTGCCCACTTCGCCAAACACAGGTCCTGCCCTGCACGTGAAAAAGAATGCATGGATTGCAACAACTTGAGCCGAGATGAACACTCAACATCTGAAGGGCCCATTTTTAACATTTCAGGAGGTCTGTCTGACACACGTGAGAAGGAACTGTATAACACATTGTTTTTTATCTAGCGCTCTTTACATAGAATTTATTTACATCAGTGGCACCCCAGACATTTTTCATAGGAGTGGCCACACTGGGAATCTTGGGTTGGCATACCAAAACAAACACACATAACTGAATGGGCCGGTGGGGGGTGGGAGGGTGAGCGGTTTTATAAAGGTGGCTGTGGCCCCCCTTGGTGGTGCCCCTGATTTACATACATTACTACCCAATCGAAGTTGGTACTCATTTATCAATCTCGGAAAGATGAGAGGCCGAGTTGGCTTTGCCGGGGTTTGAACCTGTGAGCTGCAGATCAAACACAGATCACAGCAACAAGCATTTAACTGGCTGAGTCATCTTACCAGCATATATAAGCTCCTCGCTCGGCACTCACATGATATTGCCGACTGACGCGGGTTCAGCCTTCACCATAATTCCTGCAGGCATTTGCTGCACAACCTTTCCAAGCAATAAAAACAAGCTCTAAGAATGTCTGTGCATTGGGGCAAGGGGATGCACACAGCTCTAGACCAGGGGTGTGCAACCTGCAGACCTCAAGATGTTTTTGACTACAAATACTATCAACACTCACCATTGAGCATGCTGCCTGGGGCTGATGGGAGTTGTAGTCAAAAAAACATCTGGAGAGCAAAACGTGTCAGCGCCCTGATCTAGAAGCTTAGACATCCTTACCCTGAGACCCAGCTTCCTTTGTCAGTCCCTCCTCTTCTAAAATCCTGTGAGGCCACCCCAAATGCAGTGATAAATGTCACAGCCATCTTATCCTCACATTCAAAGGCTGTAAGAATGAAAAAACACTAAAAGCTTGATTGTCCAGCACCATTGGGAACCCAATGGAATTAGACAACCAACAATTCTGGTTACCAAAGTCTCGGCCGTCTGAGGCGCTTAACAAAGCCAGCATTCACTGAGCTCTTATCTTGCTCCAAAACCTTTTTATCCAGAATTTTCTTTACCAGAACTATTACCATTTCTGTCAATGGAGGTGACAATAAATGGAGTGTAACGATTACAAAAAGCTTTTACTATTTATGGTTCATGGTTAAAAACACTTTCATGTTAGGATTGGTGTTGCGAAAAATGAAATGCGCTCAAAGACCAGTCTGCATTATGTGCTTAGTGATTCAAGCATGCCACCTTTTAATTGCAGATATATTTGGGGAATTTAAAGATCTGTGGTCATTCTTAGGTTATCAAAATGCATTTGATGTCATGCAAAGCGAGCTGGAACCTTCATTGCTGCTATTTGTCCCCTTCCCTTTTCTAATACGGCTATTTCAAAAGAGTACTATAGGAGTGTGCCAGACTGGACATTTTGGAACCAAAGCCGTCCATCAGAAAATATTTCATATGGAAAGGCTGTGAGGAGAATGGAGCCCCATATAATTTAGTAAAGGGATTATCCCAGGACTTCAGTCTCTTTTTGGTGAACAACTTCATCATTTTTAAGAAGCAAGCCTATCAGTTATTGTGTATATGTCTGGTTATGAGAAAGGCCATGAGCCAAAACATGTGTAACCCACAGGACACAACTTTGAATGAAAATCTCCTGGCGCAATCTGTGAAGTGGTTTCTCATTTTCAATATGGTTATTCTATGTTTTGATGATGTGTTTTGCTCAGTAAGACAAGTGTAACATTCTTATTAAGACTACTATATATACTGAAAGTGATCAATACAAGGCACATTGTGCAAAAAGAGCCTGTATGCAATGTTAGAAATGTCAGTTCTTTCTGGCTTGTTTTGCTGAGAATCAACAGCATTTTGTTTCTCAAAAAATAAATGTGTCTTAGAAAGGATCACACTGAGGTTAAACCCAATGATCTGTTTCTTCTGTGAGCACTAAGGCAATGTTTAACTTTTCATGCTGGCCACCAATTGGTTGGTAGTGTTTATGAACCCACACATTTCTTTAAATGTGCACAAAGCACTCATATTTAACAAACAATAGAAAATAGCAAATGCTGTTTAGACCCTACAGCATGGTTCTCCCATGCCTTACAAGATATATCAGAACCGCAGCATCCCCTGTAGAAACTTATTTATGTACCCTCTTCGCTCCACCGACATGGACAATGCATCTTCAGTGTGATGGCGAAATGCCTGCAATGCACCTGCAATGATAATATATGCCTCCACATTCCTAGCAGGTCCCTACCACAGGGGAATGCCTCTGTTGCTACTGCTATCATTCTACTTCGAACCACACAAAAAAACATAATTCCATTCCCACCTTTGAGATATTTGTGTTTTCCTCTGTTCGCTCTGCTGTCAGCAATGTCTTGGGGGGCTCTAGCAGATGCCCACCTGACAAAATGACTCACACCCAGAGAGGACAAGTGAGAGAGAAAGGATAGAGAGAGAACAGAAGTGCAATCAGTACAAGTGGTACTACTATAGAATCCGCAGATCAACCACATCATCTAACATCTGGAAGCCACACACTGGCAAAGACCTGGGTTGCTCTCAAGAAAGAAGGAATAGCAATAGGGGGGACATGGGGGAACTTAAGCAACAACATTATTTCTCACTGTTACTCATTTCCAAACATTCCTACGGGGATTGCGGCCACGAGGGGGACTGAACTCCATGATTATGTGTAACGAGGGATTCATCCGAAACTGAATTTTCTTCATTTCAAGTGACAGATGTAGAAATATTTATGATGGTGCATTATGTATGACGAACCAGTATATGTCTGGTATTGAAAAAGGCCCCAAGGCCGAAACACGTGTTAACCAATGGGCATAGAGTCATAGCAATAAAGGAACACGTGGTGCATTTTACCTAGTGTTTTCTTGATCTATGATCACCAAGCTTTGTCTCAATAGTGTCTGCCACTATATTAAGGTCCACTCAGAGTCCACGGAAATCACAACATTGCTTTCCCTCAGGATGGGTTCAAGTCTAGTAGAACACCATTCTGGCTCTTCCTTGGTGCAGTATTGTTTTAACAGGCCCTCACAAAGCTTCTCAGAGGCAAACCCAAGTTGAAGTACTTTCAAAATGACAAATGTATCAAGAGTCCGACGAAAGGCAAGTATTAGAAAAGATTCAAGAACACAGAATGACACTAACGGCAAAAAATGCCATTCGTACCTGGGTTACACCTATTCTGAGGCAGGAGAAAAGCCCAGAAGGGATGTTTCCTTGTGCCGCCCCCACTTCTCGCACACAGGTGTTGCCTGTTTTGCTTGATTCTTCTACCTTGCTCCCCCTCCCCTACCTCCAGCTTATTTCTGCAGGAGTCTGTCCTGATACATTCTGGTATCACCATCACCATCTTGTGGCCAGTGCTGGATTTGACTTGTATGAACTTCATCGATTCATGGTGTGTCACCCTTTCTCATGGTGGTCCTGAATCATGCTGCCCCATCTTCTTCTTTTATCCAGGCTTGCAACATTATGTGCTACTACTGACGTCTGCATTTGTATTCGCTCTCCCCTCTTGCTTCTCCACTCTTTTTGACTGCTTACTCTCTGTTCTCTCCTCCCCTCCCCTCTCCCTTTTCCTTTCTCCTCCCTGCCTCCCCTTACTTTCTTCTATGCACTTACTCTATCAGAATTGTCCCTGAACCTAGTATGATAGCAACCTAGTCTGTCTCCTCTCCCATCCCCTTGGATGTTCCCCACCTCCAGCACTATCTGAAATGTCCGGCCTAGTACGATAATCACTTGTTTTATTCCTCCCCTCCCTTTCTACACCCCTCTCTCTCACCTTTTGTTTTCTTTGGCTCTACCAGAAATGTTGTCAGGCCAACTACGGTAGCCGCCTGTCTGTTTCCATTTCCTTCTCACTCTCCCCATTTCCCCCTCCCTTCCTTATATATGTCTTAGCTCTTGCACTATCTGAAATGTCATCAGGCCGAGTACGACAGTTAATTTCACATCCTTACTGTATACTGCCTGTAAGACTGTCATTGTATTTTCCTTTATGCTCTCCCTTGCCTTGAAGCGCTTTGAAACACATTGTGTATAGGCGCTATATAAATAAACTATCATATCATATCATATCATCACAAGAAGCACTTTGTCTTGCCACATCACCAGCAAATATCCACATGTTTTATGGGACACACCAAGTACTATGAGACTTTAGTGGAGAACCTTATGACGAAAACCGAAAAATTGTACACAATGCTCTCGACAAGGATCAGCCACACTTCACTGCATGTGATGCCTCACAGCTTGAAGAGGAAACCGTGCCTGCGACCACCCCATCCTCAGAGGACGAGCATCATCCCTTGGTCGGCATGTATGGCTTTTGGGCGGAAGAAACAAGAAGAAATTGGAAAATGTTGTGGCTTTTGGATCTTGCTCACATACTGACCCTGAGAAGGACCATTCAGTCGCAGAACAGGATACGTGTGTCTATCCCAGGGGCTCTTTCACATTTTAAGACTCATTGTTGAGGCAGTAAATTCTGCCTCCAAACAAAGTCGCTTGTTTTGTTCCTCTCCCTCCTTTCTCCTCCCCTCTCCCTCACCTTTTGTTAATCTCCAGCTCTACCAGAAATGGTGTCAGGCCTAGAACAGTAGTCGCCTGTCTGTTTCCCATTTCCTTCCTATATGTATTTTAGCTTTTGCACTATCTGAAATGTCGTCAGGCGAAGTACGATAGTTAATTTCACATCCTTACTGTTCATGGCCTGTAAGAATGTCATTGTATTTTCCCTTGTTCCCTCCTTTGCCGTGAAGCGCTTTGAAAATCATTGTGTATAAGCACTATATAAATAAACTATCATATCATATCATATCATACTGCTCCGTTCTTGGAAAATGGATTAGAAAATGTTTATCGGGTTAGGAGAGGGGCTAGCAGCCAGAGGAGAACATGTGAAGAACTTTGCACATGAAGGTGTCCTTAACTTTGTGGTGAAGTTCTCCACTAATTTATCTACCCAATGTGGATGCTTAGCAAAGGGGAATTTGCCCAGGTTTTGGGAAGTAATGGATAAAGTCTGTCAGAGAGGAGTTTCTGATTTGGCATTGGATAGGCAAAGGAATACGTGGATGAAGTGCTGTATTTATTGGCAGTGGTAGTTTAGGTGGGTGAATATTTGATTCTAATATTCTGGCTCGGGAACATCAGATCATATTTCTGCAGGGATTGAAGTGAGCGGGAACCATTGGGATTGGTGTTCCCCCTACTTTTATTTAATTCTGTTTACCATTCCTCTACTTTTTACAACCATATTTACCATTAAGGACAATATTGGCTCCCTTGCCCCTGCACTTGCTGATTTCTGCAACCACTCTTTTGCTACTGGATCTTTCCCCTCCTCCCTCAAGCACTCCCCTGTGGGCCCCCTCCTGAAAAAACCTTCTGCAGACCCATCATGTCCAGCCAACTACTGCCCCATATCTGTCACCCCTTCATTGCAAAACTCCTGGAGAAGCGGGTCTTCCCCCAACTGACCCAGCACAGTGAACTTGTTGGTTGCCTCCACGACAATCAATCTGTATTCTGAGCATCCAGAGGCACGGAAACTGCTCTTCTGAACACCCGTGAGGATCTGCTTGCATCTCTTGATTTCCAACTCTCCAGCTGTTCTCATTCTACTTGATCTCTCCTCTGCATTTGATATGGTCAACCACTCCATCCTCACATAACGACTCCAGGTATCTCGGAGCAGGCACTGGACTGGCTGACCTCCTTTTTAGTGACCGTCCATCCCAGGTTATTCTGGGCTCGTCCTCCTCCCCCAACTCTATCTCCACCTGCGGCCTCTCCCAGGGCCTCAACCTTTCTCACTGGCTCTTTAACAACTACATTGCTCTGCTTGCGCACCTCATTTCCACCTTCTCCCCAAACGTTCAGTGTTCTGCAGATGACACACAACTCTTCTTCAAACTTCCCTCTGATCCTTTGTTTGCTTCCTCCATTACTCCTCACTGCCTGCCTGTCTGCCATCTATTCCTGGTGTACTTCCAATGATCTCTGCCTCAAATCCAGCAAGACTGAGTTCCTTCCTATTGGGACTCCTGCTCCTTCCTTCTGTAACTCACTCTGGCCATCTTCTATGGGCTGTCCCCATGCTCCTTCATCTGAAGCCAGAAACCTTGGAGTGATCTTCAACTCCTTTCTTTCCTTCAACCCTCACATTCAGGACCTTGTCAAGAAGTCCCACATTCAACTCCACCTCCTCAAAGGAATTCTTCCTTTCCTCACTTTCCCCCAGAAGCTAAATGTCTCTAGAGCTCTGGTTCTCTCTAGGCTAGACTACTGCAATAGCCATTTCCTTAATCTACCCTCTTCTTTTCTATGACCCCTGCAGCTAAACCAGAAGAGGGCTGCAAGACTTATCCTCAGCCTCAAGCCCAGCGACCGCACCTCTCCAGCCCTAAAAACTCTCCACTGGCTCCCGGTTGCTGCAAGGATCAAATTCAAATCCCTCTGCATCATCCACAAGGTTGTCTGGGTCGGGGACCACGCTATCTACAACTTGCTCTCAGGAAATACTCTCCCTCCACATCAGTACGTTCCTCCAGCAGCAACTCTCTGTGTGTTAAGCCCTTCAGTAAACAGCGAGCTGGTGGCCAATCTCTTTCCTCAGCAGGCTCCCTCCTATTGAATAGCCTCCCCCTTCCTCTTCATCTTGAGCCTGATCTCCTCAAAGACTTTCCTTTTTCACCTCCTCCTTCCCTTCCTCCCTCCTCTGTTAAATCCCACAGTTGCTGAGGTTGGTGACCAGGGCCCTTATGTATCCTCCCGGGTCCTGGACTCCCACACCCAATCACCTACAGCCTCCACTCATCCCAGCACTTTGCCTTGGCAGCCACTGGCCTATGTCACCACAGACCTGCACTTATTTATTGGTGGCTGACCACTTCATCTAGGCACTTACAGCTGCTCACCCCCAAGCACTGTCCTCTTGATACACCTAGCACATAACCCCCCCCCCACTCGTTCATCCCCTCTCTTCTCTTTGCACTTGCACGTTCTGAATGCTCACAAGGCCTAGTAGGGCGCCTCTATCTTTCATTGTTGTATTTGTTCTTCATTCCCATGTTCCCTCAACGTTACCCTGTGGGCACTTTGAAACACAATTTACTTGATGTATAGGTGCCTTACAATTGCACAATAAATAAATACATACATTCTATAAAGAGGATGTGTCCATTCATGTCCCTGTGCAAGTCTAAAGTTGCAATAGGAGCCTTAGTTACTAGTCACTTAGACTATTGCAATGCCCCGGGCGCAAAACACCTTGTCACGAGTTGCACTATGCTTCCACCTACCCTTTCCCCTGCCAAGATGACAGTTCTGCTACTTTTTCCGGTACATTTCTACCACTGTGTTCCTGCAGATTTCTTTTCAATCTGAAGATCAGGGAATTTTCTCAGGTATTGCTTATTTCAGCTTCCCAAAGATGGTAAATTCTCATCCCCAAAAACCTTTGGTGAATACGAAATAAGCAGAAAGACCAACATGTTGGCAGTGTCTTGGAAGGATCAATCTTGGGGTGTTGGAGGAAGCCCCCTCCATTTCTAATATTATCAACAATTTTCATGATGACATGTCACCACCCTCCCACCATGGGAGTTTTTACATTTTACAAGGATTGGCAGGCATGCTCTGTCTTTGCAACGACCTTTTTGACCTTATAAACTTTACAGGATATATATGCAGATGTATCTTGAAGGTCGTTGTTAAAACGCGTGGCTTCATCTGTGGCTAGTAATGTGATTTTCTCTCGTTAAATCCCAACACCGTCCCCCATCCGCCATTTTAATACAATTTCGCTCGGCTCTGATTGAGAAAGTACATAAACCGCCTGACAAATGCGGCTGTCTATTAAGGGAGCTGAACAGTAAATTATTGCAATAAAAAGCAGCTTAACTGGCAATGTACAGTTCTAGCCCTTCAGTGCAAAATCTATACCGCTAATTGCTTATTGACGGTCATGCGTAATGACATCACCTTCAGCCAACCGGCCTTAAGCGCTCCCTGTAAAATGGCAGAGGTGTGTTTTAAAAGGACGGCCGGTGCAGAGGTCAGCGAAGGGGTGGCTAATCGATACCAGGAAGCAGGGGGCAATCGGCAGAGCACCTGATTTGGCTGTCGATGATTTGGGAACAGGGAAATTGCTACGCTCTAGAATTTCTTGCCGAAGCTCATAAATCATGGCCGTCCAATCCCAGACTTTTAGGATTGGTTGGGAGGTAATCTTCTTTAAAGCTCTGCTCCTCGCTGACTGTACGTTCACACAACGTATCAGGCCGAAGGAACTGGAGGACATTTTCAGGCATGTGTCTGCTACCCTCATCATTTTTCCGTAGAATAGAAATATCCCTGGTTTCAAAGATACATTTAGATTTCCTTAGACCAGGGATCTGTAACCACTGGCTCTCCAGATGTTTTTGACTACATGTCCCAGCATCCCTAGCCAGCAAAGACAATGGCGAGGAATCATGGCAGACATAGTTCAAAACATATTGGCACTGCAGTCCCTTGCTTCGGGCTCGTTGTAGGTTCAGGGCACCTAGGCTTGTCAGTGAGAGTTGTACTGCACCCCTGCCAGGGGTAACACACCTTAGTCTGCTGGAGGAAAGAAAATGAGTAGGAGGGAGATTGTAACTAAGACAAGTAACCCTGTCGTAACTAAGACACATTCATGCAACGGCTACTTGAAGCCCTTGGGCTGCTAGGGCGCTTTACAAATATAAATAAATAAATACATTTAAAAAAAAGATTGTGAAGCTGGAAACAAATGCAGGAGCATGTGTACAGAGTCCCCAAGAAGTAGCCACTGAAACCACAAACTCCAGAATAACAGCTTCCAGTCTGCTGACAGTCTGAAGTCCAACCTCCACACGCTACACCTGCTATGAAGTGCCTCCATTGGAGAGGCAGGGAGATTTCTTCGGCTGTGTGAGGAGAGGTGATCTAGAGTGTAGGTGCCACATAAGCGGTGCACATTGTTTTACTCATCCCTGATTTCGTTTTTTGGGACAGCCCTATATCGCTGAGAGGACAAGCGAGGTGTGGTGCCTCACTCTTGTGGGTCCAATGCTGAGACACGCTTACTGCTACCACGGCCAGTGGCCAGAGGAGAAGCCATGGAGCCCACCATGCAGATCCTTGGATGTGGCATGTCGCAAAACTAATACACACTGTAGTGAGGCAGGGGTGAGCGGATGAGAGGGGTACGTGATGCACTGTGCGCTGATGGTTGAACAGTTCCTGCGGTTGCTTTTTGGCACTTTTGGTGCTTTATTGGAGACCCTCCATGCCCAAGAGCTGACCTTGTGCTTGCTCGTGCTTGCTAATGCAAGATAGTAATCAGGGGATGCTGGTCACGTTAAACAGGCATGGATAGGGATGGAAAGTATGTAGGTGTGAGGTAAGATATGATACGGAAATGCAGAGATGAAAAAGGGTGCTGCCCCACCAGCCCTTTCTGTTCTTTTACCGCTTGCCTCAAAGCCCACCAGTGTCCTCCGCATGAAGGAGAGGGTGGGAGGGGGATGGCTCCTGTTCCGTCTTTCCCTCATTCTCTTGGTGATCGGCTTCCTGCCTTGCCGCCCATGATATGGCCCCAGGTCTTGAGTGTCAAGATAAGTCGAACTGTTTCATTATGGATAAATTTCAGTTGGTTTTGGTTCAGTTGTAGATAGAGATTATTACAGTAGTCTAGTCGAGAGAAGACCAGCGCTCTTGTCACCTCAATGTTCTGTGTCATTTCCAAGAAGCTGTCAATTCTCCTAAGCATGTGGAACTAGAATGGCAAGTGTAGGGCTAGCGAGTCCCTTTGTTTGTCAATCTATCCAGTCATTAAATGGGTCTCATTACAAGGTCGGCGGAAACCCGCCGGGGCTACCGCCGACCTCGTAACACTGTTACGTTGCCTCAGATTCCGGTGCCACCGGGACATTACAAGTCCCAGCGGGCGGGGATGTCCGACGGTGGAAAGTGTAAGTCCCCATTCCCCTGGAGTCCTATAGGAATGGGAATGGGCACACGGAACCACCGTCACTGTTGCTAACGGTGCCAGTGCTACCGTAAATACCATGCCTGCCGGGGCCGGTGGCTCCAGCATGGCAGACCGGTCGGGAGAGCCAACCCCTGCAGGCATTCTCATAGTCTGGCTTTCGCTAGAGGGTGAGGGTACATAGGTACCAGCACCCTTATATCCGGACCGCCAGACTTGTAATGAGGCCCATTATCTATCTAGCTAGCGTATTTGATAACAATATCAACTTTCTCACATGCTCTATCACCATTGTTTTTCAAAATGTCTTTTGTTCTTTTCTGTTGTTTTTTCCCATTATTAGTGACCTGCTGGTTGCAGTGTTTACCCGTTCTTTATGGCAAATGGGATATGCTTAGTCCATTGGGAAAATATTTTATTTAGGTTCCTGCATGGGCTTTTATTTGCCTGATCCCCTTCTGCTGTGCACGGATGGCCTAAAACATATGGCGGCCATGCAGAGGAAGACACAGTGGGCAGGTGGTGACTCAAGAATTGCAATTACTCACTCGCTGTGTTTCTAATTAAGTCTCCTTAAGTGTACTGAAAATGCCCAGACATGGCACCCAACTGAGTTTGCGGCGCCTATGGACTTAAGGGGCTTCTCACAGAGTGGCACATGCCTGCGGGTGGTTTGCATTTCCAGAAACAGGTGATGTAGACAGGTAGTTCTGGGGAAACTACGGCAGATGAGGGTAGGGCAATGCCTGGTGCATGTTGTTGGTTCGCTTCAGTCATTGCAGAGACAAGTCTAAAAAATTATAGAATGGAAAGTTATGCAGAGGTGCACACATTGGTTTAGAAGTATTAGTTCAAGCGTTTGCGGCCAGAGGAGGCAGCATTAGCATGGCAGGGTGCCACACTGAGCGACAGCCAATGCCTTGATGTGGGCAATCATGCTCTGAGCTGGGGGGAAATCCGCCGAAAATTCGCGCTATTACCGCCGGTGGGAAATCCGCCAGCGGCATTAGCGCAAAGATTCCCCATTGAGCCCAATGGGGAATGGGGCATTCCCAAATGGGCTCAGTGGGGAATGCGGACTTACATTACCGCCAAACTCGTGATCCGGCGCTATTAGCGCCGGGGAGTTCGGCGGTAGGGCTGATACCGCCCGCGCTAATAGCGTTACCGTTACCGCCCAAGTCGTGATGAGGCCCATGTCTAGATAGACAGCAGCAGGATAGGGCCAGGGCCATGTGCAAGCGAAATTTAAAAACCTTGTTGCTGGTTTTCCCAATCTGCATGCTTAGAGGTTTATTAACAAATGGATTCAAAGTAAAATTTACGTCTTAAACTTAAAAACACGAATGCATTTAGATACCTCAAGTATAGTTCAGTTGTGGGGGATTGTTTGGAACTTCATCCACGTCATGCGTCACAGCAACATGCTTGAAGGCACCCAACAATGGTGAAGAGCAGATGACTATCACGCAGAGGAGGGTTTCTAGACACCTCATGTTGGCCCATGTCAGTTTTGATCTGCTTTTCCAGACCTATTTTTAGGCTCTCCACAATTTGCATCCTGGAACTAGTAGTCTTTTGTTTGTAGTGGAGAACTATAGATACTGCATAAGAATACAGAATGACGTGAGCATAAAAAGAAAGCACTTGAAGAACAGCTCAGCCATCACGGAGACCACTTGAGAGCGTTGTTCTTCATTAATGTAAGGAGCTCTTTCAGTAGCTTGATTTAACTACTTTAAAAAGGGAACCTTTTGAAGACCACCACACATCCCTTAGGGCGATCGTCACCAGAGTTAGATGTTTTGCCATGCCATCCTTTTCTGTGAGGTCACTTCCTGCTGGACTAAAGGTTTGGCCGTAAGTGTGTCACTTCCCAAATACACAGAAAATCTAAACATTTAGTTTCTAACAAAGTGTGTTTCAATGGGATATCCCCACTGAAAAACACTTTTGTAAATCACCCCCATTGTGTGTTGATTCAAAACTAAAGATGTAACAGGAGGATGAGTGTGCAGACTGAAGTTTAATAAATCACAATTTGCCAAACCAGAAAACCTGGAGTAAAATCTCAGCTTCCATTTTGACGACTTTATGTGATCCTAACCAAGTCACACCACCAAAAGGGGCCTCATTTATATCAGTTGCCAAAGATCAAAAAAAAGCATCACCCATATATTGTTTAATGTACTGCAGTGTTGTGCTCCATATATAATAATAATGGGCAAAAATGTATGCGTAAGACAGCCAAAGGCACCTGCACAAAAAAGTATTGCAAAATAATGCACTCCGAACTGCCCTAAACATTCCTCGCTCTAATCATATTTCACAAATCCGACGTAACACTAATTATCTCACTATCCAAGATACGATCAGCTTCAGAACGCTTATGAATACTCACAAGTGCCTAAATAACTCAGCCCCCAAGTATCTGACGGACACATTTTCCAGGAATGAATCTACCAGACCCACCAGAGCCAACTATGCTCATTGTCTCAACATTCCTAAATTCAAACTCTTCAAAGCAGAAGGTGCCAGTTTTCTGGTGCTTACGGCCAAGTCCTGGAACAAGCTACCACCTGCACTAAGGACAGATCCAATGTTCCTCTCATTCCGGAACAAAGTAAAAACAGGCTGTTCTCTCAAACTAACTAACTATCACTATGCACTATCGTGATTCCAGGACCCAGCTGCCTTATTGTTTACGCCAATAGCTTAAGTATGCCCTGCATACTGGCCGTCTGCGGCTTATTGCATTACTATTCTAAGCTATGTATCCCATGAACACTGTACATACTGTATTTCTCTTCATTTTGTATATTTCTGTATATTACTGTGTCTATATTATTGCATTTTGCTTTATTGTCGTAATCAGGGGCGGATTGGCCCGTCAGCCGATCTGCCCGTAGCCAAAATACCTTTGGCCTGGGAATGGCTGGGCCTGTTTCATAAGCCACCTCTGGGGCCAGTTTTATTTTATAAATGGCCTGCCATGCTCGCCGTCGCCGCACAGTGACACAAAGATGGATGTATTCATGTGTGTACACTGCACATTCGTCAAAGAAAGTAAACACTTAATGACTAAGTGTTTACTTTGATTTTATGAATAAATGCAACACAATAGAGGCCGTGCTGGAAGTGTCAGTGCCTCGGCCTGCGCCTGCTCCGGCTCCCTCAAGAACAAGAGCAACAACAAATGGTGGGGTGGGGGTGGGTCAGTCGTGTACGCTGAGGCTGAGTTTGTGGGTCTCAAGTCCTGTCCATGTTTGCTTTTGCAGGTCTGCAAACTACCTGGTGTGGGGGGAGTGGCTGGCCCGGGGCTTCAGCCTGCCTGACTCCTGACTTGAGCTCCGCTGGCTCGGGCAGGTCCAGGGGGGCTGTGTGGCTGTGTTGCTATAGCAACAGGCTAAGGCAGCCAATCATGTGCGCAAAGTGGATGTCCCATGAGCATAATGGGCTGGGTCACCGTGCGGCCACCATACCCCAGCACATGCTGACTGAGAGCAGATTTGGACTCCAAGGAAGGAAGTGGTGACTACGTTGGAGGGACTGCTGGAACACTGTGAGCAGGCCTCAGGCTCAGTGCTAGGAAGTTGTCAGTAAGATTGGGTACTACAAATATAATATGAGGTACACCAAGACTGTCTTTTGTTGGTGCAGCTGCTGGCTTGCTAAACTCCATTAAATCACGCCTTGAAACACTTGTGTATAAGCGCGTTGTAAATGCCATATCATAAATGCTGCCCGTTTGTCTTGTGCGGCCATGGTTAGCTAATGGTCATTTACCAAAACATACACGTTGTAAATGGCAGGGTTTTTGTTAACGTGCGGATTCAGGATGGTTCATTGAGTGTGAGATTATGCCTTAGTGCATCACCATGGTAGGGTTTGCTGAGGGACCCGGTGGGAAGTGCTGGAAAAGATAGCTCAGCGGGTTGAGCGAATGCGGTTTCATAATGTAACTCACTCCTACTTTTACTTTATGTGCATCCCAAAGGCACCGAAGCCCAACTTCTGGTAATGCATCCACTCATGTGTAGAGCCAAGAGAATGCTGTTATCCTAGACATTACATTAGCAGCCACTGCAACAGTGCATTGGATAACACAATTGCCCGGGCATTTCGTCTTCTTCCAACATGAATTGCAAGGGCCAAACCTTATGGCAGCCGGCCCTCGGTGAGATGAATATCCTATACACCTGGGTGGCTGCAGCAATGGACTGCCATAGTCTGTGCTTGCAAATTCACAAACCGGACAGGAATGTTTTTGTGGAAGTAATGGGGCCTTCAATGTTCGTTTTGCACAGTAAATTACCGTTTTGCTGCTGGTTAAGCGCAGACCGGTTGGAGCACCATGTGCTCTTTTCATAGAGTGTGCGTGATGTTCTGGATTTGCCCGTGGGTACGGCGGATGGAGTGGCTACAGTTCCTCTTGCAGGTAGAGGTTGCGAAGAATGTATCCAAAAGATGACCGAATAAGACAATGTTATTGCAAATGTGTGTTCTCTTTTGAGGGACCGCAATGCAATCTGAAAATATGTTTCTGAGAGGAAAACGTTTTTCTTGATTATGTAGCAAGGAAAGGGAAAGTAAATATACAGGATACATGGCAAATGCATGCACTCTTGTCGTTAATAGCAGGAGCCCTACGCTAGGGACAATCCTAGTTCGGTTCCGACTGTTATTATGTTACTGGCTCTGAGGGGCATTTTTATTGGACAATGTTACACGCCTATATACGTTTGTCAGCGGAGTGGGGGCTCCATACGTGGGCGGCCCTGATTTTGTTGGGTTTCTTGTGGTGCTGACTACTCTTCTTAGCCGTACGCACATTTCTGCACCTCTGTCTTTTTCCATTGTCACAGCCTTGTTGGTGCCTGATCTGTCAGATTCCAGTAGTGCTTTTCTTTACTGCGTGCTTGTGTCGAGGTCTGTGGATGGTGTAGTGCTCCCACACACGTTGTAGGTATAGTTGCACTCTCTAGAGCGCGAAGAGTAAATTATCTGAACATACAGATTTTCCAGGGTACTGGGTGCTTAGGCATAGCTGGATATTGTAACACACATTGCACTGTCAGGGCATGTTTGCGCTATATGTGCTCAAATTGGTTTGGTAGCGAACAGTTATAGTAACAGATCACAATTTTAATTTGTGGCGCTTTGGTGCAAGGAAAATGGTGGCGAGTGACATAACCTCTATGTCTAGGGGAGCTTTTACAGCTGACAAAGAAGCAGGTCCGGCAGTTGTTTATAAACATAGCGGGTGTGGATTAATTTTGCATTAGGAGAAGCGTAGTTTACTTTTGGCAGGGACTTAAGTGCCAGGGTATTATGCAAGTCTATGCGAAAAGGACGAGAATACTCGTCCTTGGCACTTTGATAGGAGCAAGAATTACTGAAGTGCCAATTGGAGACCATGCTGTTGGGTGCAATTCAGAAGGGGCATGGGAGTTATGAAAGGGCATTATTTTATGAGTTGCTGGGAGAGTATGTTTGTAATGTGGCGCGCAAAGGATTGGATTAGCTGTTGGTGTTGTCACAAACAATTTACAGTATATCTGCCGCCAGGGGCACCTTTAAACAGGGAGCATTCCCTTTTTATGTTTTAGAAATGTTTTTCCCAGTCTCGGCATTGAGACAAGCAATAAATGCTGGGAAGCACACAGGTTTCACGGTTGTAGTTTATAACGAAAGAGTGCAGCCAGGCAGAAACGCGTTTATGGCACAGTGGGTTTGGTTAGTTAGTCATCAAAGGTTCATTGCAAAGTTGACAAAGGATCTTGGGATCTGCAGGTTTGAATCCCAGCAAGGCCATCTGAGCCTTTCATCCTTCTTGGGTCGATAAATGAGTACCAACACAGGCTGGGTGATATTGTATGCATATTTGTTCCATAAAAAAGAGCTTTAGCGTAAGTGCTATGCAATAACATATTATCATTTGGCCTTGGTCGTCTGCTTGCATTTACAGTAATTTGACAATATGGATCTATACACACAGATATTAATGATACATATGGTGATCCATTTTTGTTTGAAATGTAGATCACATTAGTGAAATCATAACCATATTTTTTGTAGTGTACTTAGGAACAATGCTATTTGATGCCACTTCCTGTTTTGTCAAGGGGTGAAAGGTCATGTTTCATCGCATCCCGGGATGTTAGTTTTGGCTGGGTCAAATAACATAACTTCCGGTGATGTTTTCAGAGGTCAAGGGTTGTGAGGCAAGTGGTGGGCCACTTTTTTGAGGCGAGGGGTGGGCCACTTTTTTTGGGGTGTCCGGGGCTATTTCTTGTCCCAGTCCGACCCTGGTCGTAATCATGTTTTACCCTAAGATAAGCGCCTAGATAACCTCGGGTTTGGTGCACTATTTAAGCAAATAAAACAAACAAACATATAGGGGCCGATTTATGGAACAAATCTGCACTGAAAATCGTGGCGCAAGCTTGCGCAAGTGTGAAAAAGCAAGAGCACATGCACGCTTTCGATTCATTGAAGGCCGTGCGCGTGTTTTCCCCGGGATGTGCGCCAAATCTGCAGGTGGTGCACACGGGCTCACACGTCACTTCACCATCCCGAACACCATGCACGACGTGTACAGCGAAAGCGCAGAACGTGTAGCGCACACACCAAAAAGGGGGCAGAACACGGGGTGGAATACATGGAATGGGAACAGCGTGTGAAAATGAGGGCGTAACTGGAGAAGTACTTCTGGGAAATACACGGAACGCCCACACACTCGCGAACTACACGTATTCATGGACGCGAGTAGTGGAATCCCGCGCACGCCAAAAGACATGCACAGGCCTAAACACGTCGGCCACACAAAGGCAGGCGGAAGCGTCCCCGTGCAGTATAAAAGTGCGCGCAGACAACAAGCACGTATATACAGCTACGATGAATGTCCCATTTCTCGCAGCACTGTTCATGGGACACCGCAGGAGGAGGAGAATAGCCAGGCCCGCATTTCCTTTGCCTAGGACCAGCCTTTTTGGGATGCCTGATGACCAGGTCTACGGCAGGTATAGGTTTCCACCTCATATCATCCTAGACCTGGTCCAGGAGTGGAAGGATGTCCTCACATCACCCACCATGTGCTCCCAAGCACTGAGCCACTTGGAAAGGGTGCTCAATGTACTGCATTTCTTGGCCACTGGGTCATCTCAGCGGACTACTGCCATAGTGGTATGGGGGTCTCACAGCCCACACAGTCATGCTGCCTACACCAGGTATTGGCAATCATGACTGTGCGACCCTCAGTCCGCAGGCACATATACATGCCCAGAACACCCTCAGAAAGGCAGGCCATGGTCCAGGACTTTTACATGGTGGCACACTTCCCCAAAGTGCTTGGTGCCCTAGATTGCACCCATGTGGCTCTACGTCCACCTAGGGCCGCAGAGAATATCCACCGCAAGCACTGGCATACCATCAACGTGCAGGTTGTAGGCAATGCACAGGGGATCATCACCTCTGTCCATGCTAACTATCCTCGGTCCACCCATGACAGTTTCATATACAGAATGTCCGCCCTGAGCCGGGACCTGGAAGCTGTGAAGCATGGCAACACATGGCTCATTGGTGAGTACAAATGCCTGTACACATGCATGCATGTCACACACAGACAAATACACAAACCAAACTAATGACAACCATTATCACCTCCCCAGGGGACAGTGCCTACCCTCTGAGCACCCATATGATGACGCCAATACGGAACACCACCACCCCACCCCAGGTAAGATACAACGCAACCCATATTGCAACCTGGGCCATAGTGGAGCACTCATTTGGAGTGCTCAAGTCGCGCTTCTGCTCCCTTGACCGCTCTGGCGGGCAGCTACTCGATCCACCCCCAGTAGTGTGCAGGATCATTGTGGCAGCATGTGTCCTACACAATGTTGCAACACGGCGGGGCGTACCGGTGGACATGGTGGTTCCCCCACATCCCCAACCACACGCACAGGTGCTGCACATGGGAGGGGAAAGGGCATGTGGAGGCTGCCCCACTGAGGCACCCTCAACCTTTTGTGGCTGCCCAACCATGGCACAGATGTACTAGTACCCATGGGAGGTGCACACAACAATTTTCCTGGGCAACTTTGATGAGGGGGCAAGGTGTGTGATGCAAACAGCACCCCTGTGCTCCTGCAAGGCTGTCTGTGGCCCCTTAGGAAAAATGACTGGTCACGCAATGCTCAGGCATCCCAAAAAAGCAAGAAATAGAGATATGCGACCCCTGTAGCCCACGTGTGTGTAAAAAAACACACGCAGTACGCTGTGGCAGCCAGGAACAAAAAAAATGCATACGTGATCAACACGCGGGCTAGTATGCCCGAAAAAAGGGGTACACGACAAACAGGGACACCCCAGTGGGAAGAACAGCGTGCGCGACTCACAGTCTGCCTTGCGTATAGAAGAACGCGTAGGCAACACCCACACCAAAAGAAGAAGTACGCACTGTAGCCGCTGTGAAGAAATCGCACATGAACCCCAATGTCTGGAAAACACACGCACCACTCTCCACGAAAAGCACGTACAGAGCGATGGAAACCCACGTGGGACCTTTAACTGTGCTGAGGGTAACGCCCGCACGTGTTACGTCACATACGCGCTTATGCGCTAAGGCCCTTTCCTCGAATTACGCGCTGATGTGCTGTTTTTTCACGTGCCAAATCACTCTGTATCAAGCTGGCCACGCGACAACACATGGAAGACCATGCCCCTGCCCAGAAGGCCATTTACCTGCCCCCCAGAGCACCGAGCCGACTTTCACCAGCCATCTGCTGCTGCCTGCCTGCCTGCTGGCCATGTACCATGCTATTTGATGCTTGCACGTCAGCCATCTGCGGGGGTCCAGTTGCTGTGACCACCCCTGCTGGAACAGAAGACTCCCAACTGCAGTTCAATCGCTCCACAGCTCAGCACCAGTACCCAGTTGCCCACCCACACCTGCCGCAGGGGTTGCCATGTCAGGGGAAACACCATCTGAGACCACTGGAAACCCCCAGCCAGAGAGGCAGAGGGCTGCCAGCTTCACAGCAGGGGAGGTTGGCAACCTGGTGGAGCAGGTCCCAGGTGCCCTTTTCGCAAGAACACGGGCCGACAAGGTTGGACATGAGAGGATCAGGACAGACATCGTGGTTGCCATCAACGCGGATGGGGTGGCAACCTGCGACCTACCACACATCCGTAAGCGCGGGGAGGACTTCAGGTCCAGGACCCTCAGGAAGGCCCGGCGCCTCTTGGAAGCAGTGGATGCAGTGAGGTGCTGGGTCCACCTAACCACCAGTGACATGAGGGTCCTGGAACGCATTAACCCAGCGCTTCACCGCCAGGTCCTCGAGAGAGAGACCCGTCCGGAGTCAAGCGGTAAGTGTCCATGCGTACTTAGTGGACGCAGTGCATGTTGAGGTGTGCCAGGAGTGTGCAGCTTGGACATATGTCTGGAAAGGCCCATGTATGGATGTGTATGTGCAGGGACATGAGCCTGCTGCATGTGAGTCCAGTCATGTGTGATGCACATCAATGGTGTATGTGTTCCAAAGCATGATGCACAAATGCGTGTGGAGATGCACACATGTTGGCATTTCTGTGTATGTACTTTGCCATGGTTGGGGTGTGACACATGCATGCTGGTTCCACCTTCATGTACGTGCACGGCGTACATGTCAGTGTGTGTGTTTGACATGTGTGCGACTGTGATACGCAATGGATGCATGTGACACAGACATGTAGGAACACGATTTGCAGATGTGACATAGTTGCCGATGATTGCACTGTGACAGGTGGTTTAGATGTACAGATGCATGTCTGTCTGGTGGCATGTGTGTATGTGTTGGCCACTCCCCATGTTGCTTGTGACGTCATGCCAACCTTCTGATGTTCATGCTGGTGTGTGTGTATGGATGTTGCTGCCTGCTGCACGATTCCTCTTAATTTGGGCATGTTTGTGGGTTCTAATGATATGAGTGTTGGGGAATGTGATGCCAACTGTGAAGTTTGACACTGCCATTCATGTGCAACTGTCATGTGTGTATCCGACCATTGTACAGTGCCCTGATGCATGTGTTCTGTCTCTCCTTGTCTGCAGCGTCGACTGATGAAGAGGGCGGAGATGGTGCTGTGGAGCACAGTGGCAGGGATCCCACCACCAGCCGGAGACGCAAGGCCCAGCTCCCCTCCCACATAGTGATCACTTCCAGGAGGTAGGAGTCTGGTGCCACGTCCACGGCCGCAGCTACCGAGGGGAGGTCCAAGAGGCAGAGTTTGGAGGTGGACTCCTCGGCAGCAGTAGGGGCAGCTGAGCCCCCACAGCGGCCTATGGAGGAAGATGGCACAGAGTCATCCAGGTTGGTGGGGGGTCGGTTGAGTAGGAGGCCGTGGAAGGGCCACACACGGGGCCGGGAGGGGGGATTCCACTGATGCTAGTGGTGCAGTCCAGCGGAAGGGACAGCAGGCAGCACAGACCACTGCGGAGGTGCCTGTGTGTAATCCTGTCCCCAGTCCTGTGACTGCATCATCCGGCACCAGCAGGGATGCCTCCGTCCAGACCCGTTTTCAGGGAGGGGATGCGCATACAACAACTGGCCTTCCTCTCCCTGCGGACGTTGCAATCCGTGACCGGATTGAACCTGTCCTAGCTGAGGTGGCGTTGCGCCAAGATGGGATTCGGGATGACGTACATGGTTCTCGTCTGGACAATGCACGTCATTTCGAATCCCTCTTTGACTGCGTCGATCTACTAGGACAGGTCGTCGGCACTGGGTTCATCCGTGTGCTGGAACTTCTTGCGACCCCCTCCTCAACTGAACCACCCTATGTGCCAGTTGTCCTCCGTGCCATCTTCCTGGCCAAGTATCACCTGGGCCCCCTGTGGAGCTGCCCCTGAGCCAGCGGGCATGCTGGTGGAGGACTCATCCCTACCACAGTCGAGAGTCGGAGGTCCAGCAGGGGTGGCCACCCCAACAACTGGACCCCAGCAAGAGGAGGACGTGCAAGCATCAACAGGCAGGGCACGTACACGACAGCAGCAGGCTCTGGGTGGAAGCTATCATGGCTCGGGGCTATCAACATCCCAGGGGAAGGCATCGGCCTTCCGGCAGGAGGACCCAGGATAGGGAGTGTCTTCCGCGTGGCAGCGGTTGGGCCGGCAGATAGATGCGGAGCGGTGGCGGGCAGAGGAGGCACGGCTCACAATGGTCAGGGCGGAGAACTCCATGCGCCGGGTGTTGAGGCAGACTGAGTGCCTCAAGGCAACTCGCAGGGAGTTGGAGGAGGACATGGCTGTATCCCTGCTAGACCTCGGGGCCAGGGAAGAGGCCCGCCTCCAGGACGTTGAAGTGGAGTTCGATGATGCCCTGGCCCGGGACATCAATGAGTGAGCCGTTGGACAAACCCGCCGCCTTTGTATATAGTTATTTAGGATTAGGTTTCCTTTTTTTATTTTTTTTATTTGGGGCGCATGGACTATGCCCCACCTTTTTGTATATAGTTATTTATTAGGTAGGATTTAGGTTAGGTTTTCCTTTGGATTGTTGGGCACATGGACCCTTGGATGTTCATTTGTAAATAGTTATGGACCTGGATTTCATTTTCTTGGACCCATTGTGGAATACTTTGTTTTTTTTTTCATTTGATTTTTGTATAATGGATGGACCCAATGGAGCCATTTTACTTTGGATTTTATTGGTTAGAGCATTCATTTTTTTAAAATCATTTTTGGACTTCCAGACTTGGATTCTTTCTTTTTTCTTATTGTGTGCTTTTGTTTTATTCATTTTGTTTATAATTTAATACAGTTCTTTTCTGTACTTTACTTGGTGTTCTTCTCTTATTCTTTTTGTGCATGTCCCAATGTGGTTTTTCTCAGTCGTGTGTCGCCATTGTGTGTGTCTGAGGGACATGTATTCACGGGCATGCTGGTTATTTCTTTTCTATCATGACATGGGGAATTCAGGGCCTGCTGGCAGGTGCCCGTCACTGGGGGTGGGGTGGGGGACATGTGTCGGGGCTCCCAAGTGCATGGTGCCACGTGGCCTGCCTCCGGGGCATGCCCAGGGGTGTGGGGTGGTCCTCTGTGGTGCGGGCTACCTGTGAGGCATGGTCTGGGGTGATGGGCTGCCTGCGGGGCACGGCCAGGGGTGTGGGGTGGTCCCCTGTTGTGTGGGTTGCCTGCATGGCATGGGGGGGAGGAGCACACCCAGGAGGGGCCACGCTGCCAAATCACGTGTAAAGGTCCATGCGCACCCCCAGAATACATTACTCCTCTCGTGCCAGTCATATCTCGTGTGAAAGTCCCCGTGCACCCCCTGAATACACGTACCCTGCTCGTGCCAGGCCAATCGCATGTGAAACTCCATGCGCACTCCCGAATACACGTACCCCGCTCGCGCCAGGCATATTGCGTGTGAAACTCTAAGCGCATCCCCGGAATACGCATACCCCGCTCGTGCCAGGTCTATCGCATGTAAAAGTCCCTGCGCACCCCCGGAATACGCACAGGCAGCCCATCCACCCTCCCCATGTCCCGCAGGCAGCCCTTCCGCCAAGACCATGATCCGCAGGCAGCCCATCACCCCGGACCATTCCCCGCAGGCAGCCAATCACTCCAGTCACTGACCTCCAGGCAGCTCATCACCCCAGTCCATGCCCCACAGGCAGCCCATCCACCATGACCATGACCCGCAGGAAGCCCATTACACCAGACCATGATCCGCAGGCAGCCCATCTACCATGACCATGACCCGCAGAAAGCCCATTAAACCAGACCATGACCTGCAGGCAGCCTATCACCCCAGTCCATGATCCGCAGGCAGTCCATGACCCCAGACCATGACCCACAGGCAGCCGATTACCCCAGTCCATGTCCCGCAGACAGCCCATCACCCCTGGGCATGCCCCGCAGGCAGCCCATCACCCCAGACCCGGACTATGTCGACCCACAGGCAGCCCATCACCCCAGTCCTTGCCCCGCAGGCAGCCCATCCACCTTGATGATGACCACGCAGGCAGCCCATCACCCCAGTCCATGCCCCGCAGGCAACCCATCACCCCAGTCCATGACCCGCAGGCAGCCCATCACCCCAGTCCATCCCCCACAGGCAGCCCATCCACAATGACTATGACCCGTAGACAGCCCATCACCCCAGACCATGACCCGCAGGCAGCTCATCACCCCAGTCCATGACCCACAGGTAGCCCATTACCCCAGTCCATGACCCGCAGGCAGCCCATGACCCCAGACCATGACCCGCAGGCACCCCATCACCCCAGTCAATGCCTTGCAGGCAGCCCATCACCCCTGGGCATGCCCCGCAGACAGCCCATCACCCCAGTTCATGCCCTGCAGGCAGCCCATAACCCCAGTCCATGACCCGCAGGCAGCCCAACACCCCAGTCGATGACCCACAGGCAGCCCATCCACCCTCCCCATGCCCCAGAGGCAGCCCACACCACAGGGGGGACTTTTCCACGCATTTGACCTGACGCGAGCGGGGTACAAGTATTCGGAGGGGTGCGTGGAGAGTTTTACACACAATTACGCTGGCGCGAGCGGGGTACATGTAGCCCGGGGGTGCGCAGGGACTTTTACACAGGATTTCGCTGAAGCGAGCAGGTTACGCGTATTCCGAGGGGTGCGAGGGGAGTTTTACACATGATTTTGCTGCTGTGAGCGGGGTACGCATATTCGGAGGGGTGCGCAGGGAGTTTTAGATGCGATTTCGCTAGCGCGAGCGGCTTACGTGTATTTGGAGGGGTGCGCAGCGAGTTTTACATGCGATTTCGCTAGTGCGAGCGGGGTACGCGTTTTCCGAGGGGTGCGTGGGGAGTTTTACACACAATTACGCTGGCACGAGCGGGGTACGTGTAGCCCGGGGGTGCGCTGGGACTTTTACACAGGATTTCGCTGAAGCGAGCAGGGTACGCGTATTCCGAGGGAGGCGAGGGGAGTTTTACACATGATTTTGCTAGCGTCAGCAGGGTACGTGTATTCCGAGAGGGATGCGCGGGGAGTTTTACACGCGATTTCGCTGCTGTGAGCGGCTTACGTGTATTTGGAGGGGTGCGCAGCGAGTTTTACATGCGATTTCGTTGGTGCGAGCGGGGTACGCGTTTTCCGAGGGGTGCGTGGGGAGTTTTACACACAATTACGCTGGCACGAGCGGGGTACGTGTAGCCCGGGGGTGCGCTGGGACTTTTACACAGGATTTCGCTGAAGCGAGCAGGGTACGCGTATTCCGAGGGAGGCGAGGGGAGTTTTACACATGATTTTGCTAGCGTCAGCAGGGTACGTGTATTCCGAGAGGGATGCGCGGGGAGTTTTACACGCGATTTCGCTGCTGTGAGCGGAGTACGCATATTCCGAGGGGTGCGCGGTGAGTTTTACATGCGATTTCGCTGGTGCGAGCGGGGTACGCATTTTCCGAGGGGTGCGTGGGGAGTTCTACACGCGATTTCGATGGCTCGAGCCGGGTACGCATATTCCAAGGGGTGCGTGGGGAGTTTTACACGCAATTTCACTGGAAAATAGAAAATAGAGCAAGAATGAATTTTCATGGCAAGTTTTAGATTATCTTAAATTGTTCATTTCTCCCTTGTATTTTTCCCCAGTGAGGAGCAGGGATTGACCTTAGCCGGCATACGTCATGGGATATATTTGTGAAACAAGCCCTATTGGCCAAGTAGCAAGGCTGGCCGCAGTGTGAAGGCGACCCTTGAGCCAGGGCTGGATGGTGGAACAGCCTTGAGAATAAAGTTTAGGGTCTGATGCATAGACTGATTTGCGTCTCAAAAAACAGGCTTTGGGGAGCACAAAACTCCTTTTCCTGATTCATGGATCAGACTTTGCGTGTCTTCATGTGACAAAGTCTAGAACGAGCCTGCGAAAAAACAAAAAACAAATAGGGGGTGGAACATGCGTGTTCCCCATTTTCCCCACAAAATGAGGAAGAACAAGGAATAATGTGGGCATGTTGAGGTACGTGCCACGCAAATAAATTGCATGCCCTGTCAAACGCAAACCTAACCTAATTAATGGATTACAAAGCACACCTTCACATCGGGAAAAGTCACATGCAACCCTTGTGATCTTACCGCCACATGATAGGATATGCAACGTACAATACTCAAAGGAACCAACAAACAAAGAAAATGTATATAAAGCATGCAATGCACACCATTCAAATGTCGCTCAACCAGGATGAATTCAGCTATAGTGGCAGCAATCAACATGTCTATAGAAGGAGGAGGAGGATGGTGAGGGTCCAAATTTTCCACCCACGTACAATGCTCTTTTGGATGATAGATGACGAGGTGTATGCAAAGTACAGATTCCCTCCCCATAGCATCCTAGATGTGTTTAGGGCGTGGGAGGAAGAACCCCAACAGCTACCATGCCCTCACACCAATGGAGAAGGTGCTGACAGCCCTACATTTCCTTGCCACATGCTTTTTCCAGTGCACCACTGCCATTGTTGGAGGCATATTGCAGTCCACGCAATCCCTGTGTTTACACCAGGTATTGGGCTGCCTCACATCGGGTGTGTTTAGGCTCATATACATGCCACACACACAGCAGGCAAGGCAGAGAGTGTGCCAGGAGTTGTATGCCATAGCAGACCTTCCCACAGACCCATCGATTGCATGCAGGTCGTGCTACACCTCCCCTGAGCGACTGAGCACAGTTACCACAACCGGAAGCACTGGCATTCAATCATCTGTAGATCATCTGCGAAAGCAAATGGAGTCATCATGCATGTCAATGCAAATTTCCCTGGAAGCACATATGACAGCTACATTTACTGCCAGTTACCACTATAGTGGTCCTTGGCATCAGGAACTTTTGGCAACACCTGGCTCATTGGTGAGTATCAACTATCATGCACATGTATGCAGTCAGAGACACACTGAATAACAGACCATGACAATCAATGCTAACAGCAACCATTAACACATTTGCAGGGGATAGTGCTTACCCGCTCTCACCATTCCTGCTCATGCCATTCCCGGAATCCCACCACACCTGCCGAGCTAAGTTACAACGCAGCATACATAGCCACTAAGGGGAACAGTGGAGCAGACATTTGGGGTGCTCAAATCCAACAGGCCCTGATTGGCTCCCTCTTCTGCTAAGAGGCCAATCAGGACACCGTCAGGCGAGAGCTGGCCTCCGAGAGAAGGCATCGAGAAAAGGCTCAGATCCTGACTGAGCCTCCAGTTGCAGGTCGTCTTCACCAGAACAGGAGCTCTGAGCCACTTCCAGGATCATCCCTTCTGCACCTCAACCTGCCAACACATGCAGGGAAGTGAGGACCTTTTAATCCACCCGCCCCCAGCCCAGCGCGAGCGATCACGAAAATCGCTGAATTCGACAGCATAATTTATTTAAATCTGCGACGTGAAGCTGGAAAGATTGCACCCAGCTACCAGGCCACAGAAAGGTGCTGCCGTCCTCTGCAGCCACCAGATGCCATTTGCCCATTGTGTAAAGCATGAGGCTTTTTGCCACTCCAAGATGGCCGCCTTGAGTGTCTCCACCTCCTCACCCCTCTGAGATTGCTCCAACAGGCCCTGATTGGCTCCCTCTTCTGCTAAGAGGCCAATCAGTACACCGTCAGGCGAGAGCCGGCCTCCGAGAGAAAGCATCGAGAAAAGGCTCAGATCCTGACCGAGCAGCAGGCTGCACCAGGGCACTAAGCTCTGCCACCATTAGCCTTGTTTACTGCCCTACTTGTCCACAAGTTAGCCCTTGCCAATCCTGGTCCTGAGTCTATCCAGATCACCCAGAGCTTTGGACCTAGCCCTCACAGCACACCAGACCTCACTGGTGTTCCAACGCAGTACTCTACATCACAGAGGTAACCTAAATGTGAACACTGTCTGCCTGTAACTGTGGTACCACTTGTCCCCATCTGTAGTACCATTTGATAATTGCTCCCAAGCTATGCCACATGTTATCTATACCCAGTCACCTGCTGCATCACCTTCTGTCAGTTATACCCATTATATTGCCTTACAGTTGCACATGCATAATACTGCCAGTTGTTAGCTGCATTTAGCCTGTTACTACACTGTTATTTGATAGATGAACTGCCACCTGATATTTGTAGTTATCCTGTTAGCGCGCCGCCATTTGATAGTCGCATTTAGCCTGTCACTACATTGTAATTTGATAGTTGCATTTAGCCTGTTAGTGCATTGCAATTTGATAGTCGCATTTAGCCTGTCACTTCATTGCAATTTGATAGCTGCATTTAGCCTGTTAGTACATTGCCATATGAACCACCATAAATGCTAGGTGAACAACCAATGCACTGTGCACTGTGTTTGCCAATAGTTCTACAGCTACTCGCACGTTATACTGTATTAAACCCAGTACTATTCAAGTAATAATGATTGTATGCCTCCCATTGTGTTACCTAGCATACTAGCCTCATACCAGCTTATTTACGCCATACGCGCATCCAACCTATTGTTTAGCCTTAAGTCCTTTTCACATGCATTATGCCAGTCCTGTTAGATCTACTCTGCCTTGCTTGCAAATAGACAATAGCTCTACATTGTTCAACCTATTGCCTGTGTCACATGCTCAGTTGCCAAACTATAGACCTGTGGTCCCATCTATGAACTTTGCCTTCATAGCTACCCACACAGCACATCTATCCCTGGTCCACCCCGCAACCAGCTCTACGCACACGATCACGATATATACCTCCCACCATTCTACACGGTCCTACCAAGGACACTCCTCCACATAATCACCCTGCAAGACTTCACTATGTTACACTACACATCTCCACTAGCGTCCGCGCATAACTTCCCTAAGCAGATTGACATGATCTCTAGACCTTGTACCCTATTACAGAGGAACCTCAAATTAAGCGTGAGACTCCCAAGACTGTACGACCCTCTACCTAAAAAAGCATCAAGTAATGCTACTACTAGCCCTTGCAAAACTAGCCATTCACAGCACCCCCTCTAACTGAACAGCAGACTTTTCCAAGAGCCCTTTTCTGCCCCGAAATGCAATCTCAAGATAGACCCTTCACTGCCCCAACCCGCACAGTCTGGGATTAAGGGTGCTCTTATAAATGTCCGCTCTATGGTTACCCACGCAACAGATATAGCCGATCTAATACAAAAAGAAACTATGGACTTCCTAGCGATCACTGAATCCTGGCTCCACCCCGCAACTGGTCCAGCAATTATGTTAGACATCCCAGATGACTACACCTTGCTAAGACTAGATCGTACCACCTCGCAAGGTGGAGGCCTCGCCATAATAGTTAAAACTAACCTTACACTGAGAGTCTCTCCACCCCACAACACTGACTCTTGTGAATTCCTAACCGCCAAGTTAGCCATATCCAACACACTGTCAGTATCCCTCCACCTAATATACCGACCTCCAGGCCCTCTAGGATCCTTCAAAGAGGACCTAACCAACATCTTGTCCAACAACCTTAAAAAACGCCTCTCAAAGCATCATACTAGGAGATTTTAACCTTGGCTTCAGTGACCCTCTAGACTCTAATGCAACCTTAATCAACAACTCCTTAGAAGAATTAGGTTTTACCCAAAAGATTACAGCTCCCACCCACACCAAAGGCAGAACCCTTGACTGGATTGCTGAGCACAACTGCCCAATCACGGTCACATCCATACTGCCCCAGGCTTGGTCCGACCATCATCGGATTATGTTCTCACTAGAGGCTTCAGCTCCATTGCTTATCGACAGTATAGCACCAGCGTTCCCCACTAGAAACAAAAGAAATATTACTCCAGAAAACCTCTTCCCTTTGATATTACCCACTCTCAACTCTATCTCAGACCACACTGACCCCTTCACTATGGTAGATATGTACAACAAAGTGATGTTATCATCCCTTGATGTCATAGCACCATTAAACATGAAAAAGAGCAAACCTCACAAACACGTGAATACCTGGTTCACTCCACACCTAAAAGCAAATAGACAAGAGAAACGTTGTTGCGAAAAAATATGGAGGCTAGATCCATCTGAGACTAATAAAAATAACTTAAGCAAACAAGCTACCCTCTATAAAAAAATTAATTATCCTTGCTAAACAAACTTCCTACAACCGCTGCATCTCCCAAGCCAAGTCCAATACCAAAGAGCTCTTTGCTATTCTGAAAGAGGTAGAATCCCCTATCCAAACCCCAGACTCCTGCCTCAAGGACAAAAATTGGTGCACGGGCATACATAATGCTCTGGCCAATAAAATTACAACCTTACAAACTAAGATTAATAACAAAAAAGACACTCTTCTTACCACCTCGAAATCCAGCAACACTAATACAATAGCACTGTTACCAATCTTGACTCCACCCTATGCTGCCATCCCCCATTTTAACTTTCGCAAAGTATCCACTATAGAGGTTGAAAAAGTCATCCTTACTCTTAAACCTTCAAACTGCCATGGTGACTTATGCCCAGCACAACTCATAAAAAATGCAGCTCATGAACTCTCACCTTTCATTACCAAACGTATAAATGCATCCTTCACCTCAGGTATCATACCTAATAACTTGAAACAATCCTGGATCCTCCCACTCCTCAAAAAACAAAATTTAGATCCCTCCATCCCCACCAACTACCGTCCTATCACCACAGTGCCATTCCTACTTAAAATCCTTGATAAAAGAGCATACCTACAAATCCAACACTACCTTGAATACAACCTACTAGGAGTCCGACAGTCAGGTTTCAGACCCCAACATGGAACTGAGACCGCGCTTGTAGACCTTAAGGCAAAAATTGATGAGTTCAGAGACGAGGGCAAGACGGCACTACTGCTGCTCCTTGATCTCTCAGCAGCATTCGATTTGGTTGACCATGAGATCCTCTGCAAGCACTTAGAGACGGCAGCCCATTTCTCCTAAGAGGCAATCGACTGGATTCAGTCCTTTCTTAATAACAGAACAATGCGAGTCTTCTCCCCGTTAGCAGCTGCAGACCCAATATCTATAACCTGCGGTGTGCCACAGGGCTCCTGCGTCTCGCCCACTTTATACAACATCTTAACAAAGCCCCTTTTTGATGATCTTGACGGTCTGGGTATCACCTACACAAACTATGCCGATGATACCCAGATCCTCATCCCGTTGACGGGGGATTATGACAAGGATTTGGCCTTTGTAAACAGAGTGTACCTCATCATCCAGGCATGGATGGCCTCCCATGGTCTATGCCTGAATGATGACAAAACAGAACTCCTCATCTTGGGCACAACAGCTAACCTTAACAAACTTGGCCAGAAATACTCTTCATTCGAAATTGGCAATAATACAATTGCCGTGGCTAAGGAGGTAAAAACCCTTGGCTTCCATTTAGACTCCACATTAACATTCAAAAAACAAGTAAACGCTATGGCTTCCGCCACATTCTATACTTGCAAACTCATCAGAGCAGCCAAACATTTCCTCTCCTCCAATAATTGCATTACCCTAGCTAGAGCTTTGATCCTCTCCAAGTTGGACTATTGTAATGCCCTATACATAAGCAGTAACAAATACATCACAAACAAGATTCAAATCTTGCAAAATAATGCCTTAAGAGCAGCCCTCAGTCTCCCGAAGAAAGCCCACATTTCAGATATTAGAAGATCTGTCAACTGGCTCTCCACGACAGACAAGATCTTCCTTAAATCTGTTTCTTTGATCCACAAATGTCTCCACCATTCTGCCCCTCTTTCCCTGACAAAGAGATTTACCAGACAAGCTTCCTGCCGCCCCTCCAGAAAGGTCAACTCAAACCTCCTATTGGTGCCGAGATTCAAACGCACTATGACCGGGGGGAGTAGCTTTCCCGTCAAAGCAGCACAACATTGGAATTCTCTACCACCACCCCTAAGGAAAGACCTTCCTTACATACAATTTAGATCCAATCTTATCCACTGGATCAAGGAGCACGACAACTAACTTACCTGCTTTTCTCACCTACTACCCTATATGCTTAGCTATAACGTTTTAATTTTGTATATTATACTTTCTGTAAATATGTCTTATTGTATCTGTTCTCAATGATGCGGATATGTCCAGTACTGTAACCATATCTGGACTCCATCCATTTCGCCATATGTAACCTAAGCTATACATCCCTCTTGTTGCTCTTGTGCCCTGCTACCCTTGGGTTAAGTGCGCATTACAAATAATAAAAACAAACAAACAAACAAACAAACAAACGTTGCCGCTCACTTGATCACTCTGGCGGCATATTGCTTTATGCCCCACCATTAGTATGCAAATTCAACAGCGTGTGTCCTGCACAATGTTGCCACATGGCGTGATCTACCCGTAGAGAAGCAGGAGGGACATCTCACTCAGCCGCAGGCACCAACCAAGCCATTGGCCGGCCAAAGGGTACAGGGACAGGATGCACGCAATCAGCTTGTGCAAAGCTATCTCACATGAATGTCAGTCACTGTGGCGCGCACACAGAGAAGCCCCATCCCTGGTGCCCTTCAATGATGAATCGGGGCCAATCCACCTTGCCCATAACAACACCCTGAGCATGTGTGTCTGGGAGAGGCAAACTGTGTGTGTCCATATTCATAAAATAAACTGCACCAACTACTGACACAGTCATAGCAATTGGAAACAACAGTAAACATGTGGTTCACACAAAAGCACACAACACAATCAATATAATCCCTGCTACATTCACATGCTCACCACCAACAATTGTGCACACAGACCCCCAACAACACACAGGAGAAAACAAATAGGAAGGCACTGTATAGAATGTAAGCAGTAACTAACACAAGTGAGGACTGCCCTGGCCAGCATAGGTGTGTCTCACAACAATATACAAGTGGAGCGGGCACCCCATTCCATGACATAAAATGCAGCTCACAATAAACATCTATATGCACATAGTTTCAAGTGCAGTTAAAGAAAGAGCCATGTCACCTCACATCTTTCCCCTTGCAAGCCTGCTCCAGCTGTACCCAGTCATTTATCCATGCTCCCCTCTGTAGGTGCCCAAACCAGCCTGCAGGCATCCCACACCCTTGTGTCCTCGGATAGTGCAACCATCTCCATTAGCAGAATGGCACACAAAGTCAGAGCAGGTAACACATCCATGCACCTAATGACACTGCCCCCTGTTCCCCTCTGAGTGCCAACAACTGCAAGCAATGACTCACCAGCATCCCATCACTGTGTCTCCGCCACACCCATGCAGACAGACCTGCTTGCCGCAGGCCAACACAACAAGAAACAACCTCACACAGTGACAGCATCCCTGCCACCAATGACACCACATCCTGTGCCCCCCTGCCACCAATGACACCATATCCTTTGCCCCCCTGAGTGTCATGCAACATCTGCAAGCAATGACTCACTAGCATTCCATCACCATGTCTCGCTTGCACCTAGGCAGCCAGACCTGCTCACCTCTGGCCAATGCAATGTAAAACACCCCACACAGTGACAGCATCCTCACCCACAACACCTACACTGCCTGCCCCCCTGAGTGTCATGCCGTGAAGGACCAGGTCTCGCTTACACGTTTTTCTTGTTCCGGTGAGGGATCTTCGTGATCCTTCAGATGCATTTGTTGTCAGAATGACACTGAGAGAACTGCTGAATAGAGATCACTGAGAGGTTGGAAACCCAGGATCTCCTTGGAAGCCCTCTCAGTGCCGCGATTTTGCTTCCCCTGATTAACGTGGGAATCCAGTGGAGCACATGGAGTGCATGAGTTACGTGCACCCTCGGGGTGAGTGCAAGGAAGAGGCAGGCTGCGTTGTCCAGGATCTGTATTAGCTCACTGAGATGATAGGCAGGGCTGTACACATAAATAGAATAAGAGCAGTCTAGATGGGAGAGGATAACAGATTGCCAGAATTAATATCACTCTGTGAGGGTAGAATAGGCAAGGGAAGCATCATTCAAGGATGTGGAGGAGTAGATGGCAGGATCTACGAGCAGTGTCCATGTGGTGACAAAGTGTTCACTCATAATCCATGGTGCATCACAATTACTTCACTGAGCTGGATGCCGTGGGAGTGTGGACTAGAAGGCACAGTCATGGTGTGACATGGTTCAAGAATGCAGTGTCACTGCAAACATGATTCTGCTCCTAACAGTATACATGAGGAAGTTTCTAGCTGACAGGCAGGGTTTTGAAAACTGCATTTTCCGAGGCAAGGTTACAATGGGGAGCAGCCGAGGTCTTGGTAAACTTTGAATGGATGTGTGTGTAAAACAGGTGTAGCAGGACATGTCAGGTGAGTGGATAAGGGTGTGGAGTGGGCTCAGCTCAAGAACATGTTGTAGTGTAGGGTGGACAGGGAGCACACCTGCAGGACCCTGTACGAGGCATGGGGGAGCCGAAGGGTGGTAGGAAGAAGGCTTGAGAATGGTCAGTGCGACAAGAGGTAGAATGCAGAGTCCACGATGCCCAGAGATTGGAGTCTGAGCCGTCATTGAATGTGTCAAAGACTGCCAATGGCCCAAGGGGGATGTGTGACACACAGCCTCCTGAGTCTGCTGTCATTTGTGGAAATGCAACCAGAAAAGCAATGCACATGCATGGATGATCAAGGGGACGTACACACACAGACATGTGGACAAACTCAAATCTGCACTGACAGTCACCATACCAAAAGCACATGGCCCATGCAAACCCTGTATGTGCCACTGCATGCCAGTATTGTGGTGAACCACTGACATGATTGACAGTGATATGATATTATATGATAGTTTATTTATATAACGCCTATACACAATGTGTTTCAAAGCGTTTTAAGGCTAGGGAGGGAAAAAGGGAAAATACAATTACATTTTTACAGGCCATGAACAGTAAGGATGTGAAATTAACTATCGTACTTGGCCTGATAACATTTCAGATAGTGCAAGAGCTAAGACTTAGATAAGGAAGGGGGGGGATTGGGAAAGAAACAGGCAGGTGACTACCATACTATGCCTGACAACATTTCAGATAGGATGGAGGAGACAGAAGAGGTTGCTATCATACTAGGTCAAGGGACAATTCTGATAGAGTGAGTGCATAGAAGAAGTAAGGGGAGGAGGGAGGAGATAGGAAAAGGGAGAAAGGGAGAGGAGAGAGAACAGAGAGTAAGAAGTAAAAAAGAGTGGAGAAGCAAGAGGGGAGAGTGAATACAATTGCAGAAGTCAGTAGTAACACATAATGTTGCAAGCCAGGATACAAGA
Source organism: Ambystoma mexicanum (assembly GCF_040938575.1). Lineage (NCBI taxonomy): Eukaryota > Metazoa > Chordata > Amphibia > Caudata > Ambystomatidae > Ambystoma > Ambystoma mexicanum. The sequence goes on along the minus strand of NC_090922.1, from coordinate 1,420,784,345 downwards.
TGAAGATGGAAACAGCATGATTCAGGGCCACCATGAGTACAGGATGCAAAGGAACTCCACCATGAGTTGAGAAAGGGTAACACACCGTGAATCAATGAAGTCCATAAAAGTCAAATCCAGTCAAATCCAGCATTGGCCACAAGACGGTGATGGTGAAACCAGAATGTATCAGGACAGGCTCCTGCAGAAGTAGGCTGGTGAGAGGGCAGGGGGAGCAGGGTAGACAAATCAAGCAAAACAGGCAACACCTGTGTGCGAGGATGGGGGAGGCACAAGAGTACAACAGTGCACAACCTTACTTGCTGGCAGAGCTGTCCTGATGCGATTCCTTCATCAGCTCCACTGAACACTGTTCCTCCGCATTGGTGAATGCAGGGCCAGTGTCCGGCAGTTGCAGTCAAGTGAACCATGGCAGTAGATATTACTGCCGATTGCTGCATGTCCAGCCCTTCACTCTCAAAGGCCTTGAGAGGGAAACAACACATCGCTCATGGTTCCAATAATAAAAATAAAAAAAATAAATCCTGGAGAAGTTTGAATAAAACTAAAATGTATCCATCCCAGACAGGGGTGCAAAAAATAAGTTCAATTTGTCCATCCCGACCAGGGATGAAAAAATAATCTATATGTGTCCATCTCGGACAGGCTTAATAAAAGATAAATGTACATCTTGGACAGAGGGAGAAATAAATGAAAAGGTGGAGGGTGAGGGGGGCCGGTGTCCACATGAGTGCATAGAAAAAAGTCAATACCAAATCCCCAAAAATAAATAAATCCTCCATGAGCTCATGGACTTCAGGGCACAGGTAGATTAGGTGGCGTAGGTGGACTGCCATCCTGCAGTGGATCCTCAGGTGGTGGTGGTGCATTCCATCCACATAATGCCAAAGCCTGGTCTTCATTGGTTAGGGACACCTGTGAAACAGATGCATGCACCAGCCTCCCAATGGCAGAGAAGTTACAATGAAATTTTTCCCGAGTGGCCACAGAGTATGCATGTGCGCTCACTAATGACGCATTCATTTTCTGGCATAGCGTCTGTCTCTAGGTATCCATCTCCTTGTGGAGCTGGGACCTTGTAGCTGAAAGTTCCTCATGCAGTGAAGTCCCCAATCTCTCCATCTCACAGCGATGGGAGTCTTTAAATGCCAAAATCTCCTTCTTCGGGGCTTCTTTATGTGCCACTGTATCTGCATGCAGGGAGTCCTGCAGACACTTCACAATCAGCCCATCAACCCTTGATGTTGGCCTCTATGCCCAGTTTGTGGGAGAGTCTTGAGGACCGCTTCTCAGAATGCAGTTTCTTATCCAGGCTGACAAAAAGTAGCTGATGATGTTCCTGAGAGGCCAGATAATATGCATCCCGGGTAGCTGGTTTGGAGATGTTCTCTGCTAGGTGATGCATGTCCCCGGCAATCTCATGCAAAATGTCACCATGTCGAATGTTCACACGCAGCATCTGCTGCTCTCACTCTGTTTCTCTCGTACACACACACATCCACCATGTGTGCGGGTCGTTGGTGGTGGGATGCCAGGATCCAGGCCTATCTCAGTGGGACCCCTGTCCTTTGCTGCAGGGTAGCAACCCTCCATTGGACAATAGACACTGAACCTGATCCCAACACAGTTGAAGGCTATTTTGCAGCCGTAACCACTGTGACGCGGGGCTTTCCACTGATCGGACCCGTGAATCATGACTCACCTCCTCTAATCCAATGGCCCCATCCAGACTGCCCTTTGGGGCCCCCACCATGCCCCTTACCATGTCCTCCACTCCTGGTTCAGCATCCTCACTTGCAGAGTCCGAAGAGTCAGAAGAGTCTGACACCTGACTGAGGATTGTCTGCTGCACCTGTGGACTTTCATGGCGTACGACACCCCGGCCTCCACTGGTGGTCTGTCACATTACCACCTCCTCTTCCTCCTCCTCCTCTGCTTCATCATCACCTGCACATAGACAGACAACAACATTTTCGAGGAATGAGTACCTTGCCGAACATGCATATGTGCATTACAATACATACAGAAAGAAAATGGCCGATCATGCATACATTACACATTCTGACTGGGCACACTGTGAGCAGTACGTCACAGATGAATGGCATGCATTGACATGCACAGACATGGATGGGCATATCAGGGAGTGCAACATGGCATGGTCTGTGGGTGCAAGGGTACATATATACACCTGGACATGAGTGGCACTGATAGGGATCAGTGGAAGGATGGAGGTCTCTACATCATCATGATCCCATACCCATCTCGACATTTTCTTGTGGCAACATGTTGAAGTGTGGCCTGCAAATCTGATGTCCCAAATTTCATGCATGTATATGTGTTGCCATGATATCCCCATACCACCATTGCAACATTGCCCCCCCCTCCTGCAAGCTACGTGGCTGGCCTTGCAAACATGTGTGAGGAGACTGCGAGACTGCTACATGGAACCGACAAAGGCACACTTGCATGGCCACTGCTCCATTGACACTCCATATGTGGAATGTACTACACAGAGACAACTATTGGACATCCACATGTTGTCCCATTGGAAATACTCCCTCATGTGTCTATGCACAGACATTGTTGCTTATTCATGGCCACCGGCCACGGGGGCCAAGTAGTGGGTGACTGAAAACATGCACACAATTTTGTGATACTCCGTGAGTCATGATTGTAACACCCAATGGACGATGCACATGCAAAACACTGTGAATGTGTACAGTCATATGTGTGTTGCATGCCTTTGCCACACATACAAGCTGTACCATTTCATAGTCCATGCAGAGGTGGCGACTTGCCGGGAAACAGAGCTCAAGGCGCACGGGGGGGAGCACAGTAAGGTTCAGACCCAGAGGGCTGACTCTGAGTACATGGCTGGTACCAAATCATGCTTTCCTATGTATCAAATAAAGGAGTGCATATTGAGAAGGCAGCCACTGAGATGCTCTTGATATGCACACCCTCTGGCCTACATCCCCCCACCCCACCCCACCCCAGTGTACATCTCATGCTCTTAATGTTGACACAGCCTTTGAACTGAGAACAATTCATGACTGATGGTAAATGTATGAAGTTTTTGCTTTTTTTAAAACCCTGGGATAAGTACTGAACATGGGGCAAATTCATTTTGAAGGTCAGCAGAAAGCATCAGTCAGCTGACCAAATGTACACAGTCGGACAAGAAAATTAACATGCCACACAGGAAAAGCTCTGAACAATGTACTTAATTTCCGTGTCTTGTCATTTCATGCACAAACACTGTTCATGAGTATCACTTCATGCCTGAGAAGGTTAACTGTCAAACCCTGCCAAGGTGCTCAAGTGGCTGCATTAGGGCATGGAGTACATGCATCCCCTCGACATCAATGTATTCTCCATTCTCTGAGCATGCCAACCACTGCCAGATGGCTCCTCAATGTGACTTTGCACCCTGATTAGGCCAGCATGGTCCATTGGGGGGCGGGCATCATCACAGGCAACCAAGGGGGGAGTGGGGGGCACACAGCACCACAGTGCAGACCGTAGTTGGTGGACAATCAATGCTGTGATGTGTTTTCAGAAATGATTAGTGTGCTTCCCAAGTCACCACCCTGTTTGTCAATGCATCCATGTGCTGCACCTATAAGTAACGGCACATTTGACAGTTTCTGTCTGATGTGTCACGTCAGTGCCAGCCCCAGGTCTGCCAGCACCCTTAGTGAGATTCCTCAAAGGCGTAAACTCCCTTGCTGTTTGCCAGACACCATTCATTAATAGACAGTGTCACTTTACATATATTTTATGTATGTATTTATTTATGTGCATTTATAAAAGTGCCTAACAGTCCTGGGCATTGTGGCACTGTTACAGAAGGCTTACTTGGTTACATAAGTGCTTAGTGTGAAGTACATGGTTAGGTACAGTCAATCAGGTATATGCAACACATTACAGGCCGCACCTCGTGTACGGGGGCTCAGAGCAAAGGATGCAGTTAAAATAAGGAGTAGCATATTACAGTCAATCAGGTGGGTTCAACACATTACAGGCCACACCTCATGTTATGGGGGCATGGAGCAAAGGGTGCAGGTGAAATCAGGTGCAACATATTAAAGGCAATCAGGTGGGCGCAACACATTACATGCTGCATCTCATGTTATGGGGGGCTCAAGGTAAAGGATGCACGTAAAATTAGGAGTAACATATTACAGTCAATCAGGTAGGCGCAACACATTACAGGCCACACCTCATGTTACGGGGGCTCAAGGTAAAGGATGCAGGTAAAATTAGGAGCAACACATTACAGTCAATCAGGTGGGGCAACACATTACAGGCCGTACTTCATGTTACGGGGGCTCAAGGTATTCGTGCAGGTAAAATCAGGAGCAGCATATTGCAGTCAATCAGGTGGGAGAAAAACATTACAGGCCGCACCTCATGTTACAGGGGGCACAAAGCAAAGGATGCAGGTGAAAAACAGGAGCAAGATATTACTGTCAATTAGATGGGCGCAACACATTACGGGCCGTAACTCCTGTTACGGGGGGGCTCAAGGAAAAGGATGCAGGAAACAAAGTTACAGTCAATCAGGTGACATTGGATTTTGGGCATCACAGGCGACCAAAGGGAGGGTGTGGGGTGCACACAGCATCACAGGTGACCAGGGGGAGGGGGCGGGGTACACAGCCTCACAGGCGACCACGTGGAAGGTGTGGGGGGCACACAGAATCACAGGCGACCAATGGGGGTTGTGGGGGGCACACAGCACCACAGGCGACCAAGGGGAGGGGTGGGGGGCACACAGCACCACAGGTGACCAAGGGGGGTGGGGGAGCACACAATATCACAGGCGACGAAGGGGAGGGGGTGGGGGGCATGCAACATCACAGGCAACCAAGGGGAGGGTGTGGGGGATACACAGCACCACACGTGACCAAGGGGAGGGGGAGGGGTACACAGTATCACAGGTGACCAAGGGGAGGGAGTGGGGGGCACACTGCACCACAGGCGATCAGGGAGATGGTGCAGGGGCCACACAGTATTACAGGAAACCATGGGGAGGGGGTGGGGGGCATGCTGCATCACAGGCAACCAAAGGGAGGGTGTGGAGGGCACGCAGCACCACAGGCGACCAAGGAGAGGGGGTGGGGGCAGGCAGCATCACAGGCAACCAAGGGGAGGGGGTGGGGATCTCACAGCACCACAGGCGACCAAGAGGAGGGGGTGGGTAGCACACAGCACCACAGGCGACCAAGGCGTACATGACACTGTCATGTAAAGTGTCAGTCAATGACTGTCTATATGTGAGTGGCTGACAGTCATTGGCTGACGCTGTACATGACAGCGTCATGTAAAGGCCGCTGCCAGCTCACACAATGTAAAGTGAGACTTTACATTGTGGTGTGTTGGCTGCGCCCTATATTAGCGGTAGCCCTGTGTGACTGCGCCACTTGATCATCCCTTGAACCAGCTCTGTGTCACTCACCCATACAATAGTGCACTGGAAACGTTGACATATACAGCTTGAACAAATGTGTCATACTGTCCCCACACTTCAACACATGAATCAATCACAGCAATTCCCTCATGGTATCCACTGGCTGCAGGCCAGCACCAATCAAAGTTGCTAATGCCAGGTCTGTCATACAAAGCAAGGTCCTTCTCTATTGTGCAGGGTTAACCCTTGAGGCATGTGTCATGGTGAGGAGGCAGTGGCTGAGGGAATGTGGACTCTATACGATGTATCAGAAGCTGGTTTTGTTCTAAATGCTTCATCAGCTCATTAATGGCCAGGCTAATGTTCGTAAGTTGAACAATCCTTCCCTACATTTGTACCTCCTGTTTGGGTGATTCTTGTGGGGCATCAGTTCCTTTCTGTGAACATTATTCACAAAATATGATTCTGTATTGGTGACAAGGCATGTTCAGAATGAGACCCAGCCTATCCTCATCTGCAATTCTCATGAAACGAGGAGAAACAGAGCCCCCTTACCCCATCTGAGTGGCCTATGTTGCTGCCATTTCATTCCATTGATTTAATTTGGATGTCTGGCTAAGTATGTATGTTTATTAGTTATAGACATTTCAATGTTGGATGTGTGATGTCAACAGTGTTGTGAGCACCATGCCATGTGTCTGTCATTTATTCACTGATTCACAGATACTCAGAGGTTTGGCTTGGGAGTGATGTGTGCCAATCAGGGGGGCACATTCCAGGGTTTTGCACTGGGCACCAAGTTGGCGAGAAAAACAGCCCTGCATACATGTACTGGCAAAACTGTGAAGGGTAGCAAACAATGATGTGTACTGTCAAGGTTGGACTGGGGCATAAAATTGTGTCGGGCACCATTAGAAAAGTGGCCAACTGTTAAAAATGGCAATTCATTCCTTTTGTGACAGACTGTTTGAATAGCACCCAAGGGGGAGTTTTCTTAAAATAAAAATGTAATTCAAATTGTGCAGTTTAAAGAATATTCATTCAGGAACAATGGTGAAAACGACTAGCCGCATAGTGAAGTAACTCATAAAACACATCACCATTGATGGCCTCATCGGCCATAAGGGTGGCCAATTTTGACCCAAAATACTGGCCCACACTTTTGGTTTGGGCATTGCCCTGTAGGCCAGTCCGAGCCTGTGTACTGTTACACCAACATGTACCACGCATGGAAATGACACAATCAAGTCCCATAATGCAGGTCATGTGACAAGACGTGTACACAGTAGCAAGCATGCATTGGCCATTGATGGCTAAAAACTGCAGCCAACTCTTCTACAACACATATGTGAGCAGCTCATCCATAATTGTTGACACATATGATACACACGAATGCCACTCACCAGATGTGTACACATAGGCGTCCATGCCTCCCAGGCCTTGCACCTGCTCACTGCTGAGTAGTCCACTTGCAGCCTCTTCGAATGCAGTCAGCTCCTCCTGCTCTGGTGGCCCACCTCCAGTTGCCTGGGCAGAGGCCAGGGTGTCACTCAGCTTCTTTTTTGGTCCTTCAAGAAAGTTTGTCCATCCGCTTGTGGTCTCTTTAGCAGTGCGCCTCTCCATTCAACAGCTGTTTATTTGGTCTGTGACCTCCTGCCACTTCTCCATTCACTGGGCGGGAGTATGGGTGGTCCGGTCATAGGGTAGAGCTTGACACAGTGTTCCGTCACATATTTTGTTAGTATGTCAAGCTCCTCATTGGTGAAGCACTTCTTTCTCAGTGGGCCCTTTTCCTTTGCCTGTGACTAATCTTGGGGTGGAGCCTGTTCCTGCTCTGCAGGGCATCCCTTCTAGGCCCAAGTGGCCCTTGGTGGTGCTGGGAAACCTGTAGGCCTCCTACCATGTCCACGTCCAGGTGCCGATTCACCTGTAGGCTGAGGCTCACCAAGTCCTGCTGGGGCTGTGGTACATGTGTCCTCACCACATCCCCCTCTTCTCCCTTTCCATTTTGGGGCCTTCCCACTCATAGTGCAGGCAAATGAAAAGCAACAGCAAATATTTCTCAAAACAAAGAAATTAAACAGTCTATCTGATGGTCTACGTAGATGAGTGCTGTGGCAAGGCACCCCAAAACAAAACAAAAAAGCAGTATGCGCTAAGGAGAGGCACCCCAAATGCCAAACAATGCGCATGCGATATCCAGAAATCTTCAGAAAATAGAAAATAGAGTGGCACGCGATACGCATCCCAAATGTCAGAAAATGCATACATGATGCACAGACACCCTCACAATGAAAGAAAATAAATGCTTGTATGCACAACAACAACCCCCAAAAAGAGAAATGCAGTAAATGTTATGTGAAGGAAACGGCTTGCGTAGCACTCTCAAATGCGTGTTAGTGACCCTAAATCCTCCGTCTTCGTATCTTCTCACGCACAACCAGAGATGCGCATTGCATCTCTTAACTATCCCCATCAGTGCTGTGTAACGCAAAAGCCGCATAGGCGTGTTGTGTGCTGCGCATAGCACATAACTTCAGCGTCAAGTGCCTTTACTCTGTTATCTGCTGCCTAATATGCGCCCCCCCCCAACAAGTGTCATCCAGTCGGAGGGAGTACCTATGCAGCTTACACTCTGCCAGGCAGCAGCAGATGAGAGGAGATTGGTTAATGCAGGGTCATTCCACACGCAAATCAGGCAACAAATGGAAAACATCTGGCAGGAGGAAAGGAGGAAGATGAGGCTGATGGTGCGCATCCAGACACAATGTGAGAGGCAGGTAATGGTGGAGAGGCAGCGAGCTAGGTAGGCAACTATTGCCAGGACCAGGGCATAGGTGGCAGAGAGGCGGACAATCAGGCAGGCAGCCATCTTAGAGGATGCTTGCAAAGATGTGGAGGTGCAGGAGAGGTGGATGGTTGAGGGCCTGCAAGCTCTGCCTCCCGGCAGAGGATAAGGAGAGTGACTCTGCCATGGTGGATGCACTGCAAGATATTTGAGCACGCTTCCAGTGTATATATTTGTATAGTGTTAGGGTTAATTTATTACCATCCCAGGACATTTTACCCTTCCCCATATTTCGTCATTGTAGTGTACATATTTTTAATACAAGTTTATTAATCTTGATACCACACTTCTCGCAGTCTCTTTGTTAATGTCCAAAATCCCTTTTTCCATGTTGTCAAAATGCATTTCTACTATGACTTACACGTGAGTTGGGGCATCGCTGTGGATGTGCGTGCAACGCTCATCACTTGTGCACACGGTATTAGGTAGCTGCATCCCTCCCAAAGCATGGTTCCTCACCCACACACATCTGCAATCACCCACTACGTGCTCTCATATCATGCTGCACATCAGCCACTCAAATACCGAATATTCACATGATTGATTAATATGTCTGGTTGTACACATTTTACGTCTCCTTGACTAGCACACTCTCTGGCAGCCTTCACATCACCCAACCACAAGCCTATTCTACTTCTGTCACTTGCCGGGACATAGCAACCACTGCCTATCTACCTGCCTACCTTCCTGCCTTCCTTCCTTCCTTCCTTCCTTCCTACAGACACAAGCATTCCAAATGTCACAGAGCAATCTCTGATGTCTCTGACATGTGTCCTCCAAGGGCATTCACCTACAGCGCTTTGAGGCCATTGCAATGGCACATGGGCACAATAATATGTAACATTGCATTACTATGTTACAACTTCATGGTGTGGTCAAAGTGCAGCTGGTGCAACATTATGCTGTCCTGTTGATGTGCAACTGAGTGTGATGTACCAGGGAGTCCTGGAAGGAGCTGCAGACATGGATTCAGCAGCAGTGCTCCCAGATGTTGAGGTTGGGGGAGGATATGTGTACTTCATGTTGGAGGCAGGCCAGAGGAGTTGGGGTAAGTTGTTGTTGGTTACATTTGATTATAATGAATTAAATTACAGAAAATGTTACAACGGAAACTATCAGATGTTTTATTTTTTATTTATTATGGAGGGTCCCCCCAAAACTCCCACCCCAGCATCCCTATGCTTTTAAACTCACCCAAATGCAATCCCCATTTGATCCCTTACCCCACCCCCATATACATTTGAAACAAAAATGTGATATGTTTTCGTTTTTATTGTTTCTTTATTAAAGTTATTCTCTTTATTTTATTTGTAAACATCACTGCATACCGTTGTTGTTCAACATTGGACTACTAGGGGTGTAATCTAGCAGTAGCAGGCTGGGGTAGTGTGGTTGGTGGGAGGTGGCAGGACTTGAAGGGGCAGCCTGGGGCAGAGGGCAGAGGTGACTAGATGTTATGGCTGAAGTGAAGGAGGTGTGGGGATGGATGTACTAGCGGGTGCCTGCCTAGGGTTTGTGGTGCAGGTCAGGGGGGTGTGGGGAAGGTTGTGTACTGGCAGGGGAATGACTGGGGTTGTGGCAGAGGTCAGGGGATGAGGGGATCAGGGTGTACTGGCAGTGTGCTGCTTGGTTGTTGTGGATGAAGTCAGGGGCATGTGGGGAGGGGATTGTACAGGCAGGGGGCTGCCTCAGGGTTATGGTGGCAGACAGGCTGGTGAGGGTAGGTAGGATGTACTGGCAAGGGGCTGTCTGTGTGTTGTGGCAGAGGTCAGAGGGTATGGAGAGGCTGGTGTGCTGACAGAGGGCTGCCTGAGTGTTGTGGCTGAGGTCATGAAGGTGTGGGGAGCGGGTTGTACTGGCAGGGGGCTGCCTGGAGGTTGTGGCAGAGGTCGGGGGGTGTTGGGAGGGAGTGTACTGGCAGGGAGGTTCCTGGGGGATTTGGCGGAGGTCAGGGTGGCAAGGGGAGTGGGGTGTAATGGCAGGGAGAGGCCTGGGTGTTGTGGCTGAGGTCAGGTGGTTGGGAAGGTGGTTGTACTAGCAGTGAGCTGCCTGGGGGTTATGGTGGCAGTCAGGGGTTGTGGTGGGGGCTGTCAGAACTTGAGGGGACTGCTATGATGTAGGGGTGTAGGCCAGCATGTAGGGTGCCTTAAAACTAGGGTTGACGTTTTGCTGTTTCGCTGGGGTGCTGCCTTGAGTTGCATGGGGATGGCACGCAATTTCGCTTGGGTGCTGTCTTGTGTTATGCAGGGACGTCACACAGTTTTTGACGGTGTGATGCTATCAGTTGTGTAGGGGTGGGATGCAGTTTCGCCGCAAAGCTACCTTGAGTTACAGGTTGATGGTCTGCAGTTTCACCGGGGTGCTGAATTGAGTTGCATCGAGATGGCACACAGTTTTGCCAGGTTGTTGCCTTGTGTTACAGGAGGATGGCAAATAGTTTTGACGGGGTGCTGGATGGTGGGGCGAATGTAGGCGCAATAGTTGTTAGTTTGTGTGGGTGTGTACTGTGGGCGTTCCAGGCCCAACTCAATTTTGTTTGTGCCTCTGGTTATTTGCACTTTTGAATCCATGAACACGCAGAACACGCAAACATTCTCTTACTCGCAAGTAGGCGCAAAGATGTTTTAGGCGCTAAGTACTTCGCATGGACTTTGCACTTTTTCTATGAATTGGGCCCTTTGTCACTTTAACATTAGCTGTGTGGCGTATTGAAGCAGTCTTTCAAGCACAGCCTGAGGATGTCAGAAGTGGATGATTATTTGGTAATCATCAAGTTCTGGTGTTATTAGTAGAGTACTTTACATGGCATGGTAGATAGATAAAGATCAATAAAGGTGAAAGAATACACTGAGAGTGACACCTGCTATACAATAAGCGCACAGCATAAGCTGCCTGAATCACTATAACCTGTTCTGCAATGCACCCTGCTCACAGATACTCATCTACAACAAATAATGTTGTGTAGCCCACTCCACTTCTGTTGTCCGCCAGCAGCACTGCCATGTTCAGTGGAGAGGAGAGGTTGGAGTTAAAGACGCTTAGCATGCATGTTAATACCCGCACAATGAACCATTTTGTTCACACATCCCAAATGTACTTGGCTTACTTACCCTCCTCTACCTCTCTCCTGATTTCCCAGAAAAAGAAAAGAAATGCCTACCTACCCCCTTCCTCAATCTTCATTAGGTTTACTTTGCACTGCTTGAAACGAAAACAATACCAGGGCTCCTGCTACACTCCCACACCTGCCTCACTCCCTCATCTGTGCTGCCTGAAAACACCCCCACTGCCTCCATATAACATAGAAATACAGTGCATTTTGCCACCTTCCTCTGCCACCCTATTGTTTATGCTCCCCCATCCTGCAGCCCACCCAATGCACAGCTTTACCATGTAATTTCCTCCCAGTGCAGCTCTCACTCTATCAAAGACCTAGTGTTGAATGCAAAGTCGCACAGTGGGAGCTGCTGCTTTGAAAAGCGGACACCAAATGAAAAGCTGTGAGCATCCCTAAAACCCCACTTAAAGACAGGGGAAGCAAACAAACTACAATATACACAAATGTCTGATTGAAATCCTTAAAATAAATTACATTTAATTATATACATTATTTCACTTATTTTAGAGATGTGTAAATTGTCAATTTAGCCATAATTTAGCAATAGGCGTCGGTGTTATGTATCTGTAAAGTGTCGGACATTGCAGTGATTATACCATTGTGTTTTCATGAATGTGGTATGTTATGAAGTTTATAATGGTGGACACTTCAAAATGCATGGGAACTTTAAAATTAGGAATGGTTGATTTATTATGAAATTTGAAAAACAATATGCGTTTCCACTCATTCTTATGCATTTTTTAAATTGATTTATTTCCAAAAAACAATGGTGAAGTGATGTTGATTATAAAAAGCATTGAGAATAATTTCACTCAGACATTTTTATTTATTTCAGCTTGCAAAAATGATCACAGGCTTGAAGCTGCAGCACTGGTAGGGAGCTGGGCTGCTTCATCAGATAATGAGTTGGATTCTCTACTTCCCCACGATTTAAGGAGACCCGGGGGAGGCAGACACAATGCCTTTTTCCCTTCCGTGTCCCTATTCCAATGCTATGACTCATAGCAGGCTACTGCATTTTGGAAACATTTCATTTTGTACCAGTTATTCTGAACTGTAAGTGATATCATATTATTGTAACATCGGTATAATGATACTTTTTGATAGTTTAGAGAACACAGCACAGGAAGATTCATCCCTTACATTTTGCGTAGCAGTGTTGTTATACAGTGATCAGTTTAATGTAGTGCTTGTCTTTAAACAATGCACATTTTGAATGACCTTACATTGAAATGTCATGTAAACTAATGTTAAATGTAGCAAGACAGGTTTTCAGTCAAAAGCAATATTAGCTAATGCAAGGGAGTGGCTGCAATTATGCTGCCATGAAAAAGCAGGAATGTATTAAACTATGATTTGCATTATGATATTATGCAAGTAAAAGCTGGGCATTGTTAATAGAGTATCACATGAGAAGTTTGGTATGGTTTATGAATAGAACAATGTATTATGTAATGATTATGGTAAATAAAGAAAAAGTAAATATTGCATTAATCTTACATAGGACAGAATATTTAATGTAGCTGTGAGTACTATGAACCTAAAGACGTGAACTCTGTGGTTCATCTAAATTGTGTGTTTAAACATAGTGCAGCCTTCTTGACACCGGAAATGCACAGACCCATTAAATTCACTTTGATCGGATTTAATGGCACAGCTATGTGTACCCTAGACACAAAGACCTGTGTGTGAAATATAAAAAAATGAAAAATGAATTCCTTTGTTGTTCTAATTGTGTTAATCTAATTGGAAGATCTACAGGTTCAGTGTCTGATGGATCTGTAATAAAAAAGGCCTCATAAAAGCGCGGCTGCTTGCACTGGCAGAACAATATGGCAATAGGAAGAATGCATCTGCTCCTTTAAAGCAGATTATTAAAATCCTACAGAATATATGTCTCAGAAGATGGATTCAACTGACAAAAATGAATTAAGACACACCACGCATATGGAATTCAAGCAGGATTGATTATACAGTGAACTGTGAAATGAAAAACTGCATTTGAAAGTGACAATTGGGAACAACATTATTGGATCTTGTTTTAGAACTATAGCTCTGACTTAAAAACAGAAACAGAGAACATTTAAAAGCAGCATTTTGAAATGAAGGAATTATTAATAAATTCACATATTTCAATAACATAGTTATGCTCGCAGCCAAAGAAACATAAAGGGTATCTTCTCTCAAAGCTGACAATATTATTCTTCAAGGAGTTTAAAGAACACACATTTCCATTCAGTATTGATATCACATTCCTCATAGTTGACACATCCCATTATGAAAGTGACAAGACAATGGGCCAATACAAGAAAAGAGGAGGATCTAAGTGGGTGTGATTAAGTGTAGAGAACCTATCACAAGGCTCTGTCCAATGCATCATTGCTACGTCAAATGATGTTGCATGGGGGGAGCTTTCTGGCATTTAAAATCAAACAGAAGAAAGGAGAAAAGTGATTAGAATCCCATCTTGATATAGCTAAGGGCAATATCCTTAAAATGTCTTTTCCAGATGAGGGCTGATTGCAAAGGCCTTTTGCCAAGACATACTCAGATTTGCTGTGAGGGATTCTAGGAGCAGATGGAGAGAATGAAAGGAACAGCTAATCTGGTAGTGATACCATGAGGCCGTTGATGTTAATTCCTGTCCTGTGCCTTTGAAAGACAACCCAGAAGAAAGTATAATCATTTCACAGAATTTAAACAAATGTCCCAAGAATTAATTAAATCTGAGATTGCATTTGAATGTATTTTGACGGAACCCTGTTTATAAATTGTGTCACTGAAATAGGGATTATAGTACAAGACACATGTACTTGTTCACTGATAATTCAAATTTAAATCCTGTGTAGTTGCACCGTAATAAGGCTTTTCTCCAGAAATGTGGGTTCCACGTAGGCCTTATATGGATGAAAATCCATTGTGATTGTTGTCTGCCCTAGTCAATAAAGTAATTGAACTCTATTTATTATTGAGCATATTGACCTGGGGGGTTGAGAGGGCGGGCCTTATTCCTAGATAATAGTGAGGGGGTTAGGATCTACTATCTCAGCATTCAGAAAATAAACAGAATTCCTTAACCCAAGACTTTAGAATAATTGTACCCAAGAAAAAGCCCACAAAACATTCTAGTTTCTATTTCCAGGTTAGAAATCAATAGTGTAACCACAGATAATGTTGACCATTTTAGATGTGAGTCAGTCCTAGAACAAGCAAGTCATATGTTAAGCCAATATTTTTTTTTAATGCCAACACTGGTCGATGGTTTCTGAGAAAACAAACTAAATGGTTTTGTTTCAGACTTCATTCTAAAATAAGTGTTGTCTTTTTGCTTCAAAAAACCAATATCAGTTTGTATGTTTATATTGGAGTGGATTTCATTATTTTTCTTAGAATAATTATTCATATTTTCTTTTATGCATACAGATGTTTATGTGAATTATAAATGTAAAAAAACTGAGATAATGGCATCTGGCTTTGTTTGCTTTTGTGTAGACAAGTTGATTGTATTCAGGTGGAATATTGTGAGGGACTTACCCAGCACTGAACGTTGTACCACCATCAAAGACCACCTTTAATTTCTTGATTTATTATTTTAAATAAACAAAATATTCTGATTAAAATCAGTCTGTATTTTGTCCTCAATTGAGGTGTGGGATTGTTATGGTGGGGTCTATTAGATCCAGGTATTTGTCACTAAAATGATTCAGAGACTAGAAGTCTCTTGTATGTATTTCCTTGTGTAAAGCAAATGTGAAATAAATAATACACCACATTTGGTAGCTCCGGTTTATTGACTCTGGTATGAGCCATAACTCGACAAGGAGACTACCTGGGGGTTGCAGCCATGCAGTCTTGAGCTGCTACTCCTTTTTTATGTCCGGACGGCCTGATTGCACAATGGTCTGTGTTCATGGGAGAGGTGTCACTAGATCTTTGACATGGGGCTCACAACCCGATGAATATGACTTTAGTTTTGCATTCTCCTCCCACTCTCAGAATATGAGGGGTACCATATGCTACACCCACTTGTGCCAGTTTGGGGTGAGGAACCAGGATTAGATGAACATCTCAAGAATAACTTGAGGCAATTAAGCTTAAGCGTGCACTGTTTGCAACCATGCCACACAGCAAGTGCTGGCATGAGCCAAATCATGCTTACTCATTATAAATGAATAAGTAGGATAGAATACTATGTTGGCTCATCCAGAATACAAAATTCAAGTGAGGATCAGTCAGGGAAGGAATTGTCCGGGAAAAAGACAGAGCTACGATAACAATTTTGTCTTGCTGGAGCACTGTTCTGGCCTGAAACCCAAACCCCCTTGGATAGAAGTCTCCATGACTTGCTCCACTGCAAGGGCTCTCATTATCACACATTAGCAGCTCTTCAAGAGACTTGCTGTCAGGGGAGACTCAGTAATACATAAACAAGCTCTGTGTGAAACAGCCCAAGCTTCACATCCATACAAAGACACTGTCCAAATGAGTATATATGTCTTCCGAGTTACAGATTTGTTCAGTTAGGGGGAGTACTGTGAGAAATGAAACAAGCAAAGAGACCTGTTTGCATTTCTTGCTCAGAAAGGTTTTGTGCGATGTGATATTCTTTATCACAGACATATTTCAAATATAAAAGGCTAAGATCACTCTTATGTTCTCAAAATTCTTTCTACTTTATGCAAATCAATCAGAATCAGTCCCTTTTGCAGATGCCCGCCAACTGCACTTCTTTGGTTTCATCAGGAGATAGAGCGCTGCTCAACCTGGGCTCGTGGCCCACCCATTATCCCCGCCCACATCACTCTCCACCCATTCCTGCTTCCAGAAGGCATGACAGTGGGGTTTTGTTCATTTCCTGCACTGGTGAAGACACATATCTCTGTAGCATGTGCATAAGCAAACAGAGGTACCATAAAAATAGGGTAGCCTGGCAAACAGTCCTATGTATCACGGAACTGTACCGATTTATTGGCTGCATCCAGCGTTCTACAGAGTTTGTCTGGGACAGAAAAAAGTCCAGAGTTTGCCTGTCCACTGCAGGATGAAAGCTGTTCCAAATTCCCACTAATTGGAGCACACACTTTTTCATGTGATATTTAAGCTCCAGGTAGCACTGAGGTTGCGGTCTGTGAAACAGGCGCTCACCATATCGCTATATGTAGGCAGAGCAATGTTAGCAATTACCGGTTACTTGCAACAGCCACACCAGTGGACAGTAATTGCTAGCAACTGTTGTCCCTTAAGAGGTGTGAATGGTGGGTGATAATAAATGAGAGGGATGCACAGTGCTATATGATGTAGAAATAATGACTAACGGTTTTTAAAACCATAGGGACACTTATTTAGGCTCACATTCCTTTGCATGATGCTACTGTAAATTTCCATTCAGGGTGGCATCCATACTTTTCTAAAACAAAATGTTTAGGGTGACCAGATTAAAAAAAAATGGGACAGGCCATAGACATAGACATAGGACTTAAGTTAACACAAATAAAACAGATCCTACTTCTATGTTGCTAGCCTGTTGCTGGGGGCGGGAGGGGGTGTGCTCATAGGCACACTCCTCTCATTGGAGGAGAGCAGCCGTGGAAGGGAAGGAGGAGGAAATGGGGGCACGAAAAACATTCATGTCCCCATTCACATGCAGTAAGATTTGTGCCAGGCACAATTTTCGGGATTTCAAATCGGGTCGGCAAAAACCGGGACTGTAGCCACCCACCCTTCCAATCCCGGGACTGGGTTTATAAAATAAAAAATTCAAAAACTCCTGGGACCCCGGGACAGAGGGCAATTCCCAGGACAGTCCAAGGAAAACTGGGACGTTTGGTCACCCTAAACATGTTGACAATGATTTATATACTATTGGGTAAATGTATCATGCATGTGTGTGATTTTCAAGGCATTGTTAAAAAAGGGGAATAATTTAAGGCAATGAAACCTATCCTTACCAAATATTCATATCAACTAAACATGGGGCAATACATTATGAAGTGCTTCAATCGCAGGCTGGACCAAATCCCAAATTATCATTTAATCTCATTGTGTCTAATCACAGTTTATGCTGCTGTTACTTAAATGTGTCTCGCTCATGGTGTACAATGCTATAGAGTTGATCCTATGTACAATAATAGTGACCATTGTATATTGCATTTGTCTCTTGGGTTATTGATTGCAACTTCGTGTATTGTCACGTCCCATGATGACCTTACTATAAAAGGCTGATAACACTACCTGTAGCGTCCTTTTCTGCTGCTTCTTATGATGCCACTACATGTGCAAATGAGTTGGGTTACAAGTGTCTGTCACACATAGCTTCAGAAATGGCAGGAGTAACCCAGAGACATGTAAGCAGGTGCACCAACCCATGCAGGGTGCCCTAGAGGGGCAGCTGACATAGCGGCATGCCCCTCTGGCCCCCCTCCGTGGACTTGCCTCGTCTGAGAGGTGAGTAGTGCCTGTCCCCTCGGGGGTCTGGCCGGAAACGGCCGGCACCTCAGGGGGCATAAATAGCCTGGGCTGAGAAAGCAAGTTCTCTATTCCAGCCCAGGCAGCAGCAACTAACAATAGCCCCACTATTATCTGGAAAATTTACAATATCTTGGTACATTCATAGGCAGGTGAAGGACCGTATTTGGACGAGGGATTACTTTGATTTGTTTTCAATGCTGACAATGGAAACTGAGGGCCCAGATGTGAATGTAACAAAGGAAGATGAAAAGAAGAGGCAGAAAAGGTACAGACCAGATGAGACCATTGAGAATTGGGCAAAAGCCTTCCCATTGTATGCAACAGTAATGATGGAGAGGTTCCTGGAACAAGGAAATTAATTATGGAATTACAGGGATATGATAGTGGAGGAGCACAAGCAGTATAGTTCCACGGGGTGGATTGATTATGACAGGGGTTTCAGGTTAAAGATATCTCAGTTACCAACAATGTCTTGGGATCAAGAGGACATGGTAGAATGGTTGGCATTCATAGGTGGCAAGGAGAGGACCAGCCCACCTATTAAAGAAGCAGGCAGTTCCCCCCGGCGGGCTTGGCAGGGCAAGTACAGCGAGGAGAAGAGGGAGTCATGGCAACCCCTTCGGAGCAGGCCGAAGGGCAGGGGAAAAGAAGGGGGGAACATGTACAGGGCCCGTGGTCGCAGCAAGGGCACCTCAGGGGGCGACCCGGGCAAGGGCACCAGCAGGGGTTTTAACGCAGGGTACTGCCGCTTTAGACAGGAATGTATATTTGACCATTCATGTGAAAAATGTAAAGGGTCTCACCCCGCCTCGACATGTTATCAAGGGGCTGGGGGACAGTGGGGCAGGGGACACGGCAAGGGCATCCAGTGAAGGGTGCAGGGAAAAAGAGCCTTCACGCATAAATATGACGACTTTGCACAGTTGGCTGCTGGATTATCCGAAAATTGATGAAGGAGAATTGATCTGCAGGGGTTTTAAGGATGGTTTCAGGATTCCTTATGAGGGATCACTAACCTCACGCTTGGCAAAAAACCTCCCCTCTGCCGACAAAGTACCTGATATTGTAAAAAAAAAATTGTCCAAAGAGAAAGCTCTGGGGAGAATAATGGGACCATTTAGGGCAGCACCCCTACCTAACTTCATGGTGTCCCCACTAGGAGTCGTGCCTAAGGAGGAGGAAGGGAAATACAGGCTGATACACCACCTGTCTTACCCGGAAGGGGAATCAGTGAATGACTGGTTGGACCCTGAGTATTGCTAAGTCACGTATTCCTCTTTTGACAAGGCAATGGAGCTCGTGGAGCAGGTTGGGAAAAGGGCACTGTTGGTAAAGGTTGACATTGAATCTGCCTTTAGGCTCCTGCCTGTTCATCTGGATAGCTTTCATCTGCTGGGATTTCAGTGGGAGGGTCAGTTTTTCTTTGATAGGTGTATGCCAATGGGGTGTGCAGTTTCTTGCGCCTTCTTTGAGCAGTTCAGCTCCTTTCTGGAATGGGCAGCAAGGACTGGGGAGCCAAGGGTGGTGATCGTACACTATCTGGACGATTTCCTGTTCATCGGTAGGGAAGGGTCTGAGGACTGTGGAGCTGCACTGGGATCCTTTTAGGTACTAATGAACTAATTGGGCATTCCCCTAGCCTTGGTGAAGACACAAACACCCATCCACATCTTGACTTTTCTAGGAATAGAAATGTATACGTGTAAAGGCACATGCAGGTTGCCAAAAGATAAAGTGGATGGGCTCGTGGAATTGATTGGCAATACCCTGGCAAAGGAAAAAACGACTCTGTGTCAAGTGCAATAGCACCTGGGGAAACTCAACTTTGTAGATAGGGTGGTACCAGCGGGAAGGGTATTCGCCAGGAGGTTAGCAAGAGCAACAACGGGTGTGACGGGCAAGCATCATCACAACAGGGACGGTTGGGAGTGCTGCCATCAAAGAGGACCTGGTCATGTGGCGCAGGTTCCTGCAGGGGTACAATGGGGTCAGCCTTTGGCGGGAACCATAGGTTACCAGCAAGGAGCTACAAATGTACTCCAACGCTTTGAGCAAGGAAGGTTTTGAGGTCCTCCTGGGGACCCAGTGGTGCGCCCAGAGGTGGCCGACTCAGTGGCAGTAGAAAGGGAGATTGGGGAACAATATGGCTCTGGAATTATTCCCTATTGTGATTGCCCTCCTGCTGTGGCCAGGAGAGTTGTGCAGCAGGAGGGTCCGCTTTTGGTACGACTACAAAGCGGTGTGCCAGGGCATCAACTTACAATGTGCATCATGTCCTGTGGTTCTAGGCCTATTCAGGAAACTTGTTGAAGTATGCTTGTACCAAAATATTGAGTTTAGAGAAAGGCATGTACCTGGAGTTGTGAATGTGGCTACTGACGCTCTCTCTCGTTTTTAGTGAGAAAGATTCAGGAGGGCCCACCCAAGGGCACAGCAGACGGGCACGGAATTCAATCTGGAGTGGTGGCATCTGGTGTCGTGAATAAGATGCTCTTGGGTATTGGGGAGCAGTCGCTCTCACCAGCAGTGCAGTCCAGGTATCAGAGGGGCTACACTAAGTTTGTGAGCGTTATGCAGGAAACGGGACAGGTAGACCTGGACCTACCATCCCAGATGGAGCGATTTGTTGTATGGGCGCACGTAGAAGAGCAAAGCAGGGGCTGGGTCTCCGGGCACCTAGCGGCCATAGCATTCTATACAAAACTCGAAGGGGTTTGGGGATCCAACAAAGGTTTTTTTTCAGTAAGGGCTACAATCAGAGGCCGGGGTAAGCTGAAGGGGCACAAGAAAGATGGCCGTAAGCCCATTGATTTTGAGGTACTGGTGAGGTTACTGAGGGCACTAGAAGGGGTTTGCTCAAACAAGCTTGAGGTCAGGCTCTTCAGGGCAGCATTTGCAGTGGCATTCTTTGGGGCTCTTCGGGTCAGCAAACTAGTCGCAACTGGGAAGGGTGATGTATCCGGAAGGGCATTGGCACCAGGGGATGTCACATTTACGGAAGGTGGGGTCGTGATAAGGGTCAGAAGTTCAAAGACCGATCAGGCGGGTAAGGGCACCTCAGTCTAGCTTCAGAAGGCGGTGGCCCAGGCCAGCTGCCCCACTTGGCTACTCTCCCAGTATATGTTGAATAGGCCGGCTGGAGGCAGGTATCTCTAAATCCATTAGGACGGGTCCCCACTGACAATGTTCCAATTCTGCAGGGTACTGGGCATGGCTTTGAAGGAAGCAAGGTGTCAGGGAGAGGGCTGGTCCATGCATGGGTTGTGGGATAGGGGCACCAACAACGGCATTCCAGGCAGGGATGCAGGGGTCAGACATCCAGAAGCTGGGTAGATGGCAATAGAATTGGCTTAATCTGTACATCTGCCCGAGGGGGGCAGGTCTGACGAGTATTGCCGGGCAAGTAGACCAAGTGCGGAGGGAAGCAGATGGGGAGATCAGGGGTAGGAAGGGGTCATGGAGGGATGTTAGGATAACAATATGTTATTTTTTTTTTCCAGCAAGACGCAGTCTGGATAATTGGCCACTCTTTTATCACCAGGGTGGAGAGATGGGCCCGCACAAAACCGAATCGGGGGGCGATCTGGGTTTCCGGAACACCGAGATGGTATGGCTGGGCACACCTGGCATGCAGTGGCAGGCATTGTTCCCCACACTGCACAAGCAGCTGGCCAGGATGAGGGCCCCTAGGTTGCTGGTGGTGCACCTTGGGGGGAACGACTTTGCTGATTTGGGATTGCTGAGAGAGATGCAAGACGGCAGCAGAATCCTAGGGCGAATGCTTCCCCAGTCTGAGATATCTTGATCTGTGTTGAGTTAACAAAAATATGGAGTGCTTCATGAAGCAGAAGGGGCTCGCATTTGCCATGTCCCGGGAGTTGGGGAAAAGTAACCCGGTAAATTTTGCAATGGATGGGGTTCACCTGTCAGAGGTCGGCATGGATCATTTCAACCTGGTACTGTGGGGTGTAATGTCAAGGTCCAGATGTACATAGTGGATGGTGAGTATGGACTGTAGGAAGATTTTGTTGGTGGGGGCATTGGGGTCACAGCGGGCCACCCCAAAGCGTGGCAGAGTTACTAGGGCGGTCCAAGAGAAGGAGGCCCGCTGCAGTCTGTTCCGTGAGCTACAACCACTGGCTGCTTCAGGCAAGCTGGGGTGACACAGGCACTGATACCACTTGGGACGGTTGGGACTCCTCAACAACTGATGCAGTGGCCTTGTTCGCTCCATTTTCTCTAAATGGGAGTGACTGAACTGGCAGTCGGACACCAGGGCGGGCCGTTCCCGCAGAAACATAATCGGTGTGAGAGGGCTTACAGGTTTTTGGACATGGGACTTTGTAAAACGGGATTGGCGGAGCCACCTGGAAAAGGACTATGTGTTGGGCTAGGCATTCATAAGACCAGAGCAGGGCCGGAGACGCCCGATAGGATGACTCTAATAATGCGACCATATGTTTCCAATAAAGTGTCATATGTTTCCAACTTTCAGAAGGTCTCTGTCTCATATCATTGGGTGCAAGCAAGGTATGAGAGATTATGCATTTACTGTTACTATGTAGGGACCATGGTAGGGGTTATCCCCGCTAAGAGTTTAGTACCTTGTATCCGTAATGGCCAGGGGTCAAGAGCTAAAAATTAAAGTGGGGGGACTCATCAACAAACGCAAAAGGATGTGATGTCACCGGACATTAGCATATCAAGGTGAAATATGCATATTTCATGAAATTGCTTTGCATAACCACTCCAATTTGCACAGGGCGAGTGGGATTTTCCTTTCATAAACAAAACCAAGAGAGGACATTTTCTTCTAATAGTGTTTTTGAAAAAGTTAAAAGGTGTGCATGTTTTAAACTCTAACAATATACTTGTTTTCCCTGGAACTTGCAGTACTGAAATGGAGCATTTCACGTTTAGTTGTTTATTTTACATCAGGTTATATAGTGCATTGGTGAAGTGTCAGGTCTGTAAACCTGAGACTGCAATTCGATCCCAGAGGTCAGCTTTATTTCATAAAGTCAAAGAGGACATTCAATGTTTCTCATTTTAGCTGGGGGGGACTGAGTCCACCCTCTGAAAAATGTGGGTGGACCCTCACCTTCAGCCATGTACTAATGGCACTACAGTTGCGCTGTTTGTGCTGTGTGTGTTCTGAATAGTCATTTGCCACTGTGACGCTGCCCCTTGAAGGGACGCACACGCAGCGGCGTGACGTTACACGCCGCCGCGTGCTGCATAAATAAAGGGGGTGTTCGCAGCCGCGTCAGTGCGACCGGGAAGCCCGAGCCATACGGACGTGTGTTGTGTGAGTCCTTATGAGCTGGGGGCCTACGGGCATCGCGTGGGGGTCAGGACAAACCCCCAACAGTGGCGACTGAAACTCTAATTTTTTCCCGGAAGGGAATCTTCACGGGGTTTCATTTCACGTCGTTAGCCGTGCATCGCCCAGGCGGCTGGCGGCCATTTTAGAATCATGGTCGTGGAACTTCACTAAGCTCCGGTTCCGGCGGTGAATGGCATCCAGGCCAAATTTTTGGATACATTAACAGCAGCCAGTTATACCTGCGTGATAAGCCCTGATTTCGGAATTTCTTTCAAGTTTTGGGTCTCCTACGTCGAGTGTAAGCGAGGAGGAGGGCTACAATGGCTGGGCCTGCATAGCCCATACCTCTACTTAACTCAATTTTTGGAACACCTGCCCACAAGGTGCTGCTGCAGCTGGGGTTTCTGGTCTTCATTCATCCTTTTCATCATCAGGCTGGGGATTTTCTTCGTCTTCATCCTCTTCATCATCAGGGAAGACTGCTGCAGCTGTGAATCTTCCATTCTCTTCATCCTGCTCATTATCACTTCCAGTGGCTGTGGCTGTGGATGAGGTTCCGCTCCCAGGTTGGACATTTCAAGTACCTGAGTGTGTGTCTCTGGACTGTGCCGTGGTGGTGGGAGTTGGGTTGCGGCCCCCGAACTCCATGCTGGGGGTGCCTGTGCGCTCACGGCAATGAGTGGGACTAGTGATGAGGACGGTGAACTGCAACAGCAGCCGCCTCAGGACGGTGGACTAGTAGCGGTTCAACAGCAACCTCCCCAGGACGGTGGACAACCAGTGGCTCCACAGCAACCGCCTCAGGACGGCGGTCAACCAGCAGCTCTCCAGCAGCATCCTCAGGTTCAGGCAGGAGGTCAGGCTCCAGTGCCTCAGGCACCTCCAGTGGTGCAACCAGCTGCTCAGCCAGGAAATCCGATCATGGCCCAGGCACGAGCCCATGCGGCCCTGCAGCCCATCCCTGAATTTGATGTCTCAGTCCCACCATCCAGCTTGGGACCTAGGTGGAGGAGGTGGGTTGACTGCCTCGACATGTACTTTAGGGCTGCACAGGTGACGGATGATGACAGCATGCTAGCAACCATGTTGTACTCGTCGGGGCCGTCGGTACAGGAAATATTTGAGTCGCTTCCACCAGGAGATGGCTTCTACGCGGCGGCAAAAGCAGCACTCCAGTCTCATTTTCTGTCCCTTGTCAACTTGGACTATGAACGATTTGTGATGTTATCTGCGAGGCAAAAGGAGGATGAAACCTTGGACAACTTTTATGGACGCCTGCGGCGCCTGTCGCTGGCTTGTGCATGGGGAGATGCAGAGGACATGATAAGAACAATGCTCATCGAGGCATGCTCCTCGGGCAAGCTCAGAAAACAGGTCCTGAGGGAGCCCGGCACTACGCTGCCCCGCATCCTTGAGATGGGGCGGTGCCATGAGGTGGCTGAGGCTCGGGCGGCAAGGATGGAGGCTGGATTGCGCGCCATCAAGACAGAGGAAGTGTGTGTCATGTGGCGAGGTGGAAGAGGCGTCAGAAGGCCTGGGTCGGGACCCCGTGATAGAGCTGGAAGAGCTGGCGAGTCCTGCCAGAAGTGTGGGTACGACCTTCCCCACCAGACGGAGTGCCCAGCGGCGGGAAAAGTGTGCAGGAGGTGCGGGATGTCTGATCACTTCTCCCGGGTGTGTAAGGCGTCTCTGCCCATGATGATACCAAGAGGCCCGGCCCGGTCCGGGTTCCTTCGCCAAAGTCATCTGCCGAATGTTGCTCAGGTGGACCAGAGCGAGGAAGATCCCCCGGTGGAGGAGGTTGATGAAGAGGAGGAAGAGAACATTTTCTTCATCTTGAGTGTGGGGGCCCTCAAGGGGAAGAGCAGGGGACAGCCGAGGTGTGTGGTGGAGGTCAACAAGTCACCAGTCCCGGTCCTGGTAGACACGGGAGCGTCAGTCAACGGGATGGCACGTGGACACTACGACGCAATGGTCGTGCCTCCCAAACTGGTCACACCGAAGGCTTGCATTTTTGCATTTGGGGGTCTGTTACGCTCACCTGGCTCCCACAGGGGCGTCGATCTGAACTGGACAGCTGCGGTCTCCACCAATGTAATGCGTAGTGCTGAGATGACGGACTGGACTGGCCCACCTAGCTTCGTTTGCTTGGCCCGTAGGAATATTCTTCTATAAATGGAGAAAGGGAATTAACCACCCGTGGAGTTGAGCGGTAGCCCCCCTCCCCCACTCCTGCTGTTCTCCCCACTGATCACCTTTGGTGTCCCCTCTTATAGTCTCACCTAATGATTTGGAAAGATGAGCTCTCCATCCTTCATTGAGCGCAGGGGCGCGTAGATAACCAGTTGCTTCACTGGCTCGAAGGAATTGGTAAATTACAGAACAATATTGACTCTGAGATTCCCGGCAAGACGCCGTACGTATGTAGTTCGTAAGAGTTCAAATGTCTGACTTTCACTCTTGTCCGATTCCTTGCAGGTTGCAGCTTGACCCTAGCGAAGAGTTCCTCGTGGCAACAGGTAATATTCAGGTAAGGATTTGTATTATCCAACACAGTTCGATAAAATAATGTCAATATGTAACCTGTTGCTTTCTCCCTTATTCAGGCACTGAGACAAAGTATGAAGTCTCGGGGAATAATTCCTCCGGTGGTAAAATCAGGTAAGTCTATTGTGGTGAGGAGGTTTCCCCTTGTTTGTCCCTTTGTTTCACCTTGCTGTCCTTTTGTTTCCCCTAAGGGGCCGGGGTTCGGCGAGGATGCAGTGGAAGCTGCGCCGACCCGTGAAGAGGAATAGAACCCCCGGTGGTAAAATCAGGTAAGTCTATGGGGGGGTAACTAATATCGCCTCTATGTATTCCCTTGGCTCACCTTGCTGTTCTTGTCTTCCCCTTAGGTGCCGGAGTGCAGCGGGAGCATGCAGAAGGATGCGGTGGAATGTGAAGATGCTGAGAAGGCCGGTGAGTTCAGCGCGGCGCTGCTGCAGGCGAGGCGACGCGCATAAAATAACTTCTTTCTTCCAGCTCGAAGGCGCGATGGATCGGGAATTCAGGTAAGGATCAAAGGTATTGCTCTTGTTCTAATCTTTTCTCCTTCTTTCTCCCTTTTTCTAGGAGCTCCGGACTCGAGGCGGGCGTGGCAGAAGACTGGATGCAGACTTGCAGGCACAGTGAGCGTTACGCTGCTGGATGCAGAATAACGTGAAGCGTGTGCTGCTCTTCGGGTGTGGTTTAAATAGCCTCCAAAGTAGTCCCAGGTAAGTATTCCTCCCCAGCCCCACCCGAGTAAAAAATAGTCCCTAGGTAAAGTAGTCCCTTCCAAGCCTCCTTTGGCTTGGAGCTCTTGCAGCATGGTCTGCATCAGGTGAGTTTGCAGCATGGTCTGCATCAGGTAAGTTTTAATCTATGAGCCTGGCACCTATGGCACCAGGACTGACTCTCCATATGAGCCTGGCACCATAGGCACCAGGACTGCACCCAAATAGCCCCTAGAAGGGGTTGTTGGGCTTGCTTAGTATAACTTGATGCCTGCTTCCGGGGTTGCTGGACTTGGTCTGGGTCCCCCGGGGTAGGCATCATGACTGCGTCTCAAACCTATCCCCTTGGACGGTGCCTTTGTGGCGAAGGTGGAGCATGATGGCTCTCAGATCATCGCACGATTCTACGTAACGCTGGTGAGCACAAACACCCTGTTCAGCTGCGCAGCGGCTGAGGCCCTCGGCATTGTCAGCTTTGCGTACTCAGTGTACCTGGAGGACATTAATGATCTGCTTGACAAGTATGCCGCCCTCTTCATCGGAATCGGACAGATGGTCGGAGACCCAGTGAGGCTGCATATTGATGAGTCCGTGCAGCCCATCGCCCTGAAACACCGCAGGGTACTGTTTCACCTTCGTGAGATGGTCGACTGGCTCTCCATATGAGCCTGGCGCCATAGGTGCCAGGACTGCACCCAAATAGCCCTAGCAGGGGTTGTTGGGCTTGCTTAGTATAACTTGATGCCTGCTTCCGGGGGTTGCTGGACTTGGTCTGGGTCCCCGGGGGTAGGCATCATGACAGCACCCCCCCCCCCAAGGCCCCTCCTAAAGTCGTTCTTCCCTGTGGTTTCGGTTTGTCTGGGAAATTTCGGTGGAATTTTTTCACCAATCGGGGTGCATGAACGTGGTAACTAGGTTCCCATGATCTTTCCTGTGGTCCGTAACCTTCCCAGTCGATTAAATAAAAATGTTTTGACTTTATCAGCTTGGAGTCCAGGATGTTCTTAACTTCAAATTCGGGTTCCCCGGCTACAAGGATGGGGTCTGGTGGCTTGGTTAGTCTTGTCCCTGGTTGCACTGGCTTCAAAAGTGACACATGAAAGATGGGGTGAATTTGCATATTAGCAGGTAAGTCCAACTTGACAGCCACTGGGTTGATAATGGCCTTAATAGAGTAAGGTCCTAAATATCTGGGGTTAAAGGTCTGTGTTCCCTTTAGAGGTATATGTTTTGTGGCTAACCATACTTGGTCCCCTATCTGGTATTGTGGAGTTTCACTTCTATGCCGATCAGCATCTTTCTTGTATTTTTCTTTCGCCTTTTTTAAATGTTCAGTTCCTTTCTTAAAGGCTTGTGTAATCGTAGCGTGCAGATGGTCCACTGCGGGCATTTCTAAGTGTTAGGGTGAGTCAAGGTCTGAGGTTCGAGGATGGTGCCCATATAAGGTATAAAAGGGGCTTTGTCCAGTTTCAGAATGTACTGAAATATTGTATGCATATTCGGCGATCCAAAGAATGTTTTTCCAATTACTCTCAGTCTGATGTAACATACAACGCAGGTATTGTTCGAGAGCCTGGTTGGTCCTCTCCGTTTGACCATCGGTTTGGGGGTGGTGACTGGTCGATAACCTCACATCGATTTGCGCCAATTGACAACTTTTTTTCCAAAAATGTGAAATGAATTGACTGCCCCAGTCGGAGACCAATACGGACGGAAATCCGTGTATGCGAACAATGTTTTTGAGGAACTCCTTGGCCAGGATTGAAGCTGAAGGTAATCCCTTTAAAGGAATAAAGTGGGCCATCTTGGAAAAAAGATCCACAATAACTAGAATGGTGTTAAATCCATTGCATGGGGGTAGATCAGTAATAAACGATAAGGTGTGCCATGGTGTAGGCGGAATGACTAAAGGTTGTAAGAGTCCAGCTGGTTTTTTCTTTTGACTTTTGTTTTGGGCGCAAATGCCACAAGACATCACACATGATTTAATATCCTTTCGCCAGGTGGGCCACCAGAATTGTCTCTTAATCTTAGCTTCAGTTTTTGCAATACCTGAGTGCCCCTCCATTAGGGTATCATGATAACGGGAAATGACTAGCTCTTGTAGTTCCTTATGTGGCAGAAATAGCCACCCTTGGTAATAAGGCAGGTCATTGGTGACAGAGTATTCTGGGTCTTTCTTTACCCAGTTCTGCAGGGCTGTAGGATCAAAGTGTTGTTGGATCTTTACCTGAATGTCCTCTAGTGTCTGTAGAGTAGTCATGCCAAGAATCCTTTGTTCGGAAATTATGGGTACTGGTTCTGGGTTCACTTCTGCCTCTGCCATCCCTATTCGGGATAAGGCGTCTGCTTTACCATTCTTACAACCTGGTCGTAGGTTATCACGAAATCAAACTCGGCAAAGAACAATGCCCATCGGAGATGGCGTGACGATTGGGCCTTGGCTGTCTTTAAATACTGTAAGTTCCGGTGATCGGTGATCACAGTAATGGTATGTCTGGCACCGAGAAGATAGTGCCGCCAAGCCTTGAAGGTGGATTTAATGGTTAATAACTCCTTGTCGGTAACCGCATAGTTTAACTCGGGTGCCGAGAACTTTCTGGACCAAAATGCTACTTGGTGAAGCTGGCCAGTTTCAGGGTCCTTTTGAGACAGGACAGCTCCCATGGATAGACTGGATGCATCAGTTTCCACTATGTATGGAACTTCAGGGCGCGGGTGCTTTAATACAGTTGCAGACGTGAATTTCGCTTTTAGCTCTTGGAAGGCATTTTCAGCTTCTTCAGTCCACATAAAGCGTTTATTTTTTCACAAGAGTGCGGTGATGGGATGTACAACATGTGAAAAATCCGGGATGAATCTGCGGTAGAAATTGGCAAAGCCGAGCATGCTTTGTACTCCTTTAACTGAACTTGGTGATGGCCACTTAAGGATTGCGTCCACCTTTCGTGAGTCCATTCGGACTCCTCTTGGGGTCAGGATAAACCCAAGGAATTCAACTTCTGTGGCATGAAAAACAAATTTTTCCAGTTTTGCATATAGTTTGCACTGGTGCAATTTCTCAAGGACTGCTCGGACATGCTTCACATGGTCAGATTCGGAAGAGGAGTATACTAGAATATCATCGATATATACGACAATACAAACGTCAATGAGTTCACGAAGGACATCGTTCATGAAGTATTAAAAGGCTGCTGGTGCATTGCACAACCCGAAAGGCATCACCTGGTATTCGAATAACCCATACTTAGTGCGAAAAGCAGTCTTCCATTCGTCGCCTTCTTTTACACGTACCAGATGGTATGCCCCCCGGAGATCTAACTTAGTGTATATGCAAGCGTCCTTCACTTGGTCTAGTAGTTCAGGGATCAGAGGCAATGGGTATCGGTTCTTCACCGGGTATGAGATCGATTTGACAATCGTACGATCTGTGAGGTGGTAAGGTGTTTGCCTGTTCTTTTTGGAAGATATCCTGGAATTCTTGGTATTCTGGAGGTAGTTGCACGACTGCTGTGGTTACTGTGGCCAGGCCTGCGTTCAGATTTTTCTTTGGGTAACAGGTTTGTGTACAATCCGGGAAGGTTGTTCTCTTCTCTCGCCAATCAATACAAGGATTATGTGTTTCCAACCAAGGTATCCCCAGTATTATTTGGAACTGTGGGGCGTTGATTAGATCAAACACAATAGTCTCTCGATGCCCATCCTGACCCAATAGTGTCCTCTCTGCGGTGGAATGAGTTACAGGCCCAGAGGCAATTTCAGTTCCATTGACTGTGGTGATGACATCTGAGGTGGTTTTTCGGCAGAGAGGTAGATTCATCCTGGAAGCCAATTCGTAGTCCACATAGTTTCCTATGGCCCCGCTATCAATGTATGCCCTTACTGCGTGCATACGCGATGGCTGCTTTGGATCTACGAGGACCATTGGTATGATGAAATGCGAGGTCTGAGTATCCTTCTTCAAGCTCGGCAAGCGGACCTCTACGCTTGTCGGGTGTGGTTGTTTCCCGAGTCTAACTCCATATGGCTTTTATCAGCAGCTCCTACCACCTTCTTGGGTGGTTTTACAGGGCAATCTCGTAGAAAATGCCCAGAAGTTCCACAATATAGACACAATTGCATTTGCCGTCTCCTTTCTCTTTCCTTCAGGGTGCTGAAGCATCTGCTCCTTTGGGGTTAGCGTGGGTCTTGACCAACACCCGATTCTCAAACTTGGCTCGATCAGCCTTTCTGTTCTGAAGTCTGTGATCTAACTGGACCACTAAGTCTACATATTCAGCGCAGTCTTGAGGTGGGTTCACGACTTGAGCCAAGACATCCTTGAGTTCTCCTCGAAGCCCTCGATGAAATAACGTGATTCGTTTTACCTCAGGCCATCCAGTTTCCACTATCAACCTATTAAAGGTCGCGATGTAGGATAGAAGGTACTGGTTACCTTGTCGTAGGGACAAAGTTTGTTATCCAGGGCCTGTCCTTGGGAGTGCCGTGCAAATAGTCTTTCCATGATCAATTGAAAGACCTGAAAATCCCGTAGAATTGGGTCATCTTGAGTAACTAGTGGAATTGACCAATCAGCTGCACTGCCGCTGAGATATGACAATACGAAGGCTACCTTGGCTTGATCGTTTGGAAGGCTCCAGGTCTGCATAAAAAGTGCAAGCGGCATTGGTTCATAAACACGGCAAACCTTTTTGGATCTCCGGCAAAGCGTTCGGGCAGAGCTAATGGAATATTTCCTGGTAGGTTATTTGCACAGGGTTACTCGATGACACAGGAGCTGGATTTCCCCCGGGACCTGGTAGGGGTGCTTATCCAGCCTGGCTTTGCAGTAGTTGCCTAGCAAGGTCATCAGTTCGCTCCTTTGACAAAATCAGTTCTCTCCTAAGGGAATTGGTTTCTTGACGGGCAGAATGCACTTCAGCCCTCAGTTCCCCTAGTAATTGGGCCAATTGGTCAGTTTCTGAGGTATCCATAACACCCGGGTGGGAATTTGTGGGTAGGCTTCGCGTTCTGTTACGCTCACCTGGCTCCCACAGGGGCGTCGATCTGAACTGGACAGCTGCGGTCTCCACCAATGTAACGCGTAGTGCCGAGATGACGAACTGGACTGGCCCACCTAGCTTTGTTTGCTTGGCCCGTAGGAATATTCTTCTGCAAATGGAGAAAGGGAATGAGCCACCCGTAGAATTGAGAGTTAACCCCTCCCCCACTCCCGCTGTTCTCCCCACTGATCACCTTTGGTGTCCCCTCTTATAGTCTCACCTGATGGTTTGGAAAGATGAGCTCTCCATCCTGCATTGATCGCAGGGGCGCGTAGATAACCAGTTGCTTCACTGGCTCGAAGGAATTGGTAAGTTCCAGAACAATATGGACTCTGAGATTCCCGGCAAGACGCCGTAAGTATGTAGTTCGTAAGAGTTCAAATGTCTGACTTTCACTCTTGTCCGATTCCTTGCAGGTTGCAGCTTGCCCCTAGCGAAGAGTTCCTCGTGGCAACCGGTAATATTCAGGTAAGGATTTGTATTATCCAACACAGTTCGATAAAATAATGTCAATATGTAACCTGTTGCTTTCTCCCTTATTCAGGCACTGAGAGAAAGTATGAAGTCTCGGGGAATAATGCCTCCGGCTTTAAAATCAGGTAAGTCTATTGTGGTGAGGAGGTTTCCCCTTGTTTGTCCCTTTGTTTCACCTTGCTGTCCTTTTGTTTCCCCTTAGGGGCCGGGGTTCGGCGAGGATGCAGTGGAAGCTGCGCCGACCCGTGAAGAGGAATAGTACCCCTGGTGGTGAAATCAGGTAAGTCTATGGGGGGGTAACTAATATTGCCTCTGTGTATTTCCTTGGCTCACCTTGCTGTTCTTGTCTTCCCCTTAGGTGCCGGAGTGCAGCGGGAGCATGCAGAAGGATGCGGTGGAATGTGAAGATGCTGCGAAGGCCGGTGAGTTCAGCGCGGCGCTGCTGCAGGCGAGGCAACGCACATAAAATAACTTCTTTCTTCCAGCTCGAAGGCGCGATGGATCGGGAATTCAGATAAGGATCAAAGGTATTGCTCTTGTTCTAATCTTTTCTCCTTCTTTCTCCCTTTTTCTAGGAGCTCCGGACTCGAGGCGGGTGTGGCAGAAGACTGGATGCAGACTTGCAGACACGGTGAGCGTTACGCTTCTGGATGCAGAATAACGCGAAGCGTGTGCTGCTCTTCGGGTGTGGTTTAAATAGCCA
This sequence comes from Ambystoma mexicanum, assembly GCF_040938575.1. Taxonomy (NCBI): domain Eukaryota; kingdom Metazoa; phylum Chordata; class Amphibia; order Caudata; family Ambystomatidae; genus Ambystoma; species Ambystoma mexicanum. Next base: position 1,420,751,699 of record NC_090922.1, on the reverse strand, counting down.
CCAAAGTAGTCCCAGGTAAGTATTCCTCCCCAGCCCCACCAGAGTAAAAAATAGTCCCTAGGTAAAGTAGTCCCTTCCAAGCCTCCTTTGGCTTGGAGCTCTTGCAGCATGGTCTGCATCAGGTGAGTTTGCAGCATGGTCTGCATCAGGTAAGTTTTAGTCTATGAGCCTGGCGCTTATGGCACCAGGACTGACTCTCCATATGAGCCTGGTGCCATAGGCGCCAGGACTGCACCCAAATAGCCCCTAGCAGGGTTGTTGGGCTTGCTTAGTATAACTTGATGCCTACTTCCGGGGTTGCTGGACTTGGTCTGGGTCCCCGGGGGTAGGCATCATGACAGCGTCTCAAACCTATCCCCTTGGATGGTGCCTTTGTGGCGAAGGTGGAGCATGATGGCTCTCAGATCACCGCACGATTCTACGTAACGCCGGTGAGCACAAACACCCTGTTGAGCTGCGCAGCGGCTGCGGCCCTCGGCATTGTCAGATTTGCGTACTCGGTGTACCTGGAGGACATTAATGATCTGCTTGACAAGTATGCCGCCCTCTTCATCGGAATCAGACAGATGGTCGGAGACCCAGTGATGCTGCATATTGATGAGTCTGTGCAGCCCATCGCCCTGAAACACCGCAGGGTACCGTTTCACCTTCGTGAGCTGGTCGACAAGGAGCTCGACAATCTTGTTAACCTCGACATAATTGAAAAGGTGGAGGGACCGAATCCATGGGTGTCCCTGATAGTTGTGGCGAGGAAACCCAAGCAACCTGACTCTGTCCGCATCTGTGTTGATATGCAATTGCCGAACAAAGCAATCAAAAGGGAGAGACACCTAACTCCAACGATTTACGACATTATTGCGGAGGTGTAGGGTGCACGTTTCTTTTCCAAGTTGGACCTCCGGGCGGGCTACCACCAGGTGGTCCTACTCCCGGAATCGAGGTACATCGCCACGTTCACCACTCACCGGGGTCTCTATCGCTTCAAAAGACTTAGCTTTGGTGTGTCCTCGGCAGCGGAGGTTTTCCAAAATATCATCCTGGGTGCCCTTCCTGACCTAGAGGGCATCCTGAACATCAGTGATGATATACTGGTGTTTGCAAGGACAGAGGTGGACCACCTGCGGAGGCTGGCAAAGACCATGGAGACTGCAGTCGCTGGGCCTCACCCTTCACAGGGAGAAATGTGAATTCCTGTGCCCATCCATTGAGTTCTTTGGCTTCGTTTTCAAAGAGGGGGGTATATCACCGGATCCCAAGAAGGTCCAGGACATCAAGAAGGCACAGCCACCTGAATCAGTGTCCGATGTGAGGAGCTTCCTTGGCATGTTCACGTACTGTGGATGGTTTATTTGGAATCTGGCCTCGAGATCGGAACCCCTCCGGGCCCTGACGAAGAAAGAATCCAACTGGCACTGGGGCCCGCTGGAGCAGGCGGCGTTTGAGGACATCAAGGGTGCTCTGGCGGCTGAGGACACTATGGCGTTCTTTGACCCTGCTTTTCCATTGGAGGTCATCGTGGACGCCAGCCCATTTGGCCTGGGCGCCGTGCTTACCCAGATAGATCGTGACGGGGGTGTCCGTCCGGTGGCCTACGCCAGCAAGGCACTGTCTGAGACGGAGCAGAGGTAATCGCAGATCGAACACAAGGCATTGGCGGTGCTCTGGGGCTTCAGACATTTCAGACTATACATCCTGGGACGCCCGGTGACGGTTGTCACGGACCATAAGCCTCTGATCCCCATTCTGGCGGGGTCATCGTCCAAGCCACCGGCGAGGATCGAGTGGTGGATGCTGGCTCTCCTGGAGTATGGGGTCACGCTGGTGTATCGGCCGGGGGCAAACAACGCAGCAGACTATCTCTCCCGACACCCGGGTGCACATGGGGGAGTAGAATATGACACATGTGCCAAGGAGGCCGATGATCATGTCCAAATGTTGGTGGAGGCGACCACGCCTAATGCAATGCCCCTGGGGGAACTTGAAGCAGCAGCAGCAGGAGACGAGTGTTTCCCGATCCTGAGACAGTCCATGCAGCAGGGCTCCTGGAAGTCGGTGCTGGAATGCCTGGCGGGGCGTACTCAAGAGGCTAAGACGGGACTGGAACAGCTGTGGAAGGTCAGGGAAGAACTGTCATTCTCGGCGTCCGGCCTGCTGCTCAGAGGGGACCGGATAGTTGTTCCACAGACAAGGTGAAGGAGGTGATCGCCCCTGCCCACCAGGGACACCAGGGCACTGCAAAGACCAAGGCCAGGCTACGGCTGAAGGTTTGGTTCCCTGAGCTGGAACGGAAGGTGGACGATTTTGTGGTGGCCTGTGTCTGGTGCCAGGCGGCGTCTCCTCTGCAGCGAGAACCAGCCATCGAGGCGACGCAACCCTGGGAGGTGGTCCATGCGGACTTTGGATCGACAACGATGGGCACCCACTTCCTAGTCATCGTCAATGAGTACTCGAGATACCCGGAGGTGGAGTTTGTGGAGCCTGTAGCCTTCAAACACGTAGTGGTGGCCGTAGAAAAGGTGTTTCGGGCCCATGGTTTCCCCCACACGTTGTGTTCCGACAACGGGGCACCCTTCCAGAGCGAACTGTTCTCGGAACTGATGGAGAACTGTGGGGTACAGCACCGGAAGATCACCCTCTTGTGGCCCAGGGCCAACGGTGAAGCCGAGAGGCTGATGAGGACACTGAACAAGACCTTTAGGATTGCCCAAGGCCAGGGACAGTCCCTCCAGAGAGCTCTATCAGTTTCTGCGGGTGTACCGCACCACCCCGCATGCTTTCACGGGGGTGGCCCGGGCTGAGGCTCTATTCAAGCGTTGCCCTCGGGGTTTGCTGCCCGGGGTCGGGGAGAAGGAGCCGGGGGTGAATGACAACCAACGGGTAGATGTGGACCGGCGAGTGAGGATCGAGCAGGAAAACATCCGAAGGGGACTCTGCCCGCAGCGGCCGGAGCCCAGCGACAAAGTCCTTATCCGAAACAGGCACCCCCATGGAAAGCTCTCCCTTCCGTACGAACCAGAGCCGTTGGATGTTGTGGCAGTAAAGGGGTCCATGGTGACTGCCTCTGACGGAAGGTTTGCCGTTACTCGCAATGTGAGCTTCTTCAAGAAGCTGGGAGACCCGAGAACTGATCCCCCCCCCCAGACCCAGACTTGATGGACATGCCAGACAACGGAGAAGGCCACTCTGGCACACTTTAGTCCCCTGCCAGGGGTACGCCGGTGGTTGGACTGCCCGTGCCGGAGGTAAGCGGGAGGTACCCCCAGAGGGCTGGGCGAGGGAAACCTGCTTACCTCAGCGACTATGTGATGGGACATTTATCTGATCAGCCTGAGTCTGTGGGTTGTTAAGTAAGGGGACCAGGGTGGATGCTAATAAAGGGGCGTGTGGGGTAACTGTTTTGAAGTGTGATGTTATTATAGTTTTGTGATTGGTAGTGCGTAATATTAAAGTATTTTTCCCGAAAAAAAGGAGGAGTGTGACGCTGACCATTGAAGGGACGCGTACGCGGCAGCGTGACGTTACACGCCGCCGCGTGCAGCATAAATAAAGGGTGCGTCAGTGCGACCGGCAAGCCGAGCCATACGGACGTGTGTTGTGTGAGTCCTTATGAGCTGGGGGTTTACGGGCATCGCGTGGGGGTCAGGACAAACCCCCAACAGCCACTTTCAACAACAAAGTGAATACAGTAAAGTAATGGGACGTGAGGGATCGTGCACAGCACAGACTAATTATGAGGGGCGTCTGTGTCTATGATGCTCTGCAAAGCCATATATACATATATATATATATATATATATATATTTTTTTTTTTTTCTTCAAATGATGTATTATGTGCTTTGCCTACTTACTAGGTGAAAAATGTTCCAACAGAAGAACAACTCGTTTGGCAAAACCCGTACTGCCATTTAAAAAATGAACCTCGCCTAGCCAGTGTGCTGCCGCCATCTTCTAATACATTGAAAAGAAATAGCAACAACATCCAAAATAGAAGCGCGCACTCGCAGGGATTAGGGCACACGTTACTTTTTAAGTGATGCCGAGGCAATTGGCTCCCCGGGTGGGTGATGTTGCCTGGGCATCTGAGCGCCATTTCTTTCAGACAATGAGTCAGCACCGAGTACAGTAAGGAAAGCTCTGCGAGGTTTGCACAAAGCTAGTGATGTGTGCCAGTGCCGCACTCTCAAGATAATGAGCCAGCGTGCTCACAGCACACTCCAGCGGCTGAGTGGCGCAGCACCGCTGTGTGATGAGGAGACCAGGACTCCTCCTCCCCTCTTCACTTTTCAGCTTTAGAAAAGAACATTGCTTTCAGAATGAGGAAGTGAGGTGGCCTGCTGCGTCAGCAGGAAGAAAAGGATAGCAGACAGACGTGAAAAAGCCAGGGTGTGCACAGGCGCACGTAAACACAAAAAACAGACTTTCTGGCAGGGCGGGCGAGCGGGTCTCTGCCCGTTCTCTGCATCCCGATACGTGAAGTCATCCATATTAATGATGGAAGTGAGACCAACTCGAAACTTAATTATAAAACAAATGCAAGGTGGCGCCAACTCCTCACATGCCGTGTGGTACACAAAAAATGTAACCATGTGCAAATCACCATGTCATTCCGAGTTGGAATGCTTTACTTATAATGTGATGAATATCACAAAAAATACTGCAAGCAAAAACGTTGTGGTGGTGACAGGCAGGTGAGAACAGCCAGGGAGACGTGCATCATGTGAACTGCAAACAGTGTAAAAGGAACACAAAAAGAACAACCCTGAGCCAGTGGCGTCGCTAGGGGGTGGCAGTGCCCCCCCTCTGACATGCTGTGCCCCCCTAACCTACGAGGAGCAGTGAATGCATAGCTCTCAACTCACCCGCTTTTGGCGGGTGTCACCCGCCTTGCAAAGGGTTGACTCACCCGCCAAGCCTCCTGCACGCCCATTCATTCCAATGGGCGCCTCACCCGCCAAAAACAAAATCGGGTGATTTCAACCGCCTTTGCAAGACAAATGGTTGAGAGCTATGTGACTGTGTTCTCTGTTTGTGGTGTTATTTATGACACTCACGGAGGCAAATGTCTCCTTTTGTCGCAATGTGAGCAGTGATCAAGCAGCTTGCAGCCCCTCCCATCAGAAGGTAGTCCAAGAAAGTGCTAATGATGGGCCATTAGTCAGAGAATGGTTTTGTGCCTGCATTCAGATGGGAGGGGAGGTACAGTGGGGTGTGAGTAATTGGTGGGCACACAAGCCTCTGCAGGAGTGCTTGTGTGAAGTCACACATTACCTCTCATAGGTGCCCCCCCACTTTTGTCCTTGACCCCCCTTACTTTTGTCTTTGGCCCACTCTGTGCCCCTCCTAAATGTGATTCCTGGGGACACTACCGCCCTGAGCTTTTGGAGCCAGGAATGCGTTGGTGACACATTTAGAATGGTTTATAGTGGGGTACCCTTAACCGCCATCAGTGCTGGAAATGGGAAAGATTTACTGGGGGAACCCTCTCGTCCTTGGAGGGGCAGGGCCGTGAGAAGGAGGGGGTGGACTGCAGAGCGTGGTCTCAGGTCAGGTCAAGCAATAAACTATCTCTCCATAAAACCCAACCCTGGCAATTTGCATAAAAGCAAAGAGCATTATGGGAACATTAGTATGTCCAAAACTTTACATTTGAAACATGTCTGCTTGTGATTCAGTAAGAAAACCTTTTAAGCGAATAATGGCAGTTCGGCTCTGCAGTTTTTAGTCACATCACTTACCCTAAGAAAAAAACGATTCTACTTTGGAGGACATATATACCAGTCTGGACAGCTACAAAAAGTGTATGTGGCTTGGCTGTTTCTGTATTCAGTTGCTTATGTGTCTACTGAAAGTGTTTGTTGAAGTCTGGTTTGTTCGTGCAGTGTATGTGATAACTCAGCTTCAAAACAGATGTTTCATTCAGAAGGCTCTGCTAGTGGTGATAGGGCAGTAACACATGTTTGTGTTTTGACTAATTTTCCTGCGCTGAGCGCCATCTTAAAGAATTTTGGGGGCTTGGCCACAAAAAGCCTACCGAACCAAAGAAATTGAGAGATGCAGAACGTCCTGTTGTGCCCCCACTCTTAGTGAGATCAGAATCCATAGTTTGAAATAATATCCTGCAGAAATGAAAATATGTGTGGGTACTCCCTTCATTCCCCCTCATCACACCTGCTAGAATTAGACTAATGCACACCAGGGGCCACATTAGCAGCTCATGACGGTTGTGCAGGAGATAAACCTAACAAGCATTGCCAAAGCCAACACGTTTGGCATCTTTGTAGCATGAGATAGGTATTTACCACACACTGCCATAAAGGTACCAACTGCCCAGAAGATGACAACAGCTATACAATAATGTGAGTACCTGGGCATATGTAGCAGTACCTGGAAAATGCCTACTAGCTGTACACAAGCCCCAACAATTGGCTTTGCCAATGTTTGTATGTAACCACCCCCCAGTGCAAGGACATCTGTCCTGCTTAGAAATCAAGCGTGGCTGAAGGCACACTTGGTAAGACATGCTTATTGCACCAATAACACATTTAGAACTGAAATTAATCCATTAACTCTCAGAAGGCTGTTTAGAAAGAACACTAGAAGGCCAACAACGTTTGAGAACCTAAGTAGATGTGTTTTGGGCCGGGAGGGGGCGTGCATGGGTGGGATGACCATAGGGATTAGCATAGCCAAGGGAAGTCAATGGGTGGGTAACTAATCAAACAACACCCATAGGATGTGTTCCCCGCCTTACATCCCTTCTCCCTTCTTGCTGTACTCCAATACAATAGTTTCAGCTTCAAGGTGGTGCTTCAGTGCCACCTAATAGCCAAAACTAAAAAAACAAAAATAGCAGTCACAAGAAGGATGTAGTTATAGATGCAGGAGACAAATCAGTAGCCATATGTAAAAGGGACACATACATCAGCATAGACAGAGGACTCATATTAGCAGAATTTAAAAGTGCTCAAGCATGCAGACAGATTGGAATAAACGGGAAAAGAACACATACAATTCCATAGATGGGATAGGGGATATAAAATAGAAGCTACCAGGAAGGTGCGTGCACACTAACAAAGACTTAGCTTAGAAGAGAGTTGTGGATTTCAAGCTGCTTTGATTTTAGTAAAGAAACAAATGGCTTCAAAGTGTGCAATATATCAAGGTCCCTTTTGTTATACATGAAGCCGCACATTAGCTAGTTAAACCACCAGTAAAACGGATTTCAAGAGGCTACCCTGAGAACTAAATCACTCTCAAGGCCTGAAAACATGACATTTTTAGAAAATTGCCCTTTTGACAGGTTAGGCACCAGAAGAATAAATTAATTGCTCAGGATCACACCAATTGGTAAATCAGTGAAGCTTGGATTTGAGCCAATCTGTAATTTTTACACTTGACACATTGGGCCTCATTACGATTGTGCTGGTAAGGCAACAACGGCGCCGGTAGTGCTACAGGCACCGTTGCTGTCATGCCGCCACATTACGAGTTCTGCTTGAGGGTGTCGCTCGGCACGCCTGGTCAGTCCAGGCGTGCAGAGCGGCACCCGCGAGCAGAACAGGATAGTAGCAACTGTACCATTATGAACGGTACCGCTGCTACCATCCTCCCCATTCCCATTAAGCCCTATGGGGGCTCAAATGGGAATGGGGACGTACCGGCTCTGGATCCCGCGCAAGGGGAATTACCGGGCCTGCCAAGGTCGGAATGGCCCGGTAATTCCCCTTTCACTGGACCTGGAGCTGGACCCAAGTTTGGGGTTAACCATGCCGGTATAAACGGCATGGCTACCTCCAACCTCGTAATGAGGCCCATTGTTTCCAAGTTCTTATCATAAAGCAAGGTACAATTGTTTGTGAATGTTTGACTTTCATGAACTAAAAAAAAAGCCCTGTTTTGTAGCAGTGACTTAGAAAGTACACACACCACATGGTAACGCAACAACAATATTTAAAAGAAAGGCTTTATAGAAGCATGTTATACAAAAGGGAAATGATTCCAGCTACATGTTCTCCATCGCAAAGCTAGTATACAGGAACCGGACTATCAATTGTTGGGAGGCTTAAAGATTTCATCTGTTTTTTTCAAATTGCATTTTAAATCTTTAACTACACCCAACACAATGTAGGAAAAAGCAAATAAGCAAATAATCACACCTGTAAATATTCATGTCAGAGGCCGGTGATATTTGGACGTCTCCCTTCCATATATGACCCCTTCACTCAAATGGCCTACATAAAAATAAAGATCTGGCAATAGGCTATACAATGGTACCAGTATGTGAAAAGGCAACCCTTCTCAAGGAAGGCAGCAGAGTACTATAGAGTGAGAGAAGATTATTTGTCAAGGATCACTGTATCGTCCGCTGGCAAAGCCAGAATATGGGCCTCACCACTTTGGTTTCACACTCTTAAATGGGACTACCTAATCAACTCTCCCGATGAACACTTAATACTCTTTTTTGGGGAGATGTTAGTTTGTACAACCTTCCTTTGAATCAATTAAGCTCTAGACCTGCATCATACGCATGCTACGTTACTTTTTATAGCTAGCGCTGCCTGGTGAGGTGCATTGTTTTGTAGTGCAGTAGGCATTACTGGCACAAAAATAAAAAAAACACACAAGTTTATCAGCATCTGAAAAAGGCTGAGCCTGCCTTGCTGAATTTAGTAGCGTAATCTGGTATACGAACGCACATCTCTGTAATGAGTGTTTATCACACTGAGCTATCGTCTGAAAAATCGTGGCATTGAAACTTATCAATAACCATTTCAACTTTCAGGATTGCAAGTAATCAATATGTTACCCACAGAAGCTTGGAAATGCTCAGGAATTCCGCTATAGTAAACGGACCAATGGACAAACTAGGGCAGGTTGTCAAAATTGAATGTCAAAATGTAATGCAAATTAAAAAAGTGCAGAGGATGCACTTTTTTTCATTTGCACTCATTTCAGAAATGCGCAGATCACCTTATTCTCAAAGGTGACTTGCACATTTCACTGGTGGCATAACAGTAGTGCAAAAATGAGCTGCTCAACCTCCTTAAATTCTCCCTACACTAATGTTGAACAGGCTCTCAGCACCAATGTGGATGCTTGCAGTGTATGTCAGACTGACAGGTCACTCTGAAGTGTGGTGCGAAAAAAAGATGCAGTTTTATCTGTTTGAAGGCTAGAAATGCAAGCGTGGGAGCAGCGGATAACACCCCCTCTGTCCCACTTCAAAGAAAATGCAAGAAAGGTACATAAATGAATCTATTGTGCACTGAGCCTTAGTCTGCGCCTGGTTTATTTATTTATTTATTTGTGTATGTATTTATTTATTTATTTATATTTATATAGCGCGCAAGAAGCCCAGGGGCATTGAGGCGCTGTTACTTGCAATAACTTAGTTACATGGTACAGGCATGAAAGCGATTGTTAACACATTATGAATAAAATACAAGATATCATACTGTTGTTACAGATATTGCATTGGGACGTATATTACAACATATATGATAAGTATTCGTGCTGGTGTGTCGGGTCTTATGTGAAGAGGGTAGTTTTCAGAGTTTTGCGGAAGGTGGTGAGGGAGGCCTCCCCTCGGATAGTGGGAGGTAGGGAATTCCAGTGAGTGGGCGCTAGATAGGGGAAGCTGGATCCGCCCGCTTTTACTCTTTTTACTAGTGGCACCGAGAGCATGTTGGTGTACGGTGATCTGGTTGGCCTGGTAGTGGAGACGGGGTGGATCCTTTGAGAGAGGTATGCTGGAGCAGTGAGGTGAATGCGCAATGGATGTTCTTTCATGTTTGGACATTTGTAAGCGCATCCCATTTGTGTATTCGGGGTGTGCATTGAAGTATGAAAAAATGCCCCTTTATTTTACACAAACGAGCAAGGGAAGTGAAAGAGCGCATCTGAATGTGCGCATCTCAGGTGCGCACATTCAAGGCCCTCTGTGAATTTCGGTGCACCGTTTATTCTGAGCAAGTGATGAGATGCATTTGCACATGTCATCACTTGCACCAAACAAAATGTCAGAATTTGGTTCACTGTGTGTTCTGCAGTGAATGCTGCAGATCTTACTGGTTTAACTGGTCAGGCAAGAATGTAGTAGGAAAGAGTGTGCAGGCAGCTGGCCTCGAGCTTTAGCAGAGCATCATAACACATCCTGGCATCGACTTCTTTGAAACAGGCAGGCACGTGGGACCGCCCCCCCCCTTCCTAAGGTGGGTGCCAGGGCCCTGAGCTGATTTTGCCTTGCCATAACGGAGTCTCTGGTACCCTGCCTATTATTAATGGGCTACACTGATTGTAGACTGCTCCCAGAGAGTCGACTGCCATGTTTCGGGCAGTACAGCTAAAACTCTCCTCAGACAGGCCCAAAACGGGCACACTGCTAAAGTGCAGCAAGAAGAGGGGGAACAGCACTACACCTGGCATATACTTCATTGCAGCTCCCCAAGATTATACCAGTGGCTATTCAGCTGCACCTGCCAAATGCTCAGAGCAGTGGCCTTTGTCACCCTTCACTTCCACCAGTCACTGCAACTCTATTCTCTTCAGGATGAGCACATTGACCTACTTCGCTCTCACAGAAAATCTATCCAGGTAGTGATTCAAAATGTTCCCTGGGGCTTTCAGAGCTTCACATGAATGTTCCTTATAATGATTACCCTGGAGAAAATGAAAGGCATTTCTTAAGCACGGATTAACCAGGCAACCTGCTTCCAAAATGCCTTATTTAAGCATTTACTAAACCCTACACAGACATGCATAGGGCAAGAAAAATGTAATTGAGCTAAACAGTAATTGAACAGTTTCTTAGTAAATTACTCGATGCTTAGAGAATAAATGTACTGCTTGAAGAAGAGAAATACTTATCACTGCTTGGCAAATGTTATATAAACATTCCAACTTCCTGGTAAGTACTTTACACATGTTGAGGAAACATTTCTGTCTGTCTAGGGTATATGATTCAGAGCTAGGAGACTTTCTCTAATTTGTGTTGGTTGTGCCTCCATGCAAATCACGATTGCTCCCATTTTAGACACGTTGGTGCCTGTGTGACAGATACTATCAGTAATACAATTTCCCAATAATCGCCCCCAAATGTGTTAGTCGCGTTGCACATCAGAAGGATTCAGCTGGCCCGGAGGGGTTTAAATCCCCTGTCCTCTTGAGCTCCTACTCATCAGAGTCACACAAGAATAGAGCTATCTTCTGTTTTAGCAGAAAATAAACAGTATATTAGGTTTTACTATTTATTGTGCTTTAGTTTCAATTAAACCTTTCACAATTTATAATAGGAAATAAGGCTGAATCTTACAACAATACATGGTTCAATGAAAGTCCTGAAATATATGTACTAATGTATATCAAAATAAATTAAATGTATACACTAATAAGAAACATATCACAATATAATATATATCTATATAATTATTTATTTAAACGTACATATGGTTTTAATTTTTAAACCATACATATATTTATACATCCTTACACAGTGCAGGGAGAGGGGCTGATGCAGATGGGCAAGTGATGAAGGGCAGCCCGGGATGTAGTGAAGAGAGGGGCACTGAGGCAAGCATTGTTTTCCCAGTGGACAAAATAAATAAGGTTATTTGTTGACAGTGTTGTAACCGAGCTCCTGGCCCGGATAATGTCCTGGCTGATTTATTTGTTATGGCCCTGGACCTCTGGGCACCAGTACTGACAAAAGAGTTTAATGCAATACATGCGGGTGGGCATATCCCACCCTCATGGTCCACAGCGGTTATCCAGCCAATATACAAGAAGGGTTCTCGGGCTTCTCCTGCTTTGTACAGACCCATATCGCTCTTGGATTCACTGTTCAAAATATTAGGTTGTGCCATTCTGGCCAGACTAGAGGACTGGGTTGTGATTAATGGGGTCCTCTCTCTGGTCCAGCTAGGATTTCGGCTGGGGTTTGAGCACAGATAAGCAGGTACTCAACCTTTATTTGGTAATGGCGCATTCACTTTATTTGAAAGAGGAGCCAATCAATTTGGCATTAATGGATCTGAGCACGGCATATGACGTCAATCGTGCCAAGTTGTCGGATATGCTCAGGTCCATGAATTGCCCAGGGCCCTTGGTAAATCTTCTGTATAGGTTGCATGGCTCCACACAAGCATGTGTGAGGACTGCTACTAATGGGCACTGGACAGGATTTTTGAATTTGGGGTACACCAGGTATATGTTCTGGTGCCCCTACTTTTTTGCCTATGTATAAATGGTCATCATAAGCACCTCCTAAAATCTTCTCCAGATGTACCAAAGCTGGTCTTTACCGGTCCTGGTGTATGCAGACAATTTTGTTTCGATGGCCTGTACACCAAGAGCTGTGCAGGCCCTCATCTCAGAATAAGTTGACTAGAGGGAGGGGCTGGATTTTGGTGGTAAATAAAGCAAAGTCAGCAATGATGGTTTGTTGGAAGGGGAGACGGAGGATTCATTTTAGGGCCATGCACTGCAGGAATAGTGTCATCCCCAGGGTCGATTTCATTGACTATTTGGGGACAGATTCTTGGCTAATATTGGCGCCATGGGCCATGTAACTAAACAGGCCTGGCAGTTCAAACAGTTCTCAGGGCCATGTCTCTGTTTAGAGATAAACCAATTGCTCCATTGCTGCAGATGTACATGGGTAAAGCAGCTCGGTTGCTAGATTTGGGATGGAACTGTGGGGTTACTCAAATATTTGTGCGGACCAGACTCTGGAGAACCAATTCCTCAAGAACCTGCTGGGGTTACCAGCTTCGACTCCTACTTTAATTTTACTCACATATCTGAAAACAGCCCTTTATCTCAGGAAACGAATGTTGAGTATATTGCACTGAAATGTGATCATGTAAACTATTTAATGAACTGTGTTTGAAACATCTCTTAGCTGTTATTTCGGTTTGGTTCTTATGATCATATGTTTTACTGTGTTATAATTGGTATGTATTTTTGTATTTTTCATTGTTTTTATGGATTGTTTTGATGCATTTCGACAATAAACATGATGATGATGATATTTACACAAACAACAATGCAGTTTACAAAAATCATTACATACAATCATTAATAACAAAATAATTTCAAACAATCATTAATAACACCTAATGAACATTATGAAAACACTTAATACATTAAAATAATACCACATCCTCAAAGTAATTCAGATCAGACTGAATTCATCACTAAGACAAACTTAATTTACCTTATCTATAAAATATAACGTTCATACAAAATTAGCTCCAATCCTAATTAATACAGTGCATCTCATAGCGGGTTCTAGAAATAAATAACAAATCTTACAGTATTGACAAGAAATATATTATGCCACCCTCATTTTGAGCCAAAAATGTTTAACAGAAATACAAGTTCGATTACATAAACAATGCTTAAAACTCATGAGCCCTTTCTCCTCACACTTTCATTATACCTTTTGAAATATCTCAATGACTTCACTGTTTTTTTTTCTTGCATACTCAAGGCAATTGTGAGTTTTTTGGATTTCTTCTTTGGCAGCCCAATACATATAAAGTGCGCACTGCATTCAGTATTAGTTTCATATAAACTGCTCTAAATTTGGGAAAAGGAAATGTTAACACATTTTGAGGTAGGGCATCATATTTCCATGGGAATCTCACATACTCTCTAAGCAGTGCATATTTATGTAACATTAATTAATTATCCAACCAGCTATAAGCACAACATTTCTTCTTCACAAGAATGTGATGTACACTCAATTTTGTAGGGTCCAAATTTAACCCAATTATTAATAGTTGACAATATTGCATGTAATTGCTCAGCTCAGGTATCTTATGTTGGCAATAAATGCATTTTAAGTCCGGATATATGATGTCTAGCTGCCAATGCATTATCTTCAGATCATTTTGAAGAATCTACCATTAAATTAGTGACTAAAGGAAATGAGGATGGTAACTTCAATCCCTGTTACCAAAGTTCACCCTCACATGTAGAAAGCCATGACCATTATACATCAAAGCATTCTCAGATCCATATAATAAACACAGGTTAATTTTAGATTTATTAAAAAAAAAAACATGGAAAACCTTCAAAATGTAATTAGGAATTTCTACATTTGTGCTACTAGGGGAAACATTTCTCTCTTTTTCTGAGTTCGACACTTGGATACACTGCATGGGTTATACATGCAAAATCCAAGATATATAACTTCCTTCACTGCTTGCAATGCTTTTGTGTATAGTACCATCTGAGTGCTTATATCTTTTTTAAGTTTAATTATTGTATTAATAATTTGAAGAGCATATCAATAACTTGATGAACATAGATATTGATAACATAGAATGAATAACAAGAAAGATGTATCAAACGCAGTATACTACTAAGGATTGTATTGTTTTTCATTTAAATTATTTTATTAATAATTTCAAGAACATATCAATAAGTTGATGAAAATACATATAGATAACTAAGAATGAATAAGAAGAAAGATATATCAAATAATGTGTAATACTAAGGAATGAGTGCTTCTATCTTTTATCTTGCTAAAAATTGAATATTGTTGATTTATGCTGATAAACATGTTATTGACTAAGGGATATACCATTTGGAATACATAAACTTCTCCAGGGACCAATCGGAGTAGCCTTTAAAAAAGACAGTATCATTGCATATTTCAACCAATGTATTTGACGATGGCCTGATTTGATTGGGAAGGTCCATGGGGAGCACAGAACTTCTTAAATATTAGTAATGTAAAGACTAAAAGGTTTGGGAGAGAGAACATATCTTTGGCTACAACCTAAAAATGTTTGAATTTCTGTAGTTAGAGTACCCACATTATTCAACCCTACACATAGATTTGTTTTACTATATAATAATGTTAGCTTCTTCAGAAGGCCAAAGGGATTCCCCCAACCTGCTAATTTATACCATAGTCTGAATCTATCAACGCAGTCAAATGTTGAGCTCTGATCTGGACATGCAGAGTATAATGGAAGTGTATTCGGGCCGAGAGCAGGGATCTTGTATAATGTATAAATAAATCAATTTATAATGCTACTCCTCCTCTTTCTGAAATCAATTTGGAATTTGGATAACCGGCCCGATCTTAAAGCCCAATTTCCTATATCCTCCAGGAGGAACATAACCAGATATTTACTATCAATATCCAGGAATGCTGGCCTGTAATTATTAGGATTATCTCTGCCTCCCTGTTTAACAAATTGACACTATTATCTCTGTATGCCAAGCAATTTTTCCCAAAACTCATAATAGACAAAGCATTAGGCGCTGTTGTTCAGGATTCTTCAGAGCTACCGTTTTTACTTTAATGTCTTATTTTATTCTCTGTTTATCTCTTAAACCAAATGGTTCCTTATTTATTGCACTAGTTTACTCTGGGGCTCTGCAAATACTTTCTGAAAGTGCCAACACAAAGTTTCTTCAGAGATGGGATTAATTTTGCCCTTTGTGAAGATTAGTTCCCTCTGGATTACAGAGGTTTCCAGAACATAGCTGGATTCAACCCTTTTATTACTTCAATAATTTTTTGGATGTCTGATATGAGTCTAACCTTCCAATACTATTTGAACGAATTTTATAGGCTTGCTCAATTTTACCTTCTCCAGACAGTAGCTTACATTCTCCACATTGGCCTGCATTATCAGTTCTTAATAACTCACCTCACTTCAATGGTTTTCTGTTGCATTATAGAGTTGTGTAACTTGTTAGATGCATAATCTAAAAAATCTGCATTCTGGAAGAACTGTGGAGCCTAGTCCACATCCTCGCCTTTTCTGGAAAAAATGAATGGATAGAGTTTATGCGCTATTTGCTCCTAATTTGATTCATACCACTGTTCATCAAGGAAAGTAGTAATGTTATCTATATTTTGGGCTGTCCAATTTATCCTAGTACCTCACTCGTTAATTTTTAATGCATCCAAACAAGGCAACATCTGGCCTCCTTTCCTGATATTAACAAATACCAAGAGGTCATAACCTCTACCTATTTGTCACTTCTTGTCTCACCTTCCTCTGAAACATATTAACACATGCTGTTGACTTCCCTGCTGTTTTATTATCACAAAGCTGACGATAAATACACCTACAATTGACATCTACTACTACGAGAATGTTCGTGGGTGAATTTACAAAGTGTGATTCCTAAAACAATCTTACAACTTCTTCCCTTATTCACAAATCATTTAACATATTCAGATTTATATAAATGTTAACATTATCTTGAACAGGTCAAGAGATATTAACCCATTAGGGCTTCCAAGTCATAAGGAAATGTGCTATTTCAATCACCCAAAGCATTCTATACGGAGGATAATAAACATCCAAAAGGCTGACCGCTACGTCCCTCTTTAGCTTTTTCTATTAGTGTTCTGTAACCATCTATTAGCATACACTCCAAAAAGCTAGGCTTCCTTAAATAATATAATATCAAATGAATGAATGTTCTCCATCCATAGGAAACTATTATGGCCTCTGCAGTTCCAAGGTAGAACATTTTAATGTTGTATCGCTAAATATACTATTGGATTGACTTAGGATTCTGTAGAGCCATGGGCAGCCATGACCAATCTTGATTATTCCAGTTTTATCTAGACAGAAGCTCAGTTGAATGTTATCTTTCTTTCCTCCATATTTAGACCCCCACATTGAACCCTCAAAATATGGTTACCCTCCAAATGATTAATTGAAGACGCATTGGCAAGCTTATCTATACAGCCTCAATTCTTCTTTTCATTTTTATAAATAGGAGGCCCTAGGGAGAAGATTGCATAGCCCAACATTAAAAACTTTTTAGTTTCTGCCATCAACATATTATAAATGAACCAGGATTTTGAGTGTAACACTTTTGAGTCCAGTCTATTTTCAGGTGGAAACCCTATGTGTTCAATATCTGTTGTAGCAATTAGTCTCAACATTTGTATAGATTCAAATTGCTGTGTGGCATGGAAATGATTTAGAGGTGGAGCATAACCATCTGCAAATAACACTTCTGGGCCTAAGGTAAGAGATCTATGCCTTGGCCTTTGCATTTTATGACTTTGGGCCTCATCACAAGTCTGGCAGTAACCCTTAAAAGTGGTGGTAACGAAATAAGCGCTACCAATACCGCACCGCTGGATCATGAGCTGTCGCAAATACCGCTGAATGTAAAAGCAGCCAGTGCTATTACAACTGCCGCTGTTACAGCCAGCGCAATTACAGCCGGCCACATGCGGCACAACACAGCCACATCACAAGTACATGCTCTGCGTTATTAGTGCCGAATACTGGCACAAATACAGTCGAAAACACAGTGCAGTTACCTCCAGCATCCAGCTGGAGGCAAATGAACACAGGTGCCTGAAATGAAGCCACCGGTGAACCCAATCCACCCCAGAGGGCTACATAAGGCACACCCCTACCCAAAACGCTGTTTCCAACACCATGCTGCCACTAGCCACTGTGAGCTGGGAAAGGCAGCGGCGCATGCTGTGCCTGGAAGCAGACAGGTAGGACACCCAGACCAGGGCACAGGGAGTACAGGTGGGGGGTGGGCAGGAAGAGGAGGTGGTGGAAGCCCATGCAAAGCATGCCCTGAACCCCAGGGTCAGGCCCTCACCTTGGACCCTCACTGACAGCCAGTTGGCCGCCCTGTACCGACCCAACAGGGAGACCACAACAGAGTTGCTCACCACAATACAGAAAGACATAGGGAGCAGGATCAACATCCGGAGAGATGTGCCCCCACTGCAGAAACTAGTTTCTGTCCCACAATTCCTCAGAACTGGCACCTTGCAGCACCCTGTGGCCATGGTGCACATCAATGCACAGCCCACATTCTGTGCAGTGCTGGCCCAGGTGCTTGAATGCCTCCTGCAGCAGATGCAATGCCACATCTCACTGCCTACCACCACAGCCCAGGTCAATGCCATGTATGCAAAGTCCTATGTCATTGCCCAAATGCCAAATACGATTGCTGCCCATGTTGTGCTGGTGACCCCCCAGGCCCACGAAGCAGTGTACCGAAACCACAAGTACTACCACCCCCTGAATGTGCAGGTGACCTGAAACCCCAAACTCATCATGACCCACAGCAGTCCCCGCTACCCTGGTCACACACACGATGCCAAGGTGCTATGAAACAGCACACTGCCAGGATACATGGGGAGGCACAGAAGACAACGGACCTGTATAGTTGGTGAGTACAAAAGCCAGCACACATGTGCTGCAGGGCACATGCCTAATTGGGGTGGGGGGTGTGAATGACTACACAAAGGATGTCATGACAAGCAAATGCGAAATCCACATGTGACCACCTCCTGCACCAATGTCACAGTACAGATCTTGGAGCCTGCACACATCGGACTTACCTGCATGGAGAAGCAGTTGTATACATATAGTACCAGACAAACACACCAACATGTCTACAGGTACCACAATGCAACATGCACCTAGAAAAGCAATGCTGACAAATGGCCAGACTGCCTCACAGAACAACATCCCTTCCAGTGCCACAGCCATGCACCGATATGCAGCCAGGCCCCAATGACCACCCATTGCCACCAGATGCCCAGGGAGGGTCCATGGGGAAATCAGCATGCCACATGTGTGGTGTGAATACACAGCCACATGACAGCCACCATGTCCGCTGCACCTGTCACCAACAGACACTTAGTGGAACATATGCTACAAGGGAACAGGGTGCATTTCAAACCACAAAGAATGCATGGCACGAGCGACACTGCATGCACAGACATAGAACAGACAAATGAAAGCCCATATGCATGCACAAGTAGTCCATTGACCTAATATCATGGAAGTCCAGCGCCACATCTTACTCTGTGACTAATGCCTGTACCTCCCCCATGCAGCTGACTCTGGATACCCACAGCTGCCCAAACTAATGTCCCCTGTACGTGAGCCACAAACACTGCAAGTGAATGCCTATGAGCATGCATACGCCAGGACCCGTGTGTGCATCGAGTGTACCTTCGGCTTCCTGAAGGCACGTTTCCACTGCCTCAACCATACCGGTGGAAGTCTGATGTACGCCCCAGAGACAGTTGGCAAAATTGTGCCTGTGTGTGCCATGCAGGACGATATCTGGCTTAAGATAAATGTACTGCCACCCCTTGATATGGACATGCCACCCCTAGAGGATGAGTATGAAGTGTGTGTGGCAGAAGCATATGCACGCATTGTCAGAGATAATGAGAGGGATGGGAGAATGGCATACCAGGGACTGATAGACATTTTCTTTTGACACTTCCACATGGCACAAGCCATGCACCACTATGTGACACCACCCCAATCAATGCACACAAGAATGACACAAACAGGAATGCCCTCGCATTAATGAATTTTAATGATTTTTTTATAGAATAAAGTGTCCCAACTATCCTCCCTCGCCAAATCCCTCCCACCACCAACACACCATCACACAATCCCCACTCCCAGCACTTTCTCCACATCACACAATTCCCCTCTCCCCTCCCACCACCAACTCCCTATCACACAACCCCCATTTCCTCCACTAACTCCACATCACACAATCTGCAGCCCCCCTCCAACCACCAACTCCCCAGCATGGCCACTCATGGCAATCAGTGCCCCAGAGTTCTTCACAACTGTGGCCTCCCCCCCCACGCCCATGCCTGCCACTGGTGAATTTGGGCACAGAATGTGCAGTGACTATCTTTGTGGCGTGCCCTGCTGTGACCCATCTGTGGGAGTTGTGGAGGTGGAAGAACAGAGCCTGTCCCGAGGTTTTGCTGCCATTGAACCTCTGTGCTCTGCTGGATGACTTGCTTGTGCGGAGATGCCTTCCATCATTTCCCTGACCCATTGTGCGTACAGTGTCAGGTCAGATGTGTTGGATGTCGCCTCGGCCCTGTTCCGTGCCATGGAATGCACAACCCTGCGGGTAGGCCCATGGATACTGTTTCGAATGGCCTGCAGATGTGCAGTGTGAGTGTGGCTAATTAGCTCCATATCTTGCTGTTGGTGCCCCATGTCCTTGAGCCACTGCAACAGCATGCTGTGTGTTGGACTGCGCTGTGGGAGAGAGGGGATATGCACTTTCCCAGGGCTGAATGCATGGCAGCCACATGACGAAGTGTCACCATCCGGCTCTGGTGTCAATGTGCGCTGGCGACGGGGAGAGCTCCATGAGGATTGAGGACCTTCGGCAGGTGGAGACACTGGGCTTCTGTCCCCCTGTGGCTGCTCAGTCACCCGGCCAGCAGGTGTGGACAGTGTTGGCCTTACTTAGGTCTGTGCATACCTAAGCGGGTTTGTGTGAAGTGTGCCCAGCACTGCTCCTGGTGGCCTGTGGTGTGGGTGTTGACTTGGCCCTGCCATGCTGTAATGTTACAAGCAGGGATATATCCGCCTTGGTGTGGGCTGTGTTGGCCTTTGCGGGGTGGTGGTGGTGGTGTCAGACCTTGTGGGCATGGATGTGCCGCTCCCTGATGGGCCCACATTATCGTCCTCTCCAGCCTCTGGCAATACATGAGTGCCTTTAGGGGGTCATAGGAAATGTCATCAGGTATGGTTCCTCCATATGTGGCATGTAAGACACAGTTGCTATGGTATGGGGTGTGACCCCACACATATGGGCAAATGGGCATGGTTGGTCATGGGAGGATGGATGTGGGCCCAGCATCATGGGATTGCTTGTAGCAAAGGGTGTGACCCATGGCCTGTTGGTCATTTGCCTGTGTTTGGGTAGGGCAGGGAGTCCATGCTGGGGAAGCTTATGTTTCGCATGCATGTTTGTGGTCCTTCATGGCCCCACATCCCCTCCCTGGTTTTCACTCACAAGGTGAGGGAGGAGAAGCTGGCTCATTCCATGGTACTGCCATGGCTCTATGGGGCACTGCTGTCGTGCACAGTGGTTGGCAGGCTGGGCACATGTTGGAGCGTGGGACATGTACTTCCCTGTGGCTTGTCTGCCATGCTGTCATGGGACAGGCCTACTGGGCCCTCAACATGGGTGACTGCTGCACCGTGACCATCAAGCCGTTCCACCGGGGTACATTTGAGACAGCTGTGACCTTCTGGGAGATTGAGTTCCAGATGCAGCCCTGCACTGCCCACTGGTCTTCCGTTGGCAGCTCCATAGAGTTCCTCACATTGGGCAATTTCCTCATCTGTGAGGACCACCAGCTCCCCCTTGCTAAATGTTTGTTTTCACAGGCGATGTTCGGGCCCCTTGCCTCTTGTCCTCTCCTGGGATATATTTGCTGCTTCCAGGACCGGATTGTCAGCAGGAAGTGTAGATATTTAATGGATTGTGTTTTTCAAAATGACCACCGCAGTGCTTCCCGTTCCGGTGGTGATGCAATATCTGTCGGTGCTAATAGTGCTCGCCCACAGTAGCATTAATAGTGCTGCTTTCCAGGCGCTAGCCTTTATTCCAGCGCAGTTCCCGCCTGGGCGCTAATAGATTTTCTGCCAGAGTCGGTGGCATGTTCACACCAGGTTGAGATGCAGCGCTACTTCCACCACACAACCCAGTGGTAACGCTGTTATCTCCCACCAGACTTGGGATGATGCCCTTTGACATTAAGACATCCAACGAACATCTAACATAGAACCTATTTGTATTTATGTATTGATCATTTATGCGGTGTAGCAGTCTGTGTCCATCAGCCTCTTTGTAGATCTGGTTGACCTGAGCAGATTTCCCCAGTAACAGCTATGAAGATTAGAGTGCTAGACCTGAAGCTTCCAAAACAGGGATGTGGATTCCCAGACCTGGGAAGGGCCATCCTAATGAGGTGCAGCATTTATATTAGAGAATGGATAACAGTGCTTGACACAGAGGGATGGACACAAAAAACACCGACCGTGCAGGTAAGAGACCATGCACAGCCTTTGACAATGGGCATTTCCTTCTTCGTGAATTACTCGGCCCCACTACGTCAGAGCGAGTGGGGACCCAGCGCTGGGCTTACACACCCAACGGTTGGGAAGCATAGGTCTGCCTTTTCCACAGAGCCTTCCCAGAGTGTCATGGTTTGCAGGTTTGGTTCAGTGTGAGCCTCTGGCTGGGAGGACTTTAAGGCCCAGATAGGGCTGATGACAGGTGACTGGGCTAGAGATAAGTGAAGATTGGTTAATAGCCCTCTAGAACTAGTTTAGTAGTTCCACTAAACCACAAGGAAAGGAGAGAGAAGAGGTATTGAAAAAGACAAGGAGGATAGTGGGGAAAAGGACACCACATAATGGCAGCATAAGAGAAGAAAGAAAGTGGTAAGAGGTGAAGTGCCCCGCTGGCTTGCAGTTATAGATCCCTCAAGCAATCTGAACCTGCCTGTTATCCTGACGTGTAAACACTGGTTTATTTCTCAGACCTCTGAGTATAAGATTCTATGCATCCTTCACGTGTGTGTGTGTGTGAATGTGTGACGTGTTCGTACAGGCTTTGTCCTTTGGTCCATAAAGAGAATGCAAACTGGAGCAGAACATTTTGTTTTACAATACAGGAGGTGATTAAGAGGAAACATGAGCCTGTTTGCCAAAACTAAAAGTTATACACACTATGGGCCTCATTACAAGTTTGGCAGTGTGTGACACTTTGCCTGCACCAATAAACTACGAGTTTGCCGGTGGGCTGCCTGATTACCTCCAGCCAAAAGCTGGAGGGAAATCAGGCAGCCCACTGGCAAAACACAGCTGGTGTCTAATGGGACACCACAGAGTTGGAATTTAATGTTATTTCCACCACTTTTAATCTGCCGGTAATTCCGGCAGATCAAGTGGCAGGAATAGTAATTCCGTTTGGTGGTATCGTGCCCGATTTAGTGGCGGGATACCACCAAACACTTAATGAGGCTCTCTAGTCAACATTGCTTCAACCTTTGGCTAGAATGCATATTTATGGGTTCCTGTGTGTCCTGTAGGCACAGGTGACTGCACTGTCGGGCTAAGTCTGCACTTGTGATGCACTAAAAACTCAGGAGATGTCATTGGAACGGAGATGAGGGGCTCTAAGAGAGGTTCTGACTTAAAAACACTGGTGGAAATAAAGCACAACTCCTATAAGAATTTGCAGTCAGCATCTAGAAACTTAGAAGATGACATGTATACATGCAAGCATGGGGAATATGTCTAGAGTGCGTGACATTGGTGTTAGGTTCTGTGTCTGTTGCCAGCAGATGGTGGAATAATGTTGCAGTCCAGCACTGGAAAGTCAATGTTCTATTTGACAAGAAAACGTCCTTTACATACCCGAAATAAAAAAAAAAAGTATATCCAAAATTGTGTACCATACACAAGACCTGCAACCAAAGATTCTAATTTCTGTTTTTATCAACCTCAGAATGCACTGCACTAGACTAATGGTCTCGGGAGGATAGCACAGGGGCAAAGTGCTCGCCTTGGAAGTAAGATGACACGAAGCACCACAGGTTCGATCCACGGGTCCACGCTTAGCAACCTCTGGGTATTGAGCGCGTTATAAATAACTAATCATATCATATCAATGGGCGACTTGGACCTCAATAGGCACGTTTCATTACTCAATAGCTATTCATCACTGAACCACACGTTAGAACATGCAAAACGCTACTCCCGTAGTGCTTGGGTACCTTGGTTAATTCTCAGTGCACGGCCATGGGTCCTTTCCTGTACGTCTGAATCAGAGTGGGCTCTATTTCTACGCAGATTAAGAAACAACGCCTGAACCCTTGCACACTTGGCCATGCACCGGAAATATATTGTACAGGGAATGTTTGGCGATACCCCTCGTGGCTATCTTGGTAAATCGCTTAGCCCGGCAGTGATATGTTTTATTTTATATGCTCGTGTTGATATCCTTGCGGTGCTAGCCGATACTGAAGCTTGGAAGGGCACTTCCCCGCCTCTGTAAGACACATGGGAAACAAGAGGCCGCATTCTTACTCAATGGAATGTCCTTACTGAGTATTACTTAGTAATGTCCTGACTGAGCACTCCTACACTGCCCCGGGGCCTCATCGCACTTAGGGGCAGTAACTGTAACCCTGCAGTCCCTTGCCTAGAGCTGCGCTGCTCTGGCTGCACTACTCAGGGGCATTGCCGCCCTGTTCCCCTCCCCTCTCGCCTGCAGTTCCGCACTTCCCCCCCTGCACTTCTCGTTTCTCGCACTTGCATGATCTGAATGACACAAGGCCTAGTAAGATCATTGTTTTGTCCTCCCTCTGTCTTCCCTCCCTTGTCTTATCGCGCCTAGAAACACTCGTGTCCAAGCGCGTTATAAATGACGTAACATATCATATTATGCGAAGGGTTATTTTAAATTGAAGTGATTTTGTTATGACCACTTCTGGAGTATGATATTTGGCGCTAAGTCACTTGTGACGGCCTCTGTCGCTCATCATATATGGTTAAGGGCTAAATACTGCCCCACGACGCGGTTTCGATAATTTAAGCACATGCTATTTTTATATTTGTATATAGGATTTTACTTGCATTATTAATATCTAATGTATCTTATGCATAGGTGTTTTATGATGTTACTTACCAAGGGCCTCATTACACGGTAGCCGGTGGACCAATGTGCTATTAGCACCTTGGTCCATGCCGATAAAATACCTGCACCGCCTTGGAGGAAAGGGGAATTACCGCCCTATTCCAAGGTTGGCGGGGCGGTAATTCCCCCTTCCCCCATTGCCCTTCCCCATTCCCATTTTTGCCCCATAGGGC
The DNA here is from genome assembly GCF_040938575.1 of Ambystoma mexicanum. Lineage (NCBI taxonomy): Eukaryota > Metazoa > Chordata > Amphibia > Caudata > Ambystomatidae > Ambystoma > Ambystoma mexicanum. Next base: position 1,420,727,022 of record NC_090922.1, on the reverse strand, counting down.
ATAATGGGAATGGGGAAGGTGCTAATTACCGTTCCGCAAATTGCGGTACCGTAATTAGCACCCTGGTCCCTTTGCGGGTTGGTTTTTAACGCCTGCTAAAAAGCAGGCGTTAAAGTACCGAACTGCAAAGTGACCTCGTAGTAAGGCAGTAAGGGTTTACCGGTACCGGTGCCCTTACCGGTACCGGTAAACCCTTACCGCAATACGTGTAATGAGGCCCCAAGTCTTGTCACAAACGAAGTGATTGATTGTATGTCATATATGTGATAACATGTGTGTTTTGCACAGTGTGAAAGATTGAGTACAAACCAACCAAGTGCACTTAATGAATAAATAAATAAATAAATAGGCGCTTTTCAGCACTATCTTCATCACACTGTGCTGGTCTACTGGAAAATCAGGAGCAGGGCTTTGCCTTGTTCACACTACATTCGCCTCAATGCACAGTGCCCCTCTGCCGCATGAATGGAACAGGCACTTATGACGTCACTGTGACAGCGATGCATAAGAGCGGCACCTGGGTATGCGACCGCTGCCCAAGTCAGACAAAACTAGACCTGCGCATAGGCTAAGTGCAGAAGGATGGATTGGGCTACACCCATCATCTGATGGCAGTCCCTCGCCATATGAGTCTGAACCTCGCATGCAATGGCAGCCACTGTACACTCAAGGCTGTCTCTGGGATGTTTATGGCGGAAGCTAGGTCTACGAGACTGCAAGTTGCAATACAGAACATTGAGACCTACTGTCACTCGCAACTGCTGCTCCCAATGACCCTCTTTTATCCCCAGTATTCACGATCTTGTTCCAATATCCTACTGCATTGTCTGAGTACTTGAGTCACTCCTGACGTTTATCTTTGAATTCTCGGACTTGTAGTTGGGTTTTATATGCGTGGTCCTGCACGTTGAAAAGGTAGGAATGACTCAAGTTGTCACCTATGACATGAGGCCACCATGGCCTTTCTTTCTGAAAGTGTGCAGCTCTCTTACCGATTCTAAAGAAAACTACCCAGGACTGGTCCATGCCTGGTAACTGTCAGCTCATATGTGTTCTTCTTCCCTGCCTTTCCAAACTACTGGAAACCTTGCCCACAATTGGCTCTGAGCTGCACTTCTTTCACACTCTCTTATGTTCACACTTCAATCTTCTTTCCATCAAGTTGACACAACAGAAACGTTTATTTTTCTCCTTCACAAACACTTTCTCCTCATGTCATCACTTTAAGCAGCCATCTTGTCATAGATTATTAAACATGGGGGGTATTTTTCGAGGTGATCGGCCACTCCTCTCTCATTGGTACACATATCCACCTGTTCCGGTCCTAATGTTAACACTCCAGGCAACCTCTTCCCAGATACTCCTTAAGGGGGGTGTACCATTAGAGGTGATCTGCCACTCGTCTCTCCTTAAGACTCATGGCCATGCCTGTGCCGGTCCTAATGTTAACTCTCCTCATGTACTCCTTAAGCTGGGAGCACCATTAGAGGTGATCAGCCACTCTTCTCTCCTTAAGACTCATGGCCATGCCTGTGCCAGTCCTAATGTTAACACTCCAGGCAACCTCTTCCCAGATACTCCTTAAGGGGGGTGTACCATTAGAGGTGATCTGCCACTCATCTCTCCTTAAGACTCATGACCATGCCTGTGCTGGTCCTAATGTTAACTCTTCCCAGGTACTCCTTAAGCTGGGTGCACCATTAGAGGTGATCTGCCACTCATCTCTCCTTAAGACTCATGACCATGCCTGTGCTGGTCCTAATGTTAACTCTTCCCAGGTACTCCTTAAGCTGGGTGCACCATTAGAGGTGATCAGCCACTCTTCTCTCCTTAAGACTCATGTCCATGCCTGTGCCGGTCCTAATGTTAACTCTTCCCAGGTACTCCTTAAGGGGGGTGTACCATTAGAGGTGATCTGCCACTCATCTCTCCTTAAGACTCATGACCATGCCTGTGCTGGTCCTAATGTTAACTCTTCCCAGGTACTCCTTAAGCTGGGTGCACCATTAGAGGTGATCAGCCACTCTTCTCTCCTTAAGACTCATGTCCATGCCTGTGCCGGTCCTAATGTTAACTCTTCCCAGGTACTCCTTAAGGGGGGTGTACCATTAGAGGTGATCTGCCACTCATCTCTCCTTAAGACTCATGACCATGCCTGTGCTGGTCCTAATGTTAACTCTTCCCAGGTACTCCTTAAGCTGGGTGCACCATTAGAGGTGATCTGCCACTCATCTCTCCGTAAGACGCATGACCATGCCTGTGCTGGTCCTAATGTTAACTCTTCCCAGGTACTCCTTAAGCTGGGTGCACCATTAGAGGTGATCTGCCACTCATCTCTCCTTAAGACTCATGTCCATGCCTGTGCCGGTCCTAATGTTAACTCTTCCCAGGTACTCCTTAAGCTGGGAGCACCATTAGAGGTGATCAGCCACTCTTCTCTCCTTAAGACTCATGACCATGCCTGTGCCAGTCCTAATGTTAACTCTTCCCATGTACTCCTTAAGCTGGGTGCACCATTAGAGGTGATCAGCCACTCTTCTCTCCTTAAGACTCATGTCCATGCCTGTGCCGGTCCTAATGTTAACTCTTCCCAGGTACTCCTTAAGGGGGGTGTACCATTAGAGGTGATCAGCCACTCTTCTCTCCTTAAGACTCATGTCCATGCCTGTGCCGGTCCTAATGTTAACTCTTCCCAGGTACTCCTTAAGGGGGGTGCACCATTAGAGGTGATCAGCCACTCATCTCTCCTTAAGACTCATGGCCATGCCTGTGCCAGTCCTAATGTTAACTCTTCCCATGTACTCCTTAAGCTGGGAGCACCATTAGAGGTGATCAGCCACTCTTCTCTCCTTAAGACTCATGACCATGCCTGTGCCAGTCCTAATGTTAACTCTTCCCATGTACTCCTTAAGCTGGGAGCACCATTAGAGGTGATCAGCCACTCATCTCTCCTTAAGACTCATGGCCATGCCTGTGCCGGTCCTAATGTTAACTCTTCCCATGTTCTCCTTAAGGGGGGTGTACCATTAGAGGTGATCTGCCACTCATCTCTCCTTAAGACTCATGGCCATGCCTGTGCCAGTCCTAATGTTAACTCTCCTCATGTACTCCTTAAGCTGGGAGCACCATTAGAGGTGATCAGCCACTCTTCTCTCCTTAAGACTCATGGCCATGCCTGTGCCGGTCATAATGTTCACTCTTCCCATGTTCTCTTTAAGGGGGGTGAACCATTAGAGGTGATCCTTGTTCCCTGTTAGTAATTTGTAAATCACTTTCCTTGTTCCCTGATAGTTATAACCAAGCTTCTCGGTCCCTCAATTCCCCTAATGTCGTTCTAAACTCCCTAACATTTTCACTGTAAACACTTTCTCGGCAACCTTCACTGGACTATGACCCCTGCGAATTCTGATTTTTTGCTATTTTATATGTTGTTTGGATTAGTCAGCTATGGTGTTGTATCGATGCCCAGATTGCCATGGGTAGAGTTAAATCATTTTTCAAATAAAATACATTTCCACTTGCGACTTTCCAGTTTTCAGTTTTTATATTTTGCCAAAATAAATTTCCTTCACACTACGTGTCTTTTTCAAAATAAAAATATATTTATTTCATATATTTCCTATACTTATCATGATTCTGTTCCATTCACTGACTTAACTGTATCATTTTCAAGTTTTATTCTCACAAGTTCTTTTCTCTCGGTTGAAGAGATTCAAGGTATTTAGTCGTTGACTTTTTTTTGTGTAAACGAAGCTCTTCTAAAAAAGGGCATTCTTGGTCATTCTGAAGGATGTCATATTCTCCCTCAATTGTACTCCCTTCTTCATTTCTGCACTCTGCTCGTTGGTCAGCATCACTTGCAGAGTCTATATCTGATGATAATGGCGATATTTGTGGGCTAATGTTTCTTGTACTTGTAAATCGAGACGAAAATGACTATTTACAAAAATGAATTTATACATTTCAAAGAAAGTATGACCAAAAATCAACACCAAAAGCTAAACCGAATATGGGAGGTACAAGAAACATTAGCCCACAAATATCACCATTATCATCAGATATGCAGTGTGAAGGAAATTTATTTTGGCACTCAAGAAAATATAAAAACTGAAAACTGAAAGTCGCAAGTGGAAATGCATTTCCCTAACATTTTCAACCTGCAACTTTCCGTCAGTTTTGTTCTTGCAATGTGTCTCCCTCGAATAGCATCTCACTCTGAGATTCTGCTTAATGTCCTTAAGTCTTGCTCTCCTCTTCACTCTGTGTATGCACTTTAAATCACGTGTTCCCAGGCGTTGAAATATTTAAATAACAAATGCAATATATGTAGGACTAGCAGGTATACCCAGTGTTACCCGCACTAAAAAGTAACCACACTTTTCATATGGTTTTCCACCTGGTAAGAGACATAAGAACTGGCTAAATTGTTCTGAATACTTCATAAATCCCTTGTCATACATGTACATACTTAGGAATAATAAACATTGTCAATGAACACCTCCGTATTCACATTGTGGTGTGCCTTTCTTACAGGGGCATGAACAAAAAGATGACCTCTGCTTGCCTGGCTCTTTTACTTTGGATCTTATTTGACGTTGATCTGGTGTCTCTTGCTGTCGTTTTCAAGGAGGCCTCGCTGAATCGATCTGTTGCCTGGTTTGCCTCTGTTGTGGGTTCTCCTGCTGTATTTCTGCTGTCTGTCTAGCTGCATTAGCCTGTTGTCTGTTTAGTCTTGGTTCTGGGGTCCCCTGCTCTCTTTGTGCTGGCTGTCTCGTTGCATCATCCTGTTTTATGGTGTGTCGCTATTCTTCGGTGGCCAAAAGTAGATAGTTTCTTGGGTGGCATGATGATTGAATTGTAGGTTTTTTGTTACTGGCTATGTGTACTTCTTGAGTGTTATTAAGACTATTTGACCATATGTTCTTGTCTTAATTTTTCCGGATTTCTTGTATTAATCTTTGGTGATTTTTTTCAGCTTGTATTATGGTTGATTAACAGTACATTTTTAGCTTTTGTTATGGTCGTTTTTTTGAGCCAATTATCTATGGTAATTTGGTGAGCAAAATGAACATCAGTGCTAAGTTTATCCACCAGGGCTGCAACTTCAGCAACTTTAAATCAAGCAAAATAAGCATCAGCTGTAATTGTATCTACTAGGGGTGCCCCTTTAGCACCTTTCAACCACGCCATTATATCCCTTGTACAAAGTTACCTTTGATTGACCTGGCTGGAGCCTTCTAGATAGTTCCCTGTCAACTTCTATAGCCGACTGACACACTTTCAAAATATATATTAGACTTATCAACTGTTTATTTTAAAATGTTGTGCTGCAAATGTGGTAGATCACCATACCAAAAAAGAGGAGATACTCATTATGTAATGTGCAAAGTTTATCCATTGTGTTGCTTAATCCATGGGTCTATAACCTTTGACTTTCCAGATATTTTGGACCACAACCCCCCTCAACACCAGGCGGCATGAAGAATGTGAGGGATTATGGGAGTCACATTCCAAAAAGTACTTGCCCTCCTCGTCGCAGCTGTTTCACCACATTTGGTGAATAGATGTTTCGACACATTTTTTACAACATGTTTGTAGGGGGCGGGTTAGGGCACACATTGATTTTGAAGGGAGTGGGTGATGGAGAAGGAGTGGTGATGCGTGGGAGCCAGTTAGGGGGTCTTGCCCCCATACTCAAATACAGACAAAAAACGGTCACCGCAATGAAGTATCAGAGACACCGTCCAAAACACCTGAAGATCCAAAGATTTCACACCCCCTGGTAATCAGGTGCTGAAATTAATTGGAAAAGTGAATCCATTTTGCTTACTATCTCTTTCTTAAATGTAACCTTTTGAATCCTTCTTATTCTATTGTAAGGAAGGAAACTTTCAAGATGCAGATGTATAAAAACAAGTGACACCTTTACATGTTTTTAATGTATTTCCCAGCATTGCTTTTATGCCACCAGGAAGTCTCCATGCCAGTTGCCAGGGCATTGTGTTCTGTGGTGACAAATACACTGTGGCCATGTATATGTATATATGTAAAGAAGACCAAGTATTCCAGCGAAAATCAGCGGTGTGGCAGGATTTCTATGTTTCAACCTCTACATCACCTATGCAGGAGTTTATGCCAAACTACATTTTTACTATAGAGATACAACAAAGTGTTATTATTTATGGCCGTTTGTAAACACCTTGGGGGTCAGTACAAGTTTAGCAGGGCGGTAAAGGTGCTGGTAACAAATGTGGGTAAATCCGTTACCTGCACTTTGACCGCCCTGCCAATCCATAGGTTTGCTGGGGGTGGTGGTGTCAGGGGATACGTGATTTACCTCCAGCCAAGACCCCACCAGAAAATAAAAACAGCTGGAATGACTGGCACTGGTATTACCAGGTACTATTGGACTCCATGGAATAGGCAACTACCAGCATTCCTGCTGCCTCTACTATCCCAGTAACACCGGGATATCAGGCGGCGGGACTGCTAAATCCGTTTTGGTGGCCTCCGGCCGGACTTACCGTAATGACACCCCTTGTTATCTATATACTGAATACATAAAAATGTACATATAACTCATTTGCCTTTTCACATAAAGGCTGAAATGGGCCAGCAGGTTACATAGAGACCTCTGTGACACGCCAACTAGCCCATTTAGTTAGTTTGCAAGCAATTCTTAGGAGGACCGTAGGGCTGATGGGCCTTCAAAGGTAGCATTAAAGTCAAACTGGCAGGTAAGGGCTTGTTGCCAGATACGTGTTGCTTTGGTTTTATGCAGCTGATCTGTACAGAAGATGCTCCCACAGGCAGAAGACAGATATCCCACGTGACTGCATAACTCACTGAGCTATCTTACCCACAGGTGACTATGGACAGATTGCTTGCCCATGGCTTATTCTGATTCAGAAGTCCTGGCGATTTGCATGAGGAACATAGAAAGTTCATAATGTCTCCCCACCAGTTCAATATGTGACCTTCAGTTGCCATGGCACATATGCCTGAGCATCAGTACTGCATGTGTAAGGATTTCTCACAGATTACTGTGCCCAAGGATGTCTGGCCGATGGATACTGTGCACTGCAGCAAGAGACTGGGCGATGACACACGTGACACCAGATAACTAGGGTTTAAATGGATGGCATTGTTCAAGGTCATGTTAGCGATGGATTGGACCACACGGTTATAGGAACCAGGGACACATCTGCAAGTATATTATTATTATTATTATTATTATTATTATTATTATTATTATTATTATGGTATTTATTGTGCGTGGACTAAGGATGTTCTTACAGCAAACAGTGTCAGGTATAGGAAAACACAAATCGGGGTCCTTCATCAGGAGTGCAACACATCCAAGGATGAGTGTCCAAATCATAAAGTTGTTAAACTATCAGTAAGAGTCCTTGTACCTCCAGGCCACCGATCTGCAACCTTTGTCTCTCCAGTTGCTTTCGACTACAGCTACCAACACCCCAGGCCATCACCGCCCAGGGTGAGGAATCATAGGTTTGTAATCCAAAACATCTGGAGACCCACAGGTTGCATACTCCTGCTCTAGAAACACCATCTTTCACAAAACAAGCTGTACAGAAATGGACATAAGCAAGTTGCAAATTCGAACACTACTACATTCCTAGCTTCCTGTGCTACACCATGAAATGTTCCACGGAGTTGCCAACAACAAGAGATTTCACAAATCCTAATCCCAAATGTCCAAGTCTAGTCTAACACAACAAAACAAAAAGAAATCTCCAGGGACTCTTTTAGATTTGCTTGCAACCTCAACCCTTTTTTAGGCTCCCTACATTCCACCAAAGACATCTCACGGGTTTCTGGCTTTTCAGGGTCTATTCCCAGTTCCCATCTCAGCCTCATAGCTTTCCTGTGGTAAGATATCTCAGTGGGTTGAACACTCACTGCAGAGATCTCTGTGTGATATGCAGGTCACTTGTTCGAATCCCAGCAAGGCCAACTCAGCTTTTCATCCTACTAAGGTTAATTAAAAAAGTACCATCTCTGGTTGGGTATAATCGTATGTAAAATGTTTTATGTACATCACTTTGGTTAAATTGATATATAAAGAACATGCATATTCGTATTACCTCGTTTGTAGATCTCTGCCAGACCTTCATTTTCTAAGCATTCACTCTAGGTCTATCCCACATCTTGAGTGTCTAAGCATTCACTTTAGGTCTCTTTCAGACCTTGGGTTACACAGCATTCACCTTAGGTCTATCCCAATCCTTGGGTCTATCAGCATTCACCTCAATACTCTCCCAAACCTGACGCCTGTCAGCATTCACTTTAGGTCTTTCTCAAATCTTGGATCATTTACTTTAGGAATTTTTGGGATGCTCTGCTTTTGTTTTAAGGTTCTTGTTTTTCATCCATTACTGTGCCATAGAAGGCCTGGCCACCATCACCGCCTGCACAACTAATTCCACTGCATCATTGTCAGTGCATAGAACATTCATCCATCATCTGATCTGAATGAACAGATTCCAATGCTGGGTAGGCAACATAATTATTTAGTGAAAACAGTCTGTGAGTCTCTAGAAATGAACAATAGTCACACACAGTGGAAACCTGTATAATATACTGCATGTGAGTGTGAAAACATAGCGCAAGTTCGCTCATTGTCTCACAGCTCACAACACAGTCTTACTCATCGGGTGTGAGTCTTATTTTTCGGATCACTATGTCAAATATTTGATGTGAGCTCAGACTCACCCTATCCGTCTCGCTCACTTAGTCTCACAACATGCACACGAGTCATGCTCATTGGGTGAAAATCCCACACCCTGCACTAAAGTCCTGCTTCTTGACTGGAAGTCTCACCCATTTGATCTGAGCTTCACACGTAGGAGCAATCTGGCGTCCTGGGCACCAGTCTCATCCCCCAGAACGTAGACTACCTCAATGGAGGTGCATTGCTACTGGAAACTCATTTAATGAATTTGCTTGTAAGACCCATCACTTAGAAAACTGTCTAAATCTTTATGTTGGATTTTCAAGCTTTCATCACAGTTCCACATATTGGGCGTAAGACTCACACTTTGGAATGCATTCTTCGATGGTTGGAGTCTTATCTTGGTACACTGCCAGATCTTTTGTTTTTGAGAGCCAGTTGTGGGAGCATCATCTCACTCATTGGACGTGAGCCTCTTATGTATTTTTATGAAATTGTCACACTTTGCAGCAAAATACAGTTCATTGGTTGTGTGTCTATCAACTGTGAGCACTGTCTCATTCACTGAATTGGCATCTCACATGCTTTGACCACAATCCCCTCTAGGGAGTATGCGTCACAATCCAGAGAGAAAATGGTGCATCTCATACCTTGGAGCTTCTAAATCTCACTCCTTTGATGCAACACTCACAACCGAGAACTCAGGATCACTCATTGTGGATGTGTTGCACACCTTTAGAGAACAAATTCACTTAGTCAATGTGTATTGGGCATGAATTCTACTCTTGGGATCAGCCCCATTCATTCATCTTTAGTCTCCCAGCTTCAAACAGAGTCATGTATGGGGGGCGGGTATCACAGCTTGGCTCATACTATCATTCATTGGTTAAATCTCACACCTGAGTGTACAGTTTTACTCTGGGTCAGTTTCAATTACCCCATTTACAGGAATGGAGTTATTGATGCACCTGCAAATTATTATATTTATGTTCAAACACTTATTCCTAAACTCTAAAATCTCACTCCATTGGACTCTCTTTAGTTTGATGGTGGAGGATAAAACTTCTGTTTGAGAGAGTTCAATTTTCTCGTCATGAGTTACAATGGGATAGAATTTATTTTGAATCCTCACTCCTCAATATGTGGGAAGATTCTTGAACCTGTTGATGTCATGATGCCCGCTCCCGGGGAGCCGGTTCAAGCCCTGCGTCCCCGAAAGCGGACATCCAGTCCCCAAGGAAGGACCCAGCAACCCCATATAGGGGCCCTTTGGACAGTGTCCTGGCGCCTATGGCGCCAGGCTCATAAAAGACATCAGTCCTGGCGCCATAGGCGCCAGGCTCATTATGGAAGTGCTTGGGTGCACTTACCTGATGCAGACCATGCTGCAGGATCCCGGCCTCCTTGAGGCCTGAAAGGAACTACTTTACCTGTGGGACTAATTTACCATCCGGGCGTGGTCGGGGAAGGATACATACCTAATTGGAGGAAGGATACATACCTGGAACTTCTGCCAAGGCTATTTAAACCCCACCCGAACAGCCACACGTGCTTCGCGTTGTTCTGCATCTAGAAGCTGGACGCTCACCGTGTCTGCTCCTGCATCCTGCCAGCATCCTGGATCACCTGCAAAGGAAGAGAAGAAGAGAACAGAAGAAGGAAAAGTCCTTACCTGCTAAATCCGCATCCCGGAGACATCTCGCCGACAATCCTGAAAAGGAAGACTTTTATTTAAAAGCTCATTGCGTCGATTGCTGCAGCGCCGCATTCCACTCACCTTTACTGGGCGCCTCCATGTTCAGCAGCGATCATCTGGATTCGCAGTCACGCCCCAGCGCCTAGGGAGAAAAAGACCAGAACAAAAGGTGAGAGATAGAAGGGAATAAGGAAAGCTAAATCTCCATGTTAAGACTTACCTGTTGATTCATTCCCTCTTCATTTCGGGTCCGCGCCGCATCCTGGCATTCCCGGACCCCGGCCCCTAAGGGGAAAAAGAGAAATCAGCGTTAATGAGCGAATGAAAAGACATTACCAAAAAACGCTCATTAAAGACTTACCTGATTTCTACAAGGATTTCACCTCTCATCTCAGGTCGGTGCCTGTTCCCCGGCATTCCGTACCCCGGCCCCTATGGGGAAAAAGACACTAGCATTAGTACATTAATGGACACAAGGGGAACCTCTTATCAAAAAACTTACCTGGAAGCCAAGCAAGTTTGATTCTCACCAATCCGAAAATCCAGTGAAGTAACTGGATACCAACGCGCCCCTGCATCAGAAGCAGGATGGAGAGCTCGTCCTTCCAGACCCTAAGGTGAGACACTACGAGGAATCACAGAAGGGTTTCGAGGAGGGTGAGAGGGGAAAGTGGGAGGCTGCTTGCATTACCCTGCAGACAGTTAATCCCCTATTTTCGCCTACAGAAGGATACTTCTGCGAGCCAGACAAGCCAGATTTGGGGGCCTGGTCCAGTCTGTCTTCCGAACCCTGAGCATCACCTTAGAAGAGGTCACAGCAGCGCGAACCAGGCCAGCGCCTCCGTGGGAGTCAGGTGAGCGTTACAGAACGCGAAGCCTTCCTACAAATTCCCACTCAGGCGCTATGGAAAGTTCTGAGACTGATCAGTTGGCCCAATTACTGGGGGAATTACGGGCCGAAGTACATGCCGCTCGTCAAGAGACTAATGCCCTCAGGAGGGAATTAATAATATCAAAGGAAAGAACTGATGACCTGGCCAGACAGCTTTTGCAAGGTCAAGCTGGGCAAACTCCTCTACCCGGTTCCGGCGGGAACCCCGCTCCTGTGGTTTCCAGTAACCCTGTGCAGATTAATCTACCTGGAAACATGCCGCTGGCCCCACCCGAACGCTTTGCTGGGGACCCCAAACGATTTGCCGTATTCATGAATCAGTGTCGTTTGCACTTCCTATGCAGACCTGGGGCCTTCCCTAATGATCAGACCAAGGTAGCCTTTGTTTTGTCATATCTCAGCGGCTGCGCTGCCGATTGGTCAGTTCCACTGGTTACTCAAGATGACCCGATTCTCCGTGATTTTCAAAGGTTTCAAGCAAGCATGGAAAGGTTATTTGCTCGACACTCTCAAGGGCAAGCTCTGGATGACGATCTTCTATCCCTGCGACAGGGCAATCAGGACCTCCTATCCTATATTGCAACCTTTAATAGGCTAATTGTGGAAACGGGATGGCCAGAGGATAAAAGAGTCACGTTGTTTTATCGAGGCCTATGCGGAGAACTTAAAGATGTCTTGGCCCAAGTTGTAAATCCGCCCCAAGAATGCACAGAGTATATAGACTTAGTGGTCCAATTGGATCACAGACTTCAAAACAGAAAAGCAGATTGGTCCAGGTTTGAGACCCGGGTGTTGGTTAAGACCCATGCTAATCCCAAGGGAGTTGATGTCTCGGATCCTATGCAAATTGGAGGGGTTAAAGGACCCTTAACTCAAAAGGAACGTGAAAGGAGGCGGCAGTTACAATTATGTCTTTATTGTGGGAATTCTGAACACTTTCTATGAGATTGCCCAGCAAAACCGCCCCGAAAGGCGGTAGGAGCCGCTGATAAAAACCATGAAGACTCTGTTTCGGGAAACGACTTCTCCCGACAAGTGTAGGGGTCCGCTTGCCGAGCTTGAAAACTAACTCTCAGACCTCGCATTTCATTGTGCCAATGGTTCTCGTAGATCCAGAACAGCCTAAGCGGTTGCATGCAATAAAGGCATACATCGATAGTGGGGCTATTGGAAACTATGTGGATCGTGAATTGGTCTCTAGGATTAACCTCCCTCTCCGTCCTAAAACCAGCAAAGATGTCATCACCACAGTCGATGGAACTGAAATTGCCTCTGGACCGGTAACACATTCCTCTACTGAGGGGACTCTTATTGGTCCCGACGGCCATCGGGAGGGTGTTGTGTTTGATGTAATCAAGGCTCCACAGTTTCAGGTTATTCTTGGAATCCCTTGGTTAGAGACACATAATCCTCGAATTGATTAGCGAGCTAAGAGAATAACCTTCCCGGATTGTACACAAACCTGCTACCCAGAAAACCTGAAGTTTAATCTAGCATCTGTAACCTCTGCCTCCATGCAACTACCTCAGGAATACCAAGACTTTCAGGACGTCTTCAAAAAGGAACAGGCCAACACGTTACCTCCTCACAGATCGTACGATTGCCAAATCGATCTGGTGCCCGGTGCACAACCCCCTTGTAGCAGGATTTATGCCCTTACCGAACTTGAGAATCTGCATTTGAGACAATATTTGGATCAATACCTAGCTAATGGTTTTATTCGCCCCTCAAAGTCCCCGGCATCCTCGGCTTTGTTCTTCGTGCCCAAAAAAGAAGGCGACCTTAGAACTTGTATCGATTACCGCGCATTGAACCAGATAACGGTTAAAAACCGTTATCCTCTGCCTCTGATCCCTGAACTCCTTGACCAGGAGAAGGACGCTTGCATATACACCAAGTTAGATCTCCGGGGGGCTTATCATCTGGTACGAGTTAAAGAAGGCGACGAATGGAAAACTGCCTTCCGTACTAAATACGGATTATTCGAGTACCAGGTGATGCCTTTCGGATTGTGTAACGCGCCGGCTGCCTTACAATACTTCATGAATGATGTCCTTCGGGAACTCATCGATGTTTGTGTTGTCGTATATATCGATGACATTCTGGTGTACTCCTCTTCGGAATCTGATCACAGAAAACATGTCAGGGCAGTACTTGAAAAACTGCGCCAACACAAACTATTTGCTAAATTGGAGAAATGTGTTTTCCATACCACAGAAGTCGAGTTTCTAGGTTTCATCCTGACACCCAAAGGAGTCTGAATGGACTCAAGAAAAGTGGATGCCATCCTCAAATGGCCATCACCTAGCTCTGCAAAAGGGGTTCAAAGCATGCTCGGCTTTGCCAATTTCTATCGCAGGTTTATCCCGGAATTTCCACGCGTGGTACAACCCATTACTGCACTCTTGAGGAAAAATAAACGTTTTGAATGGTCTGAAGAAGCCGAGCAGGCCTTTCAGGATTTAAAAGCTAAGTTTACCTCCGCACCTATATTGAAACACCCGCGTCCAGATCTCACTTATGTCGTCGAGACTGACGCATCCAGCCTAGCCATGCGAGCTGTCCTGTCCCAAAGATATCCCAAAACCAACCAACTGCATCCCGTAGCATTTTGGTCCAGAAAATTCTCGGCACCCGAGGTTAATTATGCAATCACAGACAAATAACTGTTAGCCATTAAGTCCGCTTTTAAAGCCTGGCGGCATTATCTGCTTGGCGCTCGACATACCATCACAGTGATCACTGATCACCGGAATTTACAGTATTTGAAAACCGCCAAGGCTCAGTCATCACGGCAGCTCCGATCGGCTTTGTTTTTCGCTGAATTTGATTTCGTGATTACCTATCGACCTGGCTGCAAGAATGGCAAAGCAGACGCCTTATCCCGAATTGGAATGGGAGAATCTGATACAAACTCAGAACCAGTACCAATAATTCCCGAACAGAGGATTCTAGGCATGACTTCGTTACAGACGCTTGAAGACATTCAAGCCAGAGTGAAACAACTCCTGGACCCTATAACCTTACAGGATTGGATACAAAAGGGATCAGACTTTACCATAGATAATGGTTTACCTTATTTTCAAGGACGCTTATTCCTGCCACATAAGGAATTACACGAACTAGTTATTTCCGGTTATCATGATGCATTAATAGAGGGACACCCCGGTATTGCCAAGACAGAGGAAAACATGAAACGACAATTTTGGTGGCCCTCTTGGCGAAAAGATGTTAAATCTTTTGTGATGTCCTGTGGTGTTTGCGCCCAAAATAAAAGTCAAAAGAAAAGACCAGCCGGTCTCCTTCAACCTCTAGACATACCGCCAGCACCCTGGCACACCCTATCAATGGATTTTATTACGGACCTGCCTCCTTGTTCAGGGTACAATACTATTCTGGTAATTGTGGATTTGTTTTCCAAAATGGCCCACTTTATTCCTTTGAAAGGTTTACCTTCAGCTTCTGTCCTAGCCAAAGAATTCCTCGAAAATATTGTTCGGCTACATGGATTCTCATCTATACTAATCTCTGACCGGGGAAGCCTATTCATTTCCCACTTCTGGCACAAATGTTGTCAAATGGCGCAGATCGACGTAAGATTATCGACCAGTCACCACCCTCAGACCGATGGTCAGACCGAGAGGACAAATCAGACCCTTGAGCAATACTTACGGTGTATGTTACAGCAATCTGAAAGCAACTGGAAAGACATTCTTTGGATAGCCGAATACGCATATAATAATTCGGTACACTCTGGAACGGGCCACAGTCCTTTTTATACTTTGTTTGGGCATCACCCTCGAACCTCAAACCTTGACTCACCTCAGAACCTCAGAATGCCTGCAGTAGAACATCTGCATTCTACAATTACCCAAGCCTTCAAAGAGGCAACTACGCATTTACAACAAGCCAAGAGAAAATACAAGGAGAATGCTGATCTACATCGGAGTGAAGCACCTCCGTATCAGATTGGGGAGCAAGTGTGGTTAGCTACCAGACATTTACCACTCAAAGGGCCTCGAACTTTTAACCCAAAATATCTGGGACCTTATTCTATTACGGCAATAATTAACCCAGTGGCTGTTAAACTTGATTTACCAGCTAGTATGCGAATTCACCCTGTTTTTCATTTGTCACTTCTGAAACCAGTGGTACCCGGAACCCGACTACTCAAACCTCCAGAACCTATTCTAATAGATGGGGAGCCCGAATTCGAAGTGAAGAACATTTTAGACTCAAAAATGTTTAGGTCAAAACTGTTCTACCTAATTGATTGGAAGGGGTACGGGCCTCAGGAGAGGTCGTGGGAACCCAGCGACCATGTGCATGCACCTCGATTAGTCAGGAAATTCCACCGACTCTTCCCAGACAAACCAAAACCCCCGGAGGGAACAACCTTGGGAGGGGCCTTGGGGGGGAGTGCTGTCATGATGCCCGCTCCCGGGGAGCCGGTTCAAGCCCTACGTCCCCGAAAGCGGACATCCAGTCCCCAAGGAAGGACCCAGCAACCCCATATAGGGGCCCTTTGGACAGTGTCCTGGCACCTATGGCGCCAGGCTCATAAAAGACATCAGTACTGGCGCCATAGGCGCCAGGCTCATTATGGGAGTGCTTGGGTGCACTTACCTGATGCAGACCATGCTGCAGGATCCCGGCCTCCTTGAGGCCTGAAAGGAACTACTTTACCTGTGGGACTAATTTACCATCCGGGCGTGGTCGGGGAAGGATACATACCTGATTGGAGGAAGGATACATACCTGGAACTTCTTCCAAGGCTATTTAAACCCCACCCGAACAGCCACACGTTCTTCGCGTTGTTCTGCATCTAGCAGCTGGACGCTCACCGTGTCTGCTCCTGCATCGTGACTTCTACCACGCCTGCTAGCATCCTGGATCACCTGCAAAGGAATAGAAGAAGAGAAGAGAAGAAGGAAAAGTCCTTACCTGCTAAATCCGCATCCCGGAGACATCTCGCCGACAATCCTGAAAAGGAAGACTTTTATTTAAAAGCTCATTGCGTCGATCGCTGCAGCGCCACATTCCACTCACCTTTACTGGGCGCCTCCATGTTCAGCAGCGATCATCCAGATTTGCAGTCACGCCCCAGCGCCTAGGGAGAAAAAGACCAGAACAAAAGGTGAGAGAGAGAAGGGAATAAGGAAAGCTAAATCTCCATGTTAAGACTTACCTGTTGATTCATTCCCTCTTCATTTCGGGTCCGCGCCGCATCCTGGCATTTCCGGACCCCGGCCCCTAAGGGGAAAAAGAGACATCAGCGTTAATGAGCGAATGAAAAGACATTACCAAAAAACGCTCATTAAAGACTTACCTGATTTCTACAAGGATTTCACCTCTCATCTCGGGTCGGTGCCTGTTCCCCGGCATTCCGTACCCTGGCCCCTATGGGGAAAAAGACACTAGCATTAGTACATTAATGCATGGACACAAGGGGAACCTCTTATCAAAATACTTACCTGGAAGCCAAGCAAGTTTGGTTCTCACCAATCTGAAAATCCAGTGAAGTAACTGGATACCAACGCGCCCCTGCATCAGAAGCAGGATGGAGAG
The DNA here is from genome assembly GCF_040938575.1 of Ambystoma mexicanum. Classification (NCBI taxonomy): domain Eukaryota; kingdom Metazoa; phylum Chordata; class Amphibia; order Caudata; family Ambystomatidae; genus Ambystoma; species Ambystoma mexicanum. Next base: position 1,420,710,171 of record NC_090922.1, on the reverse strand, counting down.
CTCGTCCTTCCAGACCCTAAGGTGAGATGCTACGAGGAATCACAGAAGGGTTTCGAGGAGGGTGAGAGGGGAAAGTGGGAGGCTGCTTGCATTACTCCGCAGACAGTTAATCCCCTATTTTCGCCTACAGAAGGATACTTCTGCGAGCCAGACAAGCCAGATTTGGGGGCCCAGTCCAGTCCGTCTTCCGAACCCTGCGCATCACCTTAGAAGAGGTCACAGCAGCGCGAACCAGGCCAGCGCCTCCGTGGGAGTCAAGTGAGCGTTACAGTTGATCCCGCCATCTCAATGCCTTGAAGATTCTACGCTGTGCCCCTTGCGGTATACAACTCCTAGCCTCAGTCCATATCTTCCAATATTGTATATATCTCTAGGACAGTGGACGAGCATACCCGGAACACACGTAAGAGGTGAAGAGGCACTCAGCAAATCTCTAACAGATCATAATGATATAACATTGCTGCATAGAAGTGTCTTTACCGTTCCTTTAAAGGCAGTAGTAGCAGTAGTTGTCATTTATAAAGCACTTTGATCCCATTAGTATGGCCTCAAAGTGAATGTGGTGGGGACACACTCAGGGGACTGAAGTCCAAGGTATGGTAAAATTGTCTGAATTATTAGAATGTGTTTGTTTGTTTGTTTGTTTGTTTGTTTTATTTGTATAGCTCTCCAGACACAGGAGTAGAAGGATGCTTAAGAAGATGGTTACTACATTGAGAAGTATCTTGGAGTTGCATACTTCATACATACATACTTATAATACGTATTTAATATTTACAGTTTGACTAGAATACAATTATCAATATACAGTTTCAATGTACAGTCATATACAATACATGAGCTAGTTGCCGAGCAGGGTGTGAGGTTGGGTGTTAGTGGAGCTACTCTTTGTTTAGGAGCCAGCTGATGACCTGCTTCCTGAAGATCTGGAAGGACTCGATAGTTTTCATGTTGAGAGGTAGGGTGTTCCAGAGTTCGGAGGCAAGTACTGTAAAGCTAGCCCATCCTGCTCTTTTTAGGTGGAATCTGGAAACTGTCAAGCATAGGGTGTTGGAGGATCTGGTGGTTCTGGTAGCAGATTTCAAGGTACATTTGTTAGCTAGATATGGTGGTGCTAGGTGGTTGAGGGACTTGTACGTGAGGCAGATGGTTTTTAAGTCAATTTTCTGGCGTATGGAGAGCCATTTGCAGGCTTTCCTAGTAGTGGAAATATGCTCTCAGGGGTGTGCATTTGCCCAAGATAGGGAGTTAGGTGGGCTGGCTGAGGTCCAGCAAGCTACCCATGAAGGTCAGGCATGTGGATGGGTGCTGAGGTGGTCAGGCGAGTGTGCAAGTGCAAGAGACTCGTCATGTGTCCAGCTAGACCTGAATTTTTGTCATATGTTGTTGCTGCATTCTGGTGCATGTGGGTGGGTAACTGTGCCTGTGGCAGATGTCCCCAGTGGTGCATGAATGCCTACCTTGATACTCAGATGGAGCTATGATTTTGATGTATCTGTGTGATGTAAGGATGGCTTGGGCTCAACAGTGACGACAGACATTAGTGGTCACAGTTCAAGGGTGTTTATTGAACTTCATTTCGGTCTGAAAAAAACCCATCTAATCCTAAATCTAAAGATTGGAGCAAGCTACGTCCATCAAATAATAATAATGCAGTCTTAGTGGAGTCTGGTCAAAATAAAAGGGCCTATACTAATAAACCTATTGCCAATCCTTACTTCTAAATGTAAATGTTGTGGGAAACAATGTTATACAAAAGAAAAGTGTTCAAGAAATGATATCTCAGGATATTTGAGCCGTCTGCTTCTCCTCCCCATGTTTGCAGCATGGGACAAGGCAACACACTTGAGCTTAGCACATACTCTGCCTTTTCTAGCACAAGGATGCAGTTAAAAATCCCAGTAAGACTCTTTGCCATTCAAAGTCTCATATTTCAGAGGGCCTGATGCGAGAAAACAAACATTCAAATTTCCTTTCTCCTTAGGATTTTCATATGCACAACTTCTCTAGTTATTGACTGTTCACCCCAGGCCCCCTCCTACGGGCTCAGAGCCACTTTAATACAAAACCTTCAATTGGTCTCCCTCTGCTGGGCTCAGAGCAAATTTATACCATTTTCCAAATTTTCTTTACCATATCAAAATCAAAGACTTTTGACTGTGAGCAGGATTTTGCTTGACCCATCGCAGGACCATTTCGATTCACAATTTGTTGTTCTCTTCTTAATATAAACCTTTTACTTTCACTTCTGCCACTTCTCAGCCGGATACCTTACAGAAACCTTCGATTGAGCACCCACTCGTTGCCGGACTGTCAAAGGTATCATCTCTTGTTTTTAAAGTTCAGACCTTCATCAGCAGTTCACCTTTACTTGCTTCTCTTATCAAACGCGTTTTAACCATGTTCGTTCCAGCATTCACCATAAAATGTTGCTGCTTGCAACCTTGGCTACAACAAAGACTGGTCTGGTATCGGTCTGCTCAACTCACGGGCTGTGTTGATTTCACTGAGATTGCTTTGTTCTTGGAGCCAAGGATGGTGCCACGGCAGCTGCTGCTTCTCCCCCCCCTTGATTAGTGAAACGGGAGTGCCCCGTATAACTCAGACACACAATACAGGATTCTTCAGCCTGGTTTCTGGTTTTACGCATTCTAATCTTGAGGGCTCTGGAAAGTAACAGTTTCTTGTCAGAAAGGTCAAGGAAATTTCCCTGCTTGCGAACCCCTCCTTTTTGCCATTGTTCTTCTCTTGTTCAGCTGCCATCTCGAAACTGCTGTTTCCCTGTGTGCTTTGCCTCACTTTCGTGCTATGCCGTTTATCCTTGTGGGGAAGCTTAATGGAAGTCATGTGTGAGTGATGGTCAGGAGTAGCCAGACCTAGCCTGTTTTGTATTGGGACATGTCGGGTATACTGTTCGGGTGTTAAGTCTGTTTTCTCCCAGCACGGTCTGTTGTATGAAAGTGTCTATGTTGGAAAGGGGGGGTGGTAGATTTCCTACATATCTTATCTGATAGTATGGGTTAAAGGTGTTACAGGGAAGGGGATACCACATCTCGACATCCAGCATCCCACTCTCACTCCCCAAAGATGCCTCACCCAGGTGATCCTCCGAGCACTGTTCCACCCCCAGGAACTGGATCCAAAAGCGATGGCCGTGTCCTGGCCACCTGGATGACAGATACCCAGGGACAAGTGGGTAAGACACTGTCTGGTTTCTCACAGTGATCAGATTGTCTGTATAGTATACATGCTACCTCATAAATCTTCTAAGTGCAATATCCATGTCAAGTGCAATAGAAAGGCTATCCTAATACATCTTCTAAGTGCAATAGGTAATGCGGCCCTGCTGTGAAGCACTTATACTAAACCATTAAATGGAAATCATCCTTGATGAGAAAAGCCGGGTTGCTCCCATTAAATGTAAATAAGTCCTTCTCAAAAGTACCAGCACTGTCCAGTTAAAAATAAAGAAGCCATCTGGTGATTAACTAATTCTGCCCTATCAACTGAATTCATTATGGGGGGTGGGGGTGTTGGCACTTTCCCATTTAAGTATTGCATGCCTTTTAAGAAGTGCTATAGTGGGCCATTAAATAGGAAGCAATCCTGCTCAGATGGTCCAGTGTTGCCCCATAAAAGGCATACTAGCCCTGTTGAGAGGCGGTAGTAAAGAACCATTAAAACAATTTTGCCCTCTGGGATTTTGATTAATACTGCCCTCATCTTTTTCTGCACATATTACCTCTAGGTTGACTTAGTGTGTAGTGATTGAGGATGAAGATGACAACCTGGTTGAGTAGTGTTGCTATTGCGTCATTGAAAGTGTTGCTGATCTATTGAGAAGTGCTGGTGCCTTATCAATAACTGTATGGCAACCCAACTGAGACCTGCTGGCACTTTCACATGAGCCCTTACGTGGGACTGAGGACCATTTCACTTAACACTGGCTGTTGAAAACGCTTTTATTTTAGTCTGTATTAAACATGGAAATCCCCTCTTGCGACTAGCGCCAGGATGCCTTTGGGCGTATATGCGCTCAGTGAAGGCTTTTAACATAACATAACATAACCCTTAAATGGTGCCACTGTCGGATAACAAATATTGCATCCCTGCTGAGAAGAACATTATGCACAGCCTATCTGAGAAGCACCAGTGTTGTCTGATTCACAACATGCAAGTTTTAAGAGAAAGTGCTAGCATTGTATCATTCAAATTACACAAAAAACCCTGTTGTTGTGCTGCTATTGTGTCACTGAAAACATAATACTCATAATGTAAAAAGTTGACAGTGTGTGGTGAGTAGCAAACCCCCCCATTTTATTATGTGAGGGGGCGAGCCGCTAGGGATTGTTCTGGTCTAGACACTAGAGGGTCATAAGCGTGGGTTCCAGCAGGCACGCTAACACCCCCAAGGTGCGGTATTGTACCTTCTAAGGTGTTGCAGGTCCTCTTTGGTACTTATTCCAAGAAAATAGTACTAAGGATGTCTACATTAGAAGAACAATCAAACTCTTAGGCAATATTGCATTGCTATCCGCGAGAAACAGAGATTGTGCAGACGCAGCAAAGGAGTTTCCGAATGTCCTATGTGAGAAGTTTCTACGATTGCTGTCTTCGTGGTTGGGTACTTATGCATCCAGATGGTGCAACTCACCACACCGGCCGGTTGCCTGTCCAGGAACCAGAGAACTTCCAAGATGTCCGTAATGTTCCAAGCTGCACTATTTAGAAGCATAAATTACAGGTGACAGCAATCTCTCAATTAGCCACTATAAAGCATGTCCATCAGAGATGCTCAAATATTCATATGGGGAATAACGAACAAGAAACCAAACGAAAATCCTGAAATGAAACCGCAATGGCACTCAGCCAATCAGAAGGGCACAGACAAGTGAGAATCCTGCATAAGAGAGAGGACAAGAAAGAGAGAAGAGGAAAAGGAGATGGGAGGAAAGCAGAAGCACCTCACAGCCATCCATGGATATCCGGGTACCTTGCTCACTGGTCAGAGGTAGCTCAAGCATTGGCTGACCTGCAGTGTCTACTCTACTCTGGAGCATTCATTCTCTTGAGAGAGGTCAGACTGCTGGGGAGTGAATGACCCCCACAGAAGCTCCTGTGCCAAGAAGAAGGGAAGTGCTTCTTTGTCCAGAGAGGACTGGTCCTGGAAGGTGACATTATATTGTCTGCCTGAAAAGGACCCTGAACGAGGTGGTGAGAAACACTCGTTGGAAGTAAATGCTGAAACCGAAGATGTAGGAGAGACCTATTGTGGGAGTTGGTAATCCTAAGGTCTGGGAGAGACTTACTGTGATAATTGTTGAAGCCAAGGTCTGGGAGAGAGTTATTGTGCAGTAAGGCTGCAAAGGGAGGATAGCTCTTTCGAAACACGCGGGTCTTGGAAGCAAGACAACGCTGAGCAACACAGGTTCAAATCCTGGATCTGCACTTGAAACCAAGTGTTCTATAAATAACCTGAACTTCCACCCTCACGCCCCCTTGCCTTCTTGCGCCTTGAGTCACAGATGTGTGTGGGCGCATAATGACCTATAAAAAGAAAGTTGTGAAAGTTGTTGAACCCAATGTCCGTTAGAGGGCTGTTGTGAAAGCTGATAAAAAACAGTGTGATTTAGCGGTTTGTTTTCAGACATCCCTCACTGAAAGGTCTGTGTTGTAGATGTGAGGAATTCGACCATCTGCCCGGTGGGTGTACGCTCACCGGGGCATTTTTTTAAATTTTAAATGAAATTGAATGATGGTAGGTCAACCTCCCGAAAATATTCATCCAGTTTATGCCTGTAAATATGCTTAGAACCGCAAGAAAGCTAAGAAAACAGTGTGGCTTGCTATGCTTAGTAGAAAAATAGTGCGGCAAGTGCCATTATACATAATCTACCTCAAACAAAGCACAGTACTATAAGAATACTTCCACTTTGCAAACGAAGCAGAATCAATCCAGGTTACTAAAGGCCAAATGAGGAAGATTCATATTTAGCAAAATGAGAAGAGATGGCTGAATTGAAACTCGGTAGAAGCAACTCGTACCAAGGAAGCCAAGGTCATACAATAGACGAGGCGAACAGTAGCTATATTTTAATTGAAACTAAGAACGGAATATCCTGCCTCTGAAAGTTCGAGATAAGAAGACGTAGGCAGGTGGTGGTGAAACAAAAATCAAATACACAAACTGAGAGAAAAGAAGCAAGTTCACGGTGTCTGCATCACGTGACCAGCCTTGACAGAAGAAACTGAGAGTTCACACCTACGCTTGGCACCGGACCAGGCAGAGATATCAGAACTTTTTCCAGACAGAAGATGCAGTTTTGAGGCCAACCACAGTGAACTAATTGACACATAGACACTAAAATAATGATTAATTGAAGGAAGGGCGGGTGAATTGAGGGGCACCGTGCACCTGGCTGACCATTCTGCGTGCTGCTAAGCGAAGTGGAAAAGTATGCATGTGGTAGGTGCCAACCCATACACAATGGACTAAATAATCTAGGGTCCTATAGTTAGTAGAGCCAATGGGACGTCGTACCTTTAGTGACGTCTACAGTAGTAATTTTTGAAGTAAGGGCTTAGACACCCGGCTGACATTGTTTACACAATCCCCTCACTCTGTTACCATATACAGATATAGTACCTATAGTAAAGTTCCCTTTTCCTAACCGAAATTGCTTATTAACTTTTGAGTGTCACACGTCAATTATGACGAGTTTTGAGAATAAATGTTACAACTTGTATGATGTTCGTTGGAGTTGAAGCGAGAAGGACGATTGCATCACTGCTGATATCCATGACTCCACGTTTTTTGTACTTGTCATTAAACAGACTCCCTTTGCCAAACCATTGAGTTGTCCTTGGTGTTTGAGTAATAAATCTGCATCCCCATCCATCTCAAGGGTGCAGCTATCTTGTCTTAAAGTACTTTTGAGAAAACCTCAACTCTATGGGCTAGCTGGGGGTCTCAGAGTACACTTGGTAGCAGAGATTGATGGTTATCGATTATTGATTAGAATAAGACACCCATTGACCGTCGACATAAAGTAACTCTAGGTCTTCGGCAATATCACGAGTCATTTGCCATTCGGCTGAGTAGACCGTTAAGCTCCCCATAGACAGTGGTAGTGTAATAGAAATCTCGCCAACCAGGGTCTGAAGGAACCTGTGTTTCCCCACCTAAACCCCTTCCCATTTCTACGGGCAGCTGAGCGGGCGAAAAGCTGAAGAAGGCGGTAACAAAGGCGGTAACAAAGGCGGTGATCCCGAGGTTCCAGAGAGGAACCATGTGAACGGTGAATGAAAAAGATTGAGTGTTTTGGCAAAAGTGCATCCTTTAGAACAAGCAAATGGAAAAGGTAACAGAGGGAGGCAGGAAAAAACAAAATATAGTTAGAAGTAGAGAATAATGTATATATATGTAAGGGGAAGGGAATAATGACTCGAGAATAATTATGCAAAGAGAGAGATTACCGCGGAGGAAGAAATGTGTACCCAGAGTCCCAAATAAAAGGGGAACAAATAGACTATCACAGCGATTAACGACGCCGTGAAAGGGCTACGTTTAAACTCCATGTCAGGGTAATATTTAGAGGCAGAGATACGTGTGGGCAGATGGTGTTCGTCTAGTCTGTTAAATGTCTGTCCTACATGTTTTTTGTTGTGACGTCACAAATTGAAAAAAATTCTTTGAGAAAACTGATTTTAATTTTATGTGATTCAATAGCCAAGATAATATCACATGTGAATTGATGGTTTTTGAGTAAAATAGAAGATATAACATTTTTGGGGAAACAATCAGGATTGGAGCTTGCAGTGTTTGGTGCTCGCTCATGTTGTTGGAAGTTGTTTAAATCACGTGAAGCGTTGACAAGTGTTATATAGGAAAGGGAACCGATTCAAGCATGGACGACATAACTCCATTAGCACACCTGTGCAAACAGTTGCTGAAACATGCACCTAAACTGAAAAAATATAGTACAGAGTGGGTTAAGGAGACCGCCCACAAAATGTTTATGCCATGGCTACAGGGTGGGTCCTTATCTAAAGCTGTTTTGCAACACATGACAACATATTTGCATGCCACATATATGGGCAAGAAGTTAGACAAATGCCTAGCTGTTCTAGAGCTTTGGAAAATACACGAACAGGGAAAGGTTGAGGAGTCATCAATAGATTGGATACTTAATGTATGCACGGAGGGGGGGTGAGACGCCTACTGCGCCACCTGCCCCATCCGAAACGAGGGTTGAAGAAAACAAAGACGAGGGGTTATACCCGCTGAGAGAATTTAAAGCAGCCACGGGGTATAGCAACCCAGCATATGAGTCGTCTACGCAAAGTAGTGACAAAAATCAAGGTAAAGAAAAGGATAAGGATATCACCTCCATAGTCCCAAGGGACAAGGAGAGACGCGATGATGAGAGAAGGGACCAGACACAGACAAATGTATTTCTCGAGAAGGAGAGAGAAGGCAAAACATGGAAAGGAAGCGAAGATAGAACTGATTGAGATAGCATTCGCAAAAAACAAATGGATGGGAGGGCACATTTTAGTGAAATTTTATTGAAACGCGATGGCAAAGGCATTGATGATGCAAAACAAAAGGAGAGACTAGACAATGTACAGAGAAAGGGGAACGAGAAGGGGAACGAGAAGGAATTGAGAGACGAAAAAATAAGAAAGAAAGATAGACAAAGGCGACAGCTATATCACGAAGAGCAAGAAAGACAGCTCGATCGCAAACAGAGAGCAGCCAGTAATCAAGACAGACAAGAGCAACGTAAGTTAGATGAAGAGCAAAGAATCTGAGAGAAAAGAATAAAGAGACGAAGGGATGAGGAAATCCAAAGGGTAGATGAATGTAGAAATGAAAAGAAAAAGGAAGAAGATAGGGTCAGAGAGGAGGCGAAGAAACGCAAAGAATTTGATGATGAGGTAGAACGTAAGCGAAGACAGAGAGCACGCAATCTTGATTATCTGGGGAGAGAGGTTTAAAAAACCTGCTCCAGTAGTTGATTGGGAAGATATAGAAGAATTCTTACCTGCGTACAATTCAGTACCAGGCACATCTAGGGCAAATATGGAAGATGACTTTGACACCAGAAGCATCGGAGAAACGATCGATAGAATATATGATGAAATGGAGTTAGAACAAATACCCCAAAGGGAGGAGAAGACGAGCGCTTAGAAAGCACTCAGCAGTACGACACTGAGGATGTTTCCCGAAGTAGTGGGAATCGGGAACTATCCCTGGATAGACTAGAAATAAGTAGGAACAAAGGAAACACAATGAAGTGGCACTAGTTGGGGACAGACAATGTCCGACTCAGAAAGGGAGGAGCGTGAGGAAAATGAGGAAGAAAGAGAGAGTGATGACGATTCCCAAGGGAGAAAGGGATACGATGGTCAGACACTAGCGAATCCATGCCAAGGGCATCAGAGTCAGCCACACAGTCAGACCAACACAAAGAAGTATCTCACGGTCAGAGGGGGTGTCATCACCGCCCTATTTGGACAGGCTCAGCATATTGCCAGGCAGATGACTATGCAGGAATATTGCCCCTGCACTAGACAGGAGAACAATGAGAGAACAGAAAGAGAGCTCTGCATCCCAATTTCCGTTACTCAAGAAAGGGGGAGCAAGACCACAATATATTCCATGGCCAAACATGGATTGAGAAAACTTATAAAACAAGCTTCCAATGCTGACATCTGGAGAGGGAAAGTGGACACACCAGTTAGAAAAAATGACAAGAGGAAACACGCTAGCTATAGGGGATATTAAGGGTCTCCTAATCGCCATACTTGGTGAGAGAGCAGATGACGTGTGGACACGGGCAGGGTACCCTGGTGTGACCACAATTAATACCGTGCATGATGGAGCTCCATTTAAAAATGGCGGAGCCGTGGTATGGAAGGCACTCCGAGTGCTTTACCCAGACACTTCTGATATGGGAGCTATAATGACGTGTAAAATGAAAGAGTCTGAGGATCCATTAATTTACATACAGAATTTTCAAGACACATGGGTACTCGAGACTCATGATTCTCGGACGAAATCTATACCTGTGTTCTACCATATATTGTGCCAAGGGCTGCCAGAGCTGGTAGAAACAGCTCAAGAAATTGGTAGGAATCGTGGCTAAACCTTGGGCATAAATACAGCTGACTATCGCACACTATTGCAGGATAGTACAAGAGAAAAATCACAAAAAGGAAGCTACACGAAAAGGTGAGGAAGCCAAATTGGTGCAAAAGAAATTGTCAAAGTACGCTCTTGAGGGAGCTATGATAAATAGCACAGCTGAATCGAGCATGCAGCAGGTCAATAATCTGCAGCAGAATAATCAGGGCAGTTCTGGGTTTTACCCCAGGGGAAGAGGATTTAGAGGAAGGGGATGGCAAAGTAATCAGGGAGGCTTTAAGAATAATCAAGGAGGTTTTCAGAAAGTCCAAAATGGCAATCAAGATATATCAAATGGGCACATACCACCGCCAGTATGTTGGTTGTGTGGAATGCCAGGGCATTTGGCATTTGGTGCGCACATGCAGAAACCAAGGCATGGTGCAAAACGGCCAAGGAATGGGAGCAGGCATGGTGAATCCACCTGCAGTTTTACAACAGGGAGTTGCACAGAATCACACAGTTCAGCAGCCAGCTCCAGGAGCACAACAAGTCTCAAAGCCTCAAAATGTAGTGAGATTCCCACAAGGACAGTCTCAACAGTCACCTATGCAACTGTCACGGACAGTAAGTACAGGACAGGCTGCAAACCCTGGAGTGAGGAGTAACACTGGTGATTGGGGAAGTCCATTCACACAAGGCGGGACAAAATTATACATGGACTAGGACAGCTCACTGGGAACCCTGATGTGTTCTATCCTATCAGTGACACCAGACCCTCACCAGGAACCTAGAGCGGATGTCGTTATAGGGGATAAAGATTATTCCTTCTTAGGTGACACGGGTGCAACACGCTCGTGCATACGCAAAGGTAGGTTTTCCTTATCCGTCAAGGCCATGAATACTCAGAGTTTCAGAGGAGCCACAAGTCGTGTTCCCTTCACAAACGCACTCCCAGTCTCTATAGGAGAATTTGAAATGAATGTGCCTTTATTATATTCACATCAGACCCCAGTGAACATTTTGGGTCGAGATTTAATGACGAAGTTAAACATGACAATATCATTCAATGAGGAGGGCACAGTATGTTCGACCCCAGGAATGCACTATTCAAATGTATGCAAAATGATCAGAGCATACGCAGGACACCCAGCCATGAGGGCTATACCATTGGAGCCAGAAATATTCACTTATGGTATGCGCATACTAATGGCAGGACTGCCAGGCCTTGCAGACAGAATCATGAGAACCCCAGAGGAATTTCTATTTAGACCAAGAATACACGAGGAGGAGGGACACGTTGTAACGCTCACCTGGTTCCCACGGAGGCGCAGGCGTGGTCTGGACGGCAGTGGCCTCTTCGAAGGAGATGTTCAGCACCCTGAAGATGGAGTGGGCTGGGTTCCCAAATCCGGCTTGTCTGGCTTGGATGAATACCCTTCTGTGAGCGAAAAGGAAGGGTTAATACTCTGCGGGTTTTGTGTTGATCTCCCGTTCCCCTTCTCACCCTCCTTGCAACCCTTCTGTAATTCCCTGTGGAGACTCACCTTAGGGATTGAAAAGGCGAGCTCTCCATCCTGCTTCTGATGCAGGGGTGCGCTTGGATCCAGTTACGTCACTGGATAGTAAGTTCGAGTTCGCTTGTCTGTTCCGGTAAGTACCGTAAATGTTTATGGCAAGCTTGAGTCTAAACTGTTCCTCTTCTCTTTTGCAGGTAATGGAAGACTCCGGGCTGAGGGCGGTTTCCGTCGAAAACCTGATTTCAGGTGAGTTTTGGTGTAGGCCCACTACTGTCTTTTCCTGTCTCTTTTTCCTTAGGGGCCGGAGTTCGAGAATGCCGAAGAAATGGAGCCCGTACGAAGCAGAAGCTGAGTCCGACCTGTAAACTGGTGAGTTTAAAATAGTTTGTTTGCTACGGTTCTTGCATTCACTAATGTGATGTTTGCTTTTTCCCCATAGGGGCCGGGGTGCTGAAATGCCCAAGGAATGGCATCGACCCGAAGGTAAGAAGAATTAGCTTGGCGGGTAAGTGCTTCTTGGTTATTTTCCCCTTCTCATCTTGCTTTCTTCTCTTCGTCTCCCCGTAGGTGCTGGAATGCTGCAGGAGATCCGGATGGGCGTCGCAGAGCCGAAGGCGCCACGTGCAGGTATGAGAAGTGCGCCGAGATGTATGCGACGCAGTGAGTATTTAAAATGATGTCTTTTTGCAGGAACGTTGGCGCGCTGAATCCGGAATGCAGCTTTAACAGGTAAGGTTTGTTTTCACCTGTTTCTTCTTCCCTTTTCTATCCTTAGGTGTTTCCAGGATACTGGCAGGCGTGGTCGAGGACTGGAGCAGGAGCAGGCACGGTGAGTGTCCAGCTGCTATGAGCAGAACAACGCGAAGCGTGGTTTGCTGTCTGGGCGTGGCTTAAATAGCCTTTCAAGTAGTCCCAGGTATGTATCCTTCCACTGAAGGTATGTATCCTGCCACCAGCCACACCCGTGTGGTTAAGTAGTTCCTTTTTCATCTGGAAGTTGTAGAATGATCTGCCAGGTAAGGAAATTGCAGCATGGTCTGCCAGGTAAGTTTGCACCAAACACTATTCCTTCCATATCTTGTATGAGCCTGGCGCCGATGGTGCCAGGACTGTTATCCCTTATGAGCCTGACGCCAACGGCGCCAGGACTGAGTCCAAAGAGCCCCTATCTGGGGTGGCTGGGACTTCCCTAGTATACATGTTGCCTGCCTCTGAGGGTGCCGGGCCCTGTCTGGCTCCTTGGAGGTAGGCATCATGACAGTACCTCCCCCCAAGGCCCCTCCCAAGGATGTACTGTCCGGAGGCTTTGGTTTGTGTGGAAACTTACGATGCAATTTTTGTATTAGACGAGGTGCATGTATATGATCGCTTGGTTCCCAAGATCTCTCCTGAGGTCCATATCCTTTCCAATCAATTAGGTAAAAAACCTTTGACTTGGACATCTTAGAATCTAATATGTCTTTAACTTCGAATTCCAGTTCCCCATCTACTGGGATTGGTTCTGGTGGCTTGAGTAGCCTGGTTCCGGGTTGTACAGGTTTCAACAGTGATACGTGGAAAACCGGATGGATTCGCATGTTGGGGGGCAGATCGAGTTTGAAGGCTACTGGGTTGATTACAGCCTTGATTGGATAAGGCCCTATATATCTTGGGTTAAAAGTTTGCGGGCCTTTAAGTGGTAGATGTCTAGTCGCCAGCCACACTAGATCTCCAACTTGGTAAGGAGGTACTTCGCTCCGATGTAAGTCAGCATTTTCCTTATATTTGTCCTTGGCCTGCTGTAAATGAGTCTTGGCTTCTTTGAAGGCTCGGGTTATGGTGGCATGTAAGTTATCCACGGCGAGCATTTCAAGGCCTTGAGGTGGTTCAAGATCCGAAGTTCTGGGATGGTGGCCAAATAAGGTATAAAAAGAAGTCTGGCCAATTCCTGAATGCACAGAATTGTTGTACACGTATTCAGCAATCCATAAAATGTCTTTCCAATTATATTCTGATTGATGCAACATGCACCGTAAGTACTGTTCCAATGTCTGGTTTGTTCTCTCGGTTTGGCCGTCGGTCTGAGGATGGTGGCTGGTAGATAAACGCACATCAACTTGTGCCATTTGACAACATCTCTTCCAGAACCGAGAAATAAACTGGCTTCCCCGATCGGAGATTAATATGGATGGAAAACCATGTAGACGAACGACGTTCTCAAGAAATTCCTTGGCTAGGGTGGAGGCTGAAGGCAGCCCTTTCAAGGGAATAAAATGGGCCATCTTGGAGAAGAGGTCTACAATTACCAGTATAGTATTAAATCCATGACAAGGAGGTAGGTCAGTTATAAAATCCAGCGATAAAGTGTGCCAAGGTGCCGGTGGGATGTCCAGAGGTCGTAACGGACTGGCTGGTTTTTGCTTTTGACTTTTATTTTGGGCGCACACTGCGCATGTCATCACGAAAGATTTTATATCCTTTCGCCAGGAGGGCCACCAGAAATGCCTTTTAATTTTTTCTTCAGTCTTAGCGATGCCCGGGTGTCCTTTCATTAGTGTCTCATGATGATGGGCAATAACGAGATCTTGCAAATCCTTTTGAGGCAAGAACAGTCGCCCCTGGAAATAAGGTAAATCGTTATAAATTGAAAATCTGGGATCTTTCAGGCTCCATTCTTGCAAGGTTGCAGCGTCGAAAAGCAATTTAACTCTAGTTTAAATATCCTCTAGAGTTTGTGACGAGATCACCCCCAAAATTCTCTGTTCGGGAATAATCGGAACTGGATCTAGAGTTGGGGTAGAATCGCCCATTCCTATTCGAGATAGTGCGTCTGCCTTGCCATTCTTGCAGCCGGGGCGATAGGTGATCACAAAGTCAAATTCTGCAAAGAACGGGGCCCAACGGAGTTGGCGTGAGGATTGAGCCTTGGCCGTTTTTAAGTATTGCAAATTCCTGTGGTCTGTAATTACGGTAACAGTATGTCTTGCGCTGAGAAGGTAATGGCGCCAAGCCTTGAAAGCTGACTTGATAGCTAATAGTTCTTTATCTGTGATTGCGTAGTTAACTTCTGGAGCTGAGAATTTTCTGGACCAAAAGGCCACAGGATGCAGTTGGTTCGAGACGGGGTCCCTCTGTGATAGAACCGCTCCCATGGCTAAACTAGATGTGTCAGTTTCCACAACGTAAGGGAGATATGGACGGTGATGTTTTAACACAGGTGCAGAGGTGAATTTAGTTTTTAATTCCTGAAATGCTTGTTCTGCTTCCGTAGTCCATTCGAAACGTTTGTTTTTCCGTAAGAGGGCTGTGATGGGTTGAACCACTCGAGAAAACTCCGGGATAAACCTTCGATAGAAATTGGCAAAACCAAGCATGCTCTGAACCCCTTTCACAGAACTAGGGGATGGCCATTTGAGGATCGCGCCCACTTTCCGTGAGTCCATTCGAACTCCCTTTGGCGTTAGGACGAAACCAAGAAACTCAACCTCCGTGACGTGAAAAATGCACTTTTCGAGCTTTGCAAATAGTTTGTGCTGGCGTAGTTTCTCCAGGACGGCCTTAACATGTTTTCGGTGATCAGATTCCGAGGAAGAGTACACTAGGATGTCGTCAATACATATGATGACACAAACATCTATGAGTTCTCCAAAGATGTCATTCATAAAATACTGGAAGGCAGCAAGTGCGTTGCACAACCCGAAGGGCATCACTTGGTATTCAAAGAGTGCGTATTTGGTGCGGAAGGCCGTTTTCCATTCATCGCCTTCTCTGACGCGCACCAGATGGTAAGCCCCTCTTAAATCCAGCTTGGTAAAGATGCAGGAATCTTTCACCTGGTCGAGGAGTTCAGGGATCAGAGGCAGGGGGTAACGATTCTTAACCGTTATCTGATTTAAGGCGCGATAGTCAATACATGTTCTAAGGTCGCCTGCCTTTTTCGGCACGAAGAACAAAGCTGAAGAAGCCGGTGACTTTGACGGGCGAATAAACCCATTGGCAAGATACTGATCCAAATACTGGCGTAAATGAAGATTCTCTGGTTCGGTAAGGGCATAAATCCTACTACAAGGCGGTTGAGCATTGGGTACCAGATCAATTTGACAATCGTATGGCCGGTGAGGTGGTAAGGTGTTGGCCTGTTCTTTTTGAAAAACGTCCTGAAAGTCCTGATACTCAAGTGGTAGTTGTGCTGACACAGAGGTTACTGA
This sequence comes from Ambystoma mexicanum, assembly GCF_040938575.1. Classification (NCBI taxonomy): domain Eukaryota; kingdom Metazoa; phylum Chordata; class Amphibia; order Caudata; family Ambystomatidae; genus Ambystoma; species Ambystoma mexicanum. The sequence goes on along the minus strand of NC_090922.1, from coordinate 1,420,694,335 downwards.
GGCTAGACCCACTTGTGGATTTCCGGAATAACAAGTTTGTCTACAGTTAGGAAAGGTGATACTCTTTGCTCGCCAGTCAATTCGAGGATTATGTGCTTCTAACCAAGGGATCCCCAAGATTACCTGAAATTGTGGAGCCTTGATTACGTCGAACACTATGGTTTCCCTATGACCATCTTGGCCAACCAGTGTCATTTCTGTGGTAGAATGTGTTACCGGCCCAGAGGCAATTTCGGTCCCGTCAACCGTGGTAATGACATCTTTGGTGATTTTTGGTCGGAGAGGGAGACCAATCCTGGAAGCCAATTCGAGATCAACATAGTTCCCAATAGCCCCACTGTCGAGATAGGCCTTTATGCCATGTAATCGTTGAGGCTGCTTTGGATCCACGAGGGTCATTGGCATGATGAAATGCGAGGTCAAAGAGTTTGTCTTCACGCTCGGCAAGCGGACCTCTACGCTTGTCGGGCTTGATCATTTCCCGAATCAGATTTTGGAAGGTTTTGGTCTGTGGCTCCAACCACCTTCTTGGGAGGTTTTACCGGGCAATTTCGTCGAAAGTGTCCAGACTCTCCGCAATAGAGACATAACTGGTTTTGCCGTCTTCTTTCTCGTTCTTTCTGTGTTAGGGGTCCTTTTACTCCCCCAATTTGCATTGGCTCCGAAGTGTCGGTACTCTTGGTTTTTTTTTACCAAAGCCTGAGTTTCAAATCTAGTCCGATCAGTCTTTCTATTCTGGAGTCTATGATCAAGTTGGATCACTAAATCAATGTATTCCTCACAGAGTTGGGGTGGATTCACAATTTGAGCCAGAACGTCTTTTAGCTCTCTACGAAGTCCTCGATGAAACAAGGTGATTCTTTTATTCTCAGGCCACCCAGTTTCCACGATCAGTCTGTTAAATGTGGCGATATAAGATAGGAGGTTTTAGTTCCCTTGACGCAAAGACAGAAGTTCGTTATCCAAGGCCTCACCCTGGGCGTGCCGGGCAAATAATCTCTCCATACTAGCCTGGAAGCGTTGAAAGTCACGAAGGATAGGATCATCTTGATTTACCAACGGAATAGACCAATCGGCTGCACAGCCGCTGAGATACGATAAAACAAAAGCCACCCTAGTTTGGTCATTAGGGAAGGCCCCAGGTCTACATAAAAAGTGTAAACGACATTGGTTCATAAAAACAGCGTATTTCTTGGGGTCCCCCGCAAAACGTTCAGGTGGGGCCAAAGGCATGTTTCCCGGCAGGTTAATTTGCACCGGGTTAGTGGAAGCCATAGGAGTGGACTCTCTCCCGGAAGCAGGTAATGGCGTTTGTCCAGCCTGATTCTACAAAAGCTGTTTAGCCAGGTCATCGGTTCGTTCTTTGGACAAGATCAGTTCTCTTCGAAGAACATTGGTTTCTTGGCGGGTGGCGTGAACTTCCGCCCGTAATTCCCCCAATAGTTGGGCCAGTTGGTCTGTTTCGGAAGTCTCCATGGCGCCTGGGTGGGTAATTGTGGGTAGTCTTCGCGCTCTGTAATGCCCACCTGGTTCCCACAGAGGCGCGGGCGTGGTCTGGACGGCAGTGGCCTCTTCGAAGGAGATGTTCAGCACCCTGAAGATGGAGTGGGCTGGGTTCCCAAATCGGCTTGTCTGGCTCGGATGAATACCCTTCTTTGAGCGAAAAGGAAGGGTTAATACTCTGCGGGTTTTGTGTTGATCTCCCGTTCCCCTTCTCACCCTCCTTGCAACCCTTCTGTAATTCCCTGTGGAGACTCACCTTAGGGATTGAAAAGGCGAGCTCTCCATCCTGCTTCTGATGCAGGGGCGCGTTGGGATCCAGTTACGTCACTGGATAGTAAGTTCGAGTTCGCTTGTCTGTTCCGGTAAGTACCGTAAATGTTTATGGCAAGCTTGAGTCTAAACTGTTCCTCTTCTCTTTTGCAGGTAATGGAAGACTCCGGGCTGAGGGCGGTTTCCGTCGAAAACCTGATTTCAGGTGAGTTTTGGTATAGGCCCACTACTGTCTTTTCCTGTCTCTTTTTCCTTAGGGGCCGGAGTTCGAGAATGCCGAAGAAATGGAGCCCGTACGAAGCAGAAGCTGAGTCCGACCTGTAAGCTGGTGAGTTTAAAATAGTTCGTTTGCTACGGTTCTTGCATTCACTAATGTGATGTTTGCTTTTTCCCCATAGGGGCCGGGGTGCTGAAATGCCCAAGGAATGGCATCGACCCGAAGGTAAGAAGAATTAGCTTGGCGGTTAAGTGCTTCTTGGTTATTTTCCCCTTCTCACCTTGCTTTCTTCTCTTCGTCTCCCCGTAGGTGCTGGAATGCTGCAGGAGATCCGGATGAGCGTCGCAGAGCCGAAGGCGCCACGTCCAGGTAAGAGAAGTGAGCCGAGATGTATGCGACAAAGTGAGTATTTAAAATGATGTCTTTTTGCAGGAACGTTGGCGCGCTGAATCCGGAATGCAGCTTTAACAGGTAAGGTTTGTCTTCATCTGTTTCTTCTTCCCTTTTCTATCCTTAGGTGTTTCCAGGATGCTGGCAGGCGTGGTCGAGGACTGGAGCAGGAGCAGGCACGGTGAGCGTCCAGCTACTATGAGCAGAACAACGCGAAGCATGGTTTGCTGTCTGGGCGTGGCTTAAATAGCCTTTCAAGTAGTCCCAGGTATGTATCCTTCCACTGAAGGTATGTATCCTGCCACCAGCCACACCCGTGTGGTTAAGTAGTTCCTTTTTCATCTGGAAGTTGTAGAATGATCTGCCAAGTAAGGAAATTGCAGCATGGTCTGCCAGGTAAGTTTGCACCAAACACTATTCCTTCCATATGTTGTATGAGCCTGGCGCCGATGGTGCCAGGACTGTTATCCCTTATGAGCCTGACGCCAACGGCGCCAGGACTGAGTCCAAAGAGCCCCTATCTGGGGTGGCTGGGACTTCCCTAGTATACATGTTGCCTGCCTCTGAGGGTGCCGGGCCCTGTCTGGCTCCTTGGAGGTAGGCATCATGACACACGTATTTCCCTTAATGATACACACAGTTGCAGTACGAGGGAGAATGGCCTTGATTGACGGTTATGACGACGAAGGCCGACAATGGTGTGCAGTAAATGCCATTGAAGAAGGATACCGATTGACTGACGTCACTGATGACGATCTGTTTGAAGAGCAAGCAGATATGGGAGAGACAATGGTGGAAGTGAGTCTAATTTTTTGGGTTAGAATGATCAAAAGAGAAGTGCCTCAGAGAATGATGTTGGCACGAAACCGTCCTGAATATTTTGATGACGACATGGCCCAGGTGCCTGTCCCATTGTGGACTACAGGACCCTATGACCTAGGCCTCTTGAAAGGGGTTGGAGAAGTGAAAAACCAGGAGCAATTTTACCCAAAGCAAGACAATATTCCATGTCCAGAGAAGCAGATGAAGGGATTTTTGAGACATTTTCGGTTATGATGGAGCAGGGCATCTTGGTGACGTCAGGGTCATCATGCAAAACTTCGGTTTATCTGATCAAGAAATCAAAGGGAGGGTCTTGGAGGCTAAACCAGGATTTACGCCCAATAAATGATATTGTTGAGGCTGAGTTCCCTTTAGTCCCTAACCCGGCTACAATCCTATGTAATATACCTGTTGAAGCAAAATATTTCATGGTGATTGACTTGAAACATGCATTTTTCTCAATCCTGTTGCACCGTGACTCACAAGATCTCACGGCATTCATGTTCAGACAAATGTGTCTGAAAAGCAGGAGGCTACCCCAGGGGTATTGTGAGTCTCCTTCTATCTTTAACAGAGTGTCACAAGTCTCTCCCCTTCTCACCTGTTTCTCTTTGCTTGCGACCTTCTTGGATGTGTTCTTTCGCACGGTCCGGGATTTGTACAGGCCCGTGTGCAGATCTTTGGATTCCAGCGTGAGGATTGCAAGTTCTATGCCAAGTAGCGTTCAAATATCCAGGACCGGGAACCAGGAAGGAAACAGTATCCTAACTCTGAGTCACGGAACGCCATGACCCGAGCACAGGAGAAGTCCAGGAAGAAAAGCACGGAAGAGGGTGGTTCAAGGAAAGGGAATGTAATCAAGGAAATGGGAAAATGGGACTCGGAAGGAGGCCCCGAGCGAACTCCGGCAACACACGTCTGATTACACTAAGCGGTAGCGTTGAGATGCGCAGAGCCGCAGGGGCGTGACTATTTTGCAGGAAGTTGAACGTAGCACGTAAAGGCTGGTAAGCTGCGTTTCGTATTCAACGGCCATGTTGGAAGGATCACAGAATTCAGTCCTCTATGGGTCAGGGACCATGATTTCCAGAACAGACGTAATCGGCGGTTCATGACAGCATGCCTCCTCTGAAGCCCGGCACCTCCGGGTTTGCCTGGGTGGGTAAGATAATATCTTCGCATCAGCCGAGGGGCATTCATGTTGGAGACAAGTGCCCAAGTGCGCTCACTGGGAGGATACCCTTTCCACTCCACCAAATACTGTAGTTGACCTCGTTGGTACCTGGAATCACAAATTCTAGAGACCTCATATTCAAGTTGGTTATTGACAATCACGGGAGTAGATCTTGGAGCAGTTCGAGAGGGCTGCACATATGGTTTTAATAGAGAAGTGTGGAAGACTGGATGAATCCTTTTCCATGACTCTGGTAGTCGGAGTCGAAAGGCCACTGGATTAACAATTTCCTTTATAGAAAAAGGTCCGTAATACCTGGGAGCCAATTTATTGGGTTGTAGGTGACGAGGAAGGAGTTTTGAGGATAACCTAACCTTATCGCTTATTGAATAGGAACGACCAAACCTTCTTTTGAAGTCTGCATATTGTTTAACATCTCTTTGGGCCTTTTCCAGGTGTTCCTTTGCTTCTTTGTGTACAGTGACCAGAGTTTCAATCCATGAATCGACCGCAGGAACTGGGGTAGGATGTGGGAGAACGGATGGTAGCACTGAAGGGTGAAATCCTTGGCTGCAGAAGAAAGGGCTGGTCTTGATAGCTGAATGATCTGAATTGTTGTATGCGAATCCGGCCACAGGTATCAAGAGTGATCAATCATCCTGGACCTTGGTGGCGAAGCAGTGAAGATACTGTTCCATTGTTTGGTTTACTCTTTCAGTAGGTCCATTGGTCTGTGGATGATAGCCTGCGGATAAGGCACATTGGATCCCCAATATCCGACATAGCTGTTTCCAAAACTGGGATATGTACTGGGGCCTTCTGTCGGAAATGATTTTGGAAGGTAGTCCATGAAGCCGGAATATGTGTTCTAGAAAAATCCCAGCTAGTTCAGATGAGGATGGTAGTTTGTATAGAGGTGTAAAATGAGCCATATGTGTGAACAAATCAATGGTAACCATTATAGTCGTGTAGCTTCTGGAAGAAGGTAATTCCACAATAAAATCTGTGGCAATGATTTCCTAGGGTTTTGTTGGTATTGCTGGTTGGTGTAGGAGACCTGCTGGTTTTCTATTGTCATGTTTGTTCTGATTACAGACTGCACAGGCCTGGACATAGGTTCTTATGTCATCCTTCATCCTTGGCCACCAGAATTGTCTTTGTATAAGACGGAGGGTGTTGGAGATTCCAAAGTATCCGGAATGGAGGGTATCATGGCGTAGGTTGGGGATCTTTTGTCTCAAACCTGGAGTGGGAATGGTTAGCCGAGTATCCTTGAATAGGTATCCGTCTTTTAGCTTGAGATTCCACCGATTGTCTCTTTTAAACTCCTTCCAGAGTTCGGAGGACTGAGTTTGGGCTCGAATATCCTCCAGGAGAGTAACGGCTTGAGCTATGAGTATTGCGTTGGGAAACATCTTTGGTAAAGGTCCGGTCCTCAAGGGGTTCATAATCAGGATGTCTGGATAATGCATCGGCTATGATGTTATGTGTTCCAGGAAAGTGATGGATTTGAAATTGGTATTGGGCAAAAAAGAAGGCCCAGCGGGCTTGACGGCTGTTTCTGCACTCCAGGGATTGTAGGACTTGAAGATTCCGATGGTCCGTACGGACTTGTAGTGGGTGTTTGGCTCCCAGAAGGAGGTGACGCCAGTCAGTGAAGGCTTGTCGAATGGCTAGCAACTCCTTCTCCAGGACGGAATAAGGAGTTTCACTGGGAGTCAAGGTGGGGGGGAGATAGGCAATGGGGTGTTCTACCTTGTCAGCAAGTTCCTGTTTCAGAACTGCTCCGATGGCGTAGTTGGATGCATCAGTTTCAACAAGGAAAGGACGGTCTGTGTCGGGTTGAGCCAGGATGGGAGCTTGTGTGAACTCCGACTTCAACCGTTGAAATGCCGAGTCTTAAGCTGTAGACCACTGAAAGGGGGTGTCTTTCTTTAATAGTGTGACAATGGGATGTACAATCTCAGAAAATGCTGGTATGAATTTCCTGTAAAAGTTAGCGAGCCCCAGGAAGGATTGAATTTGTTTCACAGTGGTTGGAACAGGCCAAGATAGGATGGAATCAACCTTGGAAAAATCCATTCCAATCCCCTTTGGGCTAAGAACAAATCCAAGATAGTGAACAGTTGATACATGGAAAGGGCATTTTTCAGGTTTGGCCAGGAGCTTATGTTCTAGTAAACGTTGTAAAACTGCCTTAAAGTGTTCTTCATGTTCCCGAGGTACCTTAGAGTAAATCAGTATGTCGTCTAGGTAAACAATGACGAAGAGGAACAACATGTCAGAAAAGACCCGATCCATGAAACGTTAGAAAATTGCGGGGGCATTAGCAAGTCCAAAGGGAATGACCAAATATTCAAAATGGCCAAAGGGTGTTCTGAAGGCTGTTTTCCATTCATCACCTTCCTTTATACGAATAAGATGGTAGGCACCCCTGAGATCTAGTTTTGTGAAAATGACTGCACCTCTCACAGCTTCCAGGGTGTCCGAAATAAGGGGCAATGGGTAACGGTCCTTGAGAGTGCATTGGTTAAGGCCACAGTAATCCAAACATGGTCTTAGCCCCTTGGAATCCTTCTTAGGAATGAAGAAGAGGGAAGCTTGTGCTGGGCACTTGGATGGTCGAATAGTTCCATTTGCCAAGTTGGTGTACAGATACTCCCGGAGGGCCCTTTTTTCAGGTAAGGATAGAATGAACATTCTTCCGAAGGGAATCACTGCAGAAGGCTCATTGTCAATGACACAATCCTCAGGTCTGTGGGGTGGTAGAGACTGAACAATAGCTGTTGAGAACACATCTGAGTATGCCTGGTAAGCCTGGGGGATCCAGATAATGCTAGAGACAGTTACTGAGAATTGCTGGGTTTCTTGGGAGTCTTCTAAGGAACTTGGTAAGGTGGTAGGTGACAAACAATGGGACATACAATCTTCTGAACCAAGAAACAAGGAGCCTGCTGCCCAATTGATGTAGAGTTTGTGTTTCTGCAGCCAGGGCATGCCTAGAACCATGGAATAGTGGGCAGATCTTATGATATCAAATCTAATCCTCTCTTGGTGGTGGTTTATTGAAAGAAGAATCTCTTTGGTTTGGTGGGTTATGGGTCCTGAAGACAAGGGTCTCCCATCAATGGCTTCAAGAGGTTGCATTGTCTCTCGTGTTTCATGGGGAACGTTATGACTAATGACCCAATCATGATCTATGAATATGCCCATGGCTCCGCAGTCCACTAAAGCCAGGATGGGGTAGGATTATTTCTTAGAGGGTGACAGAAATGCCTGTAAAATCACAAGATTGTTCTGTCCTGGAGAGTTCAAGGAAGGAATTGGTGAGGAGCAGACATCTTTCTCCCGAAACTGTGCCCCACTTGGGATCGGGAGCTGGCGTTTCCCGAACGCCGAGGTGGAGCAATAGGGCACTCTCTCACAAGGTGTTTATCAGAGGCACAATACATGCACAGTCCGGTATGAATCCGACGCCTCCTTTCTTGAGGGGTAATGGGTCCTCGGAAGGCTCCTAGTTGCATGGGTTCTGGGTCCGGGGTTGGAGATGCAGCGGGCTCTGGTTTGTATGGGTGGTCCATAGCAGCCTTTTGGGATGTTGGCTTAGACTTTCTCTGCCTTTCTTTCCTGGATCCGGAAGTCGATTTGTAGGGAGAGGTCCATGAGAGCTTAAAAGGAGCTTGGGCGGGCTACCCTGGCTTGCTCGTCCTTTATTTCTTCATTTAGGCCTCTTCGAAAGAGGGTGAAGCTGGCTTCTTGGGACCAATCAGCCTTTTTTATTAATTGTTTAAAGCGGGTCACACAGGTCAGCATATCCTGAGACCCTTGTTGAAATTCAAGCAGTCTTTCTTGAGCACTGTGAACAAGTTCCGGGCGATCCAACATGGCCTTTAGGGCTTCCACGAACCCATCATAATAATCCAGGAGTGCGTCACCCATATTGATTGGGGGGGGTTGCCCAGGTCAGGGCATTGCCCGTGAGATGTGATATCATGAACCCACCTTTGCTCTAGGGGTGGAAAAGTAGTATGGCTTGAAGGTAAAATGTACCAAACATGAATCAAGGAAGGCACAGAGGGTTTTTGAAGAGCCATCGTATTTGTCTACTACTCCTCCCAATAAGACACTTTCGATGGCTGCAGAGTCACGAGATAAGACTAGATGCTTTAATGCAGCGTTCTCTGCTCTAAGGTTCTGAACTTCAGTGGTTAGTTCCTGCATACCTCGCATGAGGTCTTGAACCGCGGCTTCCATCTTTGTATTTGTATCGGGTTTAATTCATCTCAATCTGTCACAAGTCTCTCCCCTTCTCACCTGTTTCTCTTTGCTTGCAACCTTCTTGGATGTGTTCTTTCGCACGGTCCGGGATTTGTACAGGCCTGTGTGCAGGTCTTCGGATTCCAGCGTGAGGATTGCAAGTCCTACGCCAAGTAGCGTTCAAATATCCAGGACCGGGAACCAGGAAGGAAACAGTATCCTAACTCGGAGGCATGGAACGCCATGACCAGAGCACAGGAGAAGTCCAGGAAGAAAAGCACGGAAGAGGGTGGTTCAAGGAAAGGGAATGTAATCAAGGAAATGGGAAAATGGGACTCGGAAGGAGGCCCGAGCGAACTCCGGCAACACACGTCTGACTACACTAAGCGGTAGCGTTGAGACGCGCAGAGCCGCGGGGGCATGACTGTTTTTTAGGAAGTTGAACGTAGCGCGTAAAGGCTGGTAAGCTGCATTTCGTATTCAACAGCCATGTTGCAAGTATCACGGAATTCAGTCCTCTATGGGTCAAGGACCATGATGTCCAGAACAGACGTAATCGGTGGTTCATGACACAGAGTTCTGCAAATGGACCTAAGCAATATCACATTGGAGAGTGTTGTCCTACAGTATGTGGATGACATCTTAATTTGCAGCGCAACAGAGGAGCAATGCAGACACAATTCTGTTCAGCTATTGACTATATTGGCTGAGAAAGGATATAAGGTTGACAAAGAGAAGTTACAATATTGTCAACAAGAGGTGTTGTACATAGGCCAGCTAATCTCACATGAGGGAAAAAGAGTGACCCCAGAAAGGGCTGAAGCCATATTAAACACGGCCAAGTCAAGCACAATAAAACAGATGCAGAGCTTTGTAGGCCTATGCAACTATGTCAGAGCATGGGTCTTAAACTATAGCTCATACACAAAGCCTTTACTTCAGGCCCTAAAGAAGGCCCAAGTGCGAAAGAAAAGATTGCACAGCACCAGTTCTAGGGATTCACAGTTATGAAGAGGAATTTGACGTGTTTTCACACATGAATGGCAGCGTTATGCTGGGAGTGCTCACTCAGAGAACCATATTGGGGTACAAACCCCTGGCATACTATAGTGGAAATTTAGACCCAGTAATGCAGGGCCATTTCCCTTGTGAACAAAGCTTAGCTGCAGCAGCGTTCGCCATAGAGAAGGCTACTACCATTTTAATGGGTTGCTCAATGACGTTGTATGTCGAGCACTCGCTATTTGCCATTTTAGAGAAACCAAAGGGCACACTAACATCTCAGAGAGCTTCTGCTTATGAAGTGATCATATCAAATCCATTGATTAAGATAGTCCGATGTAAGATAGTGAACCCAGCTATGTTTATAGAAGAGCCAGTCACTGAAGGAGAGCCAATACATGACTGTGCAAACTATGAAGAATTCTATGATGAGATTACCAGAGTAAAAGAAAATGCATTGGCAGAAGGAGAAATTGTCTTTATTGATGGTTCTCTGAGAATCGATCAACAGGATGGGCAAAGATATACAGGCGTTGCTGTGATGAAGCACTCCACAAACAGAGAATTTCGAGTACTTATTAGTGCACGAATACCATCTCACTATTCAGTGCAGGCTGCAGAATTATTAGCGTTGATACTCGCTATTGAGAATCATTCAGATCAGGAAGTAACGGTGTTCAGTGACTCCGCCTATGTGACGTCAACAGTGCATGCAGGCTTAGCGAGCTGGAAAACGAGGGGTACCACCGAGCAGACGGCATGCCAGTGCAGCACACAGCCTTATTAGACAGGCTGATTAAGGCACTACAGCTCCCAGTGGGCATAGACGTCATGAAATGTGCCGTCCATACGAAAGGGAAAGATTTTATCTCATGCGGAAATCAAGCAGCAGAAACGGAAGCCAAGAGTATGGCATCCAAAAGTGAGATGATCATGGAAGTGGAAGTCCTCCACACCAATGAGAGAATGATTATTGCACGAAGAACACCTTAAGCATATAACAATCTTGGGCAACACAGCTGATGGACCTCCAAGAGGAGGCACCACAGGAAGAAAAGAACCTTTGGAAACAACAAGGGTATTCTTTAAACGCGTCTGACAGCTTGTGGCGACAAGACAGCACTGGTAAATCAGTGATGCCTGTATCCCTACTAAAAATAGCGCTGGAGCAGTTACATTACCAGACCCATATTGTTAAGTTTGTATTAAGCAGAGTAATAAAGCTGTTGTTAAAGTCTACAAAGCTCACCTTGACAGATCGATGAAACTAAATGGGAGGACCAATGCAGCCAGGGAAACCCTCTAATGGGAAGAAAACCCTGGTTGAGTCCCCCTTCATCTGGATCGGGAGGAAGTTGAAGTGGAAGCTTCCCCGACGGATGGCAGAAAAGGATTTCACACGGGAGGCTTCTCCTAAGAGCACGGCAGAGGGAAAATTAGGAGAATGTCAGAAGAGGGAAAATAGTAATGTACCACAATAAATCTCTACTGCCTTGTTTTAGATCGAGAAGCCTTTCCTGAGTGTCTACCGAAATGTCCTTCCTACCAAACATAGTTTTGAGACTGTTGCTGAAAGCGGAGTAGGAATCAAGGATAGCATTGTTATAGGTAACTAGAGGGGTTGCCCATGCTAAGGCAGGTCCAGAAAGATGTGAAATCACACAGCCTACCTTATCTTTATCTGTAGGAAAAAACCGAGATTGAAAGGTAAATTGGATTGTGCAGCTGTCGAGAAATTCCTTAAGTTTATATGGGTCACCATCATACATGACTGTATGTAATGATGACGGGGGAGTGTCAGAAAAGGCTCTGGCTACTTGATGACGCAGTTGTGCATTGTCTTGTTTTAAGGATTGCATCTCCAGGGACATGGCCTACATTGCCGCCATTAGTTGCTGCATTTGTTGTTCCATTTGGGATATCGACTGTCAATATTTTGGCGTCGCTTACTGTTATGTTTGTATTAAGCAGAGTAATAAAGCTGTTGTTAAAGTCTACAAAGCTCACCTTGACAGATCGATGAAACCAAATGGGAGGACCAATGCAGCCGTGAAAGTTACCCTGAGACAGCCCTGACCTCTCCTACCCAGGATAAAGTAACCCAGGAGAAAGGGCAGGACCGCCAGGGAAACCCTCTAATGGGAAGAAAACCCTGGCCGAGTCCCCCTTCATCTGGATCGGGAGGAGGTTGAAGTGGAAGCTTCTCCAACGGATGGCAGAAAAGGATTTCACATGGGAGGCTTCTCCTAAGAGCATGGGAGAGGGAAAATTAGGAGAATGTCAGAAGAGGGAAAATAGTAGAACAGTGAAGGGGAAGCAGAAAGTAATTCTCTCACCAATGAAGGAACGAAGTTGGAGGAAGACTGTTCAGAACTGGATATCGGAAGTATCGTGGAGCAGCGGGAGACTCTGGAAGGAATGAACAGGTGAGTAAGCTAATCGGAGAGAGGGGGGAGCCCTAAAAGGACTAACCTTACTCTAACGGAAGTCTAGGAGAGACAGGCAAAAAACAAGTCTGCCGGATTGGTCTGATTGAACAGTGTGCAGGCGAAGGCTGAAGGGAGAATCTGAATGAGGGGAGAGAACAGAGTTAGGAGAAATGGAAGGTACAAGTAGTTTTGATTAGTGGAGGTAGGTAGAAGTCTGAGAAGCGATCTCACGGAGCGTCAAAAGCAGAAGCGACACGAAGCACCGTCTGCTTCGATTCCTGATAAAGGATCACGTGAGCAGTTGGCCGTACGTCGAAGAGACGTGAAAAAACTGGACCGCTGCAGGTAGTATGGGGAATCTCACAGCCATCCGTCTTGGAACTGCTCGAAAGCAGAGTGCCGCACAAACAGGTACGTGCCCACAAAGACCATTTGCAGCGATGTGTAACACATTTGACAAAAGAGAATTTAGCAGCAACACTCGTAGAAGACTGGTTCATACCTAATTTAACCGAGCATGTTGCATTTTTTATAGTAAACTGTATAATCTGCCAACAATTCGCTGCTGGGCACACATTAAAAGTAGTGAGAGGAGTCATCCCCAGGCCAAATGGACCTTTTTAGCACTTGCATGTTGATTATGTTGACATGATCCAAGTATGTAACGGGTACAGATAATGAATTGTTGTGGTGTGTCCATTCTCTAGATGGATTGAGGCAGGTCCCTGTACACATCCAGACTCTACCTGTGCAGCCAAATTTTTTGTGAGAGACATGTTCCCCAGGTGGGGGGTGTGTGAAGTCATGAGATCAGATAATGGTCCTCACTTTGTTAATGAAGTATTTGAACAGATTAGCTTGCTGCTTGGTATAAAGCACAAGTTCTCGTCGGCGTATAATCCACAAGCTAATGGAGTCTGTGAGAAGCTCAACGGCTTATTAAAGGAAAGAATAGCCAAGTTGAAGCTTACTCTAAGAAAGGGATGGTTGCACTGCCTTCCTTTGGCACTGTAAGCACTCAGAAACCAACCCGGTTCTGACCATCATTTAACGCCACACGAGATAGCCAAAGGAAGAAGAATGCATACTCCTCTGACACCCTGAGATAGAGCTAGATGTGATGCCCAGTCATCAGGAGAAATTTTAGGGTCTGAAATGCAAAATTACCTGAATTGCATGACATTGTGTCTTACTGTAATTACAGACCAGCTGCAGCGACGACGAAAGGGGTGCAGGGCAGCATGGAACACAGAAGGAGATACTACTACAGACACAGCTCAAGGACTTGGAGTACCATCCATGTTCCCTGGAGACACCGTCCTCGTAAGGAAACATATGAGGAAAAAGTGGGGTGAGCTAAGGGGTGAGCTAAGATTTAACGGTCCATTCACAGTAGAGGACTGCACTCCGTCCACAGTAAAACTACAAGGCAGGAGAGCTTGGATTTTTCTGGGCGACATCAAACCCTACATCGGAGAAGGCCCCCTGCCTGCACCCTAGCGAGAGGAGACTATGAGCAATGGGGAGGAAACACAGCACGTGCAGACGAGATCCAGACGCAGAAAAAGGACGCATGACCAGCCAAACAAAGATAAAGAACATTTTTGTAAAATGTTGCTTAAAATGGACACTTCCTCTAAGCAAAAAAGGGGATAAAGACATCAAAACAGACACTGTGTGCATTCTAGTTGCAGGATGAAGAAGAAAAATCACATTTATAAGCCACAACACAGTCTGTTGACTTTGGACTGAGGCACACACAAAGCCTTGATAAAAAAAAAACATGCTGAATTTTGATTGAGGACATATAAATTGGAAGAAAATACAGTATCCACACTCATTCCACACCGAGACCCTATTCGGAATCACTTATGGTGTCCCGCAGTATCAACATCACCAAGGATGTGGTGATATACATTAATCTAGCGCTAAGATCATGCCCGTCTTTGGTAGGAACACTCACCAGTGTCACTGACTTTCTTCAAGATCCTGAAAACGAAAAGACAATAAAAAGATTGCTTACTGTAATTGCTGAACAATTTCTCCTACTTCCTGAATACAGCGAGGAGAATCCAAATGTCTCAAGCAGAGATGGAAATAAATGAACTTATTAATACCTTCTTTCATATAATCGAAGACTGCCCAAATCTTGTCAGAAGAACGACAAGACACATTCACGTTTCTTTGAGATCCAGCAAATACAGAACATCTAAGCCAACTCCTAAATAAAATTGTGATCCTAGTTGCACTCCAAGTGAACGGACAGTGCAGACATTGTGTACATTGAAGAAAAAGCATACAATCCTGAAACTCAGCAAGACAGGATGGATGTCGCTGTCACTAGAAGACAGCAGGTTGGCCCACAATTTGCTTTTTAGTCTAGTCACTCACTTTCCAGAGCTAGTGGGGAGACCGATTGATGTTGACATCCTCACATTCATCAGAGATCCAGCTAATGTTGCACAGATGGGCATGCTCTTGCATGAAATTGTACTACAAATCAAACTTTCTAACCATCAACAGAACTATTTGAGGAGATTCTAAAAGTTTTCCGCCGAGGGACAGATCGAGGAAGCAGTGTCAAGGGTTTCACAGTATTCCATTTGTTGTTATTTTGTTTCTATTCTTTGTACTGAACAGGACACAGCATGTCTTCAGGACTAAAACAAATCCGAGGCGTGGACTGGGAGCTGACCTACTTTGAACACGCACAGTAAGAGGACTTGCTGAACTGCTATTTTGTTTAATTTTTCCCATAGTTTAACAAAAAGAATTGTCTCTTGTCTCAGGATACAGTTCACCGCCCGCAAGACGAAGCACACTTGTAGGACACCTGAACCTCTTAAATATAGAATCCAACAGACAATATTGGTTAGTTATTTGGCAAATGATCGAGAAGGGGATCCAGAGTAGCACTCTTATCCTCCTGCAGGAGGAAAGAAGTCCACGTTTCTCTGGTAGTAAATGTTGCCGCCTGACCTACAGGGGCATAAAGTATTTGTGTATCATATTCTTCATTGTTTTACTGTCATTAACGATCAGAACTGCATTTTTTATAGGTGCACAAAGCGTTCCAATTCTAGTACACCCACCTAATGATGCACGCATTAAACCCACAAAGACGCCCAGACCTTACATAGTCATTCCAGTCCCTAGAAGATCGGATGGTGGAATAAATGAGCTTTAAATGGATGTGATTAGCAATGACACACACACTTGTGGTAACAAACAAAATGAAAAGCCGAGACAGGGTCGGCAAGGAATAAATGATGAAAGGTTACTGACAACCACACGCATGCAAACACTGAATGCACACGCAACAGGCATAGTGTCAATGACTGCAGAACCGCAATCCACAGCATTAAAGAAGAAAAGACTGCATACTATAAGAAACTCCACAACAGACATTGCGGAAAGACAAGAGGAATCGAAGAAGAAACCAAGAGAAATGATAATGATAAACACACCTGAGACAACACTGAAGGAGACAAAGACAAACTCAAAGACGATCTCAAAAGCACAACAAATAATAGATGCAATATGGCCATCATTAGCCAGAAAAAGGAAAAAACTAAAGGAACTGAACAATAAACATCCAGAGACAACAGTAACAAACATATATGTTCCAACGAAAGGGACAAGCACAAGTTCCACAGTGCAGCCATATACTAGACCAATGCCAGTATGGATATGAACATTCCTAGCCAGAAAGAAGGAACTGTATGAGGACCAAGAAAGAACTGACAGAATTCATTCTACTCAAATGGCGCAGATGAAGAGGCCTGGACCATGGATCGGGATACCTGAGAATCCTCCAGCAAGAAGAATCCATACAGATGCATTCAGGGATGTAGTTATAGCAAACTACATGAAAACCCTAAGAATCAAGAGGAGTATGCATGGAGATGACAATGAACTAAATGATTACTTGGACAGCACAGCAAATTTGGGAAACAACATTTGGTACCAACACATGAAAAAAGTTGGAAGAAGCAGCTCAGAAGGGGAATGCTTTGTTTGTGCACTCCTATCATAGAGCATGGGGAAGTCCAAGATCTTCGTAGCTGTAGAAATCGATGTCCAGACAGCACACTGTCTTTCACACGTAGCCATGTGCAAAACTAGAGGCCAGTTCATGGGTAGTGATGCCTGACCCAAATGGGCAACTGAAACAACTGATCCAAATGAAGATGATTATGTCCAGGACATAAAGACAAGAAACAATGGAAAAACAAAACACATTGGGCCTCATTACGACCCTGGCGGAGTGGGTTTACGCCAGCGGTATTCGCGGCGGACCCTTCCGCCCTACTACGAGTTCCCGTAGCGCCATGGAGCCGTTTTCCGCCTGGTTTTTCCGGGCCGAGAAATCCATGGCGCTACGAGACCTTGTTGTTAATTACGCCACCGTATTTTACGGTGGCGTAATTAACGCCTTCCCCACTCCCATTATACCCTATGGGGCAAAAATGGGAATGGGGAAGGGTAAAATGGGGATTGGGGATTTACCGCCCCGCCAAGGTCGGAATGGGGCGGTAAATCCGCCAACCCCCATGGCGGTATTGGCAGCTTTCCGCCGTGCTCCATGGTGCATATTGCACCGCGATCTCCGCCAGGGTCGTAATGAGGGCCATTGTGATCAGATATGCGAAGCCTGGAGTTAAGGGAGCGAAGATTAGAAGAGAAGCAAATCAAAAAATGAACGTCCAAGGAAAAACTCCAGAAGACGCTCGAAAGTGGAAAAATAGAGGCCAAATTCAGATTTAGGGAACCGTGCTTTCATATGACGAATGGGAGAAAGGAGTAGTGATTTGCAAAGCATGGATGGTCATTGGAGCCTGCAAAGAGGCAATCAAAAATTTGCAACGGTTATGCAAGCCATTATGGCCAAAGCTTGCAAAACGTTTGACATGGGTCAAAGAAAGAGGAGGACCCTTGCAGATAGTACCACTGGAAAGCTAAAATTGTGCTTCAGGAATAATGGCACAAGGAAAATGGGAGAGAATCAGAACTGTGGATGAATCTTTGATGCTCCTGGAAGGGTGCATGGAACTGCAATAATTAAGGATTATTATTGGGCATGCGGATCCAAAGCATATATCAGACTGCCGAGGAACTCGGGAGGTATATGCACAATAGTGAATGTCCACGTTCCAGCATTGGTAATCCCGAAAAGTGACTTGATTATTGACAGTTTTCCGAAAGCAGATGCTCACCTGAGGAAGAAGAGATCTGTGGAACTGCTAACTCGAATGAAGAGAGAGAATTACTTCTCTGCTAAATAAGAATAAGCCTGTCATGCAATCCCATATGAACAGAGGCTGTTTAGCCTCACCTCATCAGTGTTCGCGACAATTTTCATGCCGAGATTCCAAGTTGGAGCAAACACTAAATGGTTGCAGATAACCAGATGGGAGTTACTGCAGACCATCACCACGACAATAAAAGGGTTTAACACAATCAAAGAAGAGTTAAGAGCCATCCGACTGATGACTCTCCAGAAAAGATATATGCTTGACATGATCACAGCTATGGATGGAGGAGTTTGTGCAAAAATCGGAGAATCATGTTGTACATTTATACCTTCTCAGGACAAGGAAAATGGAACCTTAACAGAAGCCATAGGAATGCTGACACAAATACAGAATCAGATGATTGATGAAACTGACGAAGTTGATGATGACAGTTGGTTCGGATTACTATTCTCATGGGTCCCACAGTGGATGGCAGGCGCATTCAAGTTCTTGGAAGCCCTGATAGTGATGACATTACTAGGATTTTGTGTTATCAAGATAATAATCTCTCAGTGCCAGAAAACTGTGAAAAAAGCCATAGGGATGAAGATCATAATTGATGTCAAGCCAGGATGGAAGCCCAAAGACCTGACTGATGAAGAAATAAGAGACTTTGTGAAAGCTAGCATTCACGCACCAGAAGGAACAAAGTTCCTCTATCCCAGGAAGCACATACATTATGTGGGAAGATGGGTTTACTGCAGCCCAAATGGACAATGTCAACTGATGACATGGAATAAAGACGAGCATGTAAGGACAGATGGAAGCCTGAAAGGAGTAGTAAAAATCTGGTCTCCAAAGAGACACTTCTTCAAACCATCATGTATAGATTCAGAAAATGAAAAAGGAATGATCCCAGACGGGTGAGTGAAGATGAATACAGAAGAACCAAGTAAGAGTAATTAAAAGACGGAAGTGAAAGTGGTCGATGAATCGCCCAGAGGGGGGAGTGTAGAGTAGGTTCCAAATAAAGCCTGCACTCCAGTCGCCCATTTTGAAGTTCCAGGAACGTTCACACCAAAATATGTGACGTATGATGAACAAATAAACCAGCAGAAAGCTTCAGTGGGGCTCTGCCCAGTGCCTATCAGAAGAGCAACACCTATTGAGGTACTGATACCGAGAAAACCATGGACCGTAAGGTATACATTAAGGAAACCCTACCAGCAAATGAAACAAAATGAAGATCGCCTAAGTACTGTCCCGAAAGAAACCAAAAAGGCCTTAATGGAAGACGAATGGTGACGTCACGAAGACCCGGACAGACTCACATATAGAAGGAATAATGACCTGAGAATGACACAAAGAGATGAAACACCATGAATAAAGACATCGAGAACCTAAAAGGGAAGAACGATGTGGAAATGGAAAGAAGTTCAAGCTGTAAGCAAGATGAAGATATTCAACCAGTTTATGCCAGTAAATATGCTTGGAACTGCAAGAAAGCTAAGAAAACCATGCGTCTTGCTATGCTTATCAGAAAAATAGTGCGGCAAGCGCCATTATACATAATCTACCTCAAACGAAGCACAGTACTATAAGTATACTTCCACTTTGCAAACAAAGCAGAATCAAACCAGGTTACTAAAGGCCAAATGAGCAAGATTCATATTTAGCAAAATGAGAAGTGATGACTGAATCGAAACTCAGCAGAAGCAACTCGTGCCAAGGAAGCCAAGGTCATACCAATAGACGAGGTGAGCAATAGCTACATTTTAAACTAGAACAGAATATCCTGCCTCTGAAAGGTCGAGATAAGAAGACGTAGGCAGGTGGCGGGTGAAACTAAAATCAAATACACAAATTGATAGAAAAGAAGCAAGTTCACAGTGTCTGCATCACGTGACCAGCTGAGAGAGAAGAAACTAAGAGTTCACACCTACACTTGGCACCGGACCAGGCAGAGATATCAGAACTTTTTCCAGACAGAAGATGCAGTTTCAAGACAAAACCACAGTGAACTAATTGACAAATAGACACTAAAATAATGATTGAAGGAAGGCCGGGTCAATTGAGGGGCACCCTGCACCTGGCTGACCATTCTGCGTGCTGCTAAGCAAAGTGGAAAAGTATGCATGGGGTTGGTGCCAACCCAATCACAATGGACCAAATAATCTAGGGTCCAATAGCTAGTAGAGTCAACGGGACGTCGTACTTTTAGTGACGTCTACAGTAGTTATTTTTGAAGGAAGGGCTTAGATGCCCACCTGACAGTATTTACCCAATCCCCTCACTCCGTTACCATATGCAGATATAGTACCTATAGTAAAGTTACCTTTTCCTAACCAATAGAATTGCATGTTAACCTTTGAGTGTTACACGTCAATTATGATGAGTTTTGAGTATAAATGTTACAAGTTGTATGACGTTCGTTGGAGTTGAAGCGAGAAGGATGTTCACATCACTGCTGATATCCATGACTCCCCGTTTTTTGGACTTTTCATTAAACAGACTCCCTTTGCAAAACCATTGAGTTGTCCTTATTGATTGGTGTTTGAGTAATAAATCTGCACCCCCATCCATCTCAAGGGTGCAGCTTCTCGTCTGAAAGTACTTTTGAGCAAACCTCGGCTCTATGGGCCGGCCTGGGGTCTCAGAGAACAGAGTGCCATGGGGCTCCATGGCAATGTGGATTAACATTTACCATAGCCTGACATCCCGATCCGCTGGGACTTGTAATATCCCGGTGGCACCAAGATGTCAGGCACCGGTAATGTGTTGCGAGTCCGGCCACAACCCGCCTGAGGCACCAGCAGGGTTACCGCTAGACTAGTAATGAGGCCCATGCATGTCGTTTCCCTGAAAATCTTTATGTTGGGAGAAGGATATTTTTTTCATATCTTGCTTTAACTTGCAAACACACATGCAAAGCCGTTTTTGTGTCATTGTTGAAAAATCCTGTTTTTCATACGAATTGGACCTTTGCATTTCTTCTTCATTTGTGAATTAAAATGCTGCTTTTCCTCTGGTAATGACAGATAGGCCCTTTTCTCATTGCACTTCAGTTCTGGTGGTTTGGGGCCTTTGATTACACCCCACAGTCTTAGGTAGGGTGCCTACACTCAAATGGATTGCACCGCCATTGAACTTCAGGTACACTATGATAATAATCAACTCTGCACCAGCCATTCAGAGGTTCCAGATTTGGCTTTTGACACATTATGTGAAATCCAGTAAGCCATTATCAAGCATGAGGTGCACCGAGGTAGCATTTGACAGTCGAAACAGATTTGGGAGGTGTCACGTGGGCAGCAGGTGAGTTTCCAGAACCTGTACCAAAGTCACTGAACAACCCTTGCACTGCCTGGAGGCTGCAAAACACTTATATTGTATCGCAAAGTGCAATTCTGAATTTTAGCGGATATTTAAGTCGCTTCATGTGATTGTATGGGTGAGGCTGCCACAATGTCAATGAGAGAAGTTTCCTTTTGAAAAACATCTGGATGACTACACTGATGACCTTTTTATCAACTTTGGACTCCATATACAGAAGGTACCAAACAGCAAATCCTGCGTTCAAATGATGTGTTCTTGAATCCTGCATTTTAATGCATCATTCAGGTTACATGGGTAGTTCTTCAAACTTACTGGGTTCACTTTGAGGATGCTTGTACGAAGCCCATGATTAAATTATTTGTAACTGTTTTTTATGAATAATTATGCCTTCGTGAAGTGGAACCACCAGCGCGGGTATCATTGTGAGTCAGTTCGGCTTTCTGCCAGGTTTAGGCCCCTTTAGATAGCATGGCTGTAACAGGTCTGCATTCCATGCGTACACTTGCTCCACCCGGCTCGGGAGGATAGCTCAGGGGCAAAATGCTCGCCTTGGAAGCAAGATAATATGTAGCAACACAGGTTCGATTCCTGGGTCTCGCTTAGAAACCTCTGGGTATTAAGCATGTTATAAAAAAAATTAACTACAAAAGACCCAAGGAAGTTAAAAGTGAAAATGCTCCTTTTTACTACAAGAAATTAATATCCAGTATGTTTTTTGTTTTGTTACTCATTCGCTGTGTGACCATCATCTGATGAAGAAGTCGATGGGACCTTGAAAGCGAATGCCTTGTACCATCTCATCATATATTTTTAGTAAGTCCAATAAAAGCAATAAAAACTTGAAATTTGTGTGATTTTTGTTGGCCAAGAGAGAAAGGAATTTGCAAGCAAAGGCTATAAATAAGTCCCGGTTCTGTGAAATATATCCAGGTGCTGAACTCCAGCATAAATTATGCAGTGGCTAAAAACCAATAGAACAGAGTTAGCAGTCTCCTGGCAGTATACAGCACCAAATCTCACATATAGGGAAAGACATATCCACATATTATTTAGACATTAGATGTACAAAGCATACAGTGTTGCACTGCTCGCCCTCTGAACTGATGCTAGCAATGCAGGGAGCCATTCGCTGCTAATGTGAGAATACAGGATGTTGACCGATAACAGGGCCGTACGCAAACCATGGGAAGCCAATCCCGGCTAAGGAATAATTTCAAGTCTAACAAACAGGATCACACCTTGCGACACAAGACATAAAAGTGATTGATCTGACTCTACCCGGGAAATAAATAGGAACATACAGAGACATTCATCTTTGAGAGGCAATTGGATCCTGATGATCAAGTTTGGCCCTCCAATTACCTAGCATGTTAGGGACACACGTGACATCTGTCACTGCAGTTCTGCTTCAACCACCAAAGAGTAGAAGTGATTCCAACTCAATGGCGTGTCTGATGAAAGTATTGCGCAACCTGTGTCCCCTGCCATCTTAACAGCTGTCCAACCGAGCAGCTTGGATTTAAGGCTTAAACACTGTCATATGAGCAGAATCTTTCTTTCTCCAATAAACCCTGAAGATGTCTGCTCATGACATCATCAAGTCTCCTACATGTGGTTAATGTATTGCATAGGGCTGTCTCAGCAGATAAAACTATATTTTAATTTTAAACATATGTTTTTTATAACGCATACCTTATTTGCACCCAATAATTACAATGGCCCTCATTACAAGCTGGGCGCAAAGGGATACCGGGCACCGGTAATGAGACCAGTGCCGGCAATCCCTTTGCGCCCTATTCCGAGGTCCCTTTGCGAGTCCTTCCTTAACACCTGGTTTTAGCAGGCGTTAAGGACGGGACCCGCAAAGGGATACCGGGGTCAATAACGGCACCGTAATTTACGGTACCGTTATTGCCGCCTTCCCATTGAGCCCTATGGGGGCTCGAATGGGAATGGGGAATGGATTTTCAAATGGGGACTTACCGGTCCCACAATGGTCGGAATAGACCGGTAAGACCCCATACCACCAAGTCAGTGGCGGTACCGGTATTGGTGCTAGTCATGGCGCTAATAGCGCCATGACTTGCACCAACCTCGGAATGAGGGCCAATATAATTTGTGTTTCAAATCTTATAGGCCTTCTTCAGATCAGAGGACACAATAGTAACACTCGCCTTTGTAGCGGGCACTTCAGGGGACTCCAACCCCAGACCTCGAGGGCCAGAACCATGTCGGATTTTCAGGATACCCCCTTATTAATATTGTGTGGGAGCAAGGGGTCAATGGGCCCCTCTCTTTCATCACTTCTCAGTACAAAACTCGGACCAAGTGCCTCTAGTGGTGGCTACGCCCCTCGCCCTTATGCGATGTTAACTTTGGGTTACATTCGCGTAGATGGGACCACCAAGCAGGACACAGGGCATCCATTTTTTGTACCCCCTTTCGACTCCATCTTGGTAACCAGGCCTCACTGCGATAGTACAAAATGCATCTCTCCCTTTTGCCCGCCGCAGTAGCTCGGAGCACATGGCCCCCACCCTCGTCCCCACTCCAACTGGAAAACTCTGCAGCTCCATTCTCACGCTGAAGCCAGAGCTGCTTGCAACAAATAATAAATGTAACACATCCCTTTTCCTCTGAGATCACTGTCCTGCATGTGAACCAACATGAGCCAAGCACATAGCTCGTCCATCTCCACAAAAGTGTCCTTGCCATCTTACCCTCGCCAGTTGAAACCTATTGCCATTCTAACCCTGTGTCCTTGCAAGGCATTCCTTTCATGTGCCAGACTGCCAACCATGCTATGAAGCCCACCCAACAGACCCCCAACTAACATTAGACCCCTGCTGCAGTATATCGTGCCCAATACTAACAAGTGCCACATACCTGAGATTCTTGTGAGACTAACCCCACAGTTCAATGAGAGTATCATAGTGGTCAAGACCCGTAAACCTGTGACCTGTATAACCCAAATGTTGTAGATGATATAAACTCTTGAGTGATTTGTACAATGACATGATACACTACTAAGGGTCTTTTGATCAACTATTATTTAGTGCATGCATTACTCAGAATGTATTTTCTTAGCTTAGCTTAGATAGTGACCACCGTGTTTCACAGCGACCTGACCTTCAGCCATCCGGAGCACAGATGTCTGACGTCAATCCTCCCGCCAACCAAGCAACCAACCCGGAGGAAGAGATGATGCCCCCACCTAAGACACCACCCCGGCTGACCAATCCAGGTCCAACGTAGCATCATATGTTAAAGATGTCAATGTACTATATAAATGTGTTGTAACCTTGATGTGGTCAGAGTGCTCTCAGAGATCTAGATAAACTTTTCCTTGAACTCTCGCAGCCTGCTCTTTTGTGCCTTATTCCCTGTCCAGGCAGTGTCTGTATTATTCATTTCTTTTCACGTAGAGTCGGGGAGGGCACAAACAATATTCATGAGATAACTTTGTATACAATGATTCTAAATGTAAGCACATTTTTGCACATGAATATTAATGAGGGATATCCTGAAAACCCATAAGGTTTCTGGCCCTCGAGGCCTGGCATTGGACAACCCTGCTCTAAACACATCAACTAAGCAGTGCGGTCGGCAACAAGGGGCATACACATGCCTATCTGTCATTCCATGTTTCTATTTATTGGGAGTATACACCTACTTTTCAGACAGATATGCTGCTTATTTTGAGGGCTGTGTGTAGCCCTGATTGCTTAAACTACGGGACGGGGTTCCCTACGTTTCTGCTACAGAGCCAAATCAAGTCAGCGATGCGCATGCACGCTGTGGGGTAGTAGGCATGGAGTGTGGTGTGTCATGAACAAGATTCTGCCGCTGCCAATCTGCACCTCTTGGGACAAGCTGCTGGATTACAGACCAGGCAAAAAGATAATAAATACATTGGCTTCCCTGGCAGCAATTCAATAATGAATATGGTGTTTGCACTGAGGTTGGGTGGGATGTTACCTTTGACCCAATAGTTCGCACCCATCTGTAACCTAAGACCTAATAACACGGTTCCATGTGTTAATATCCCCGCAAAAATATCGCCATACAAAAATATCGCCATATTTTTGCAGCGATATTAAGACCTGGAAGCTGCGCGGGACACCCCCACAACCACCGTATTTTAAAAGGAGCGGGAGGCACCCCTGCAACCTCCGCTCCCAAGAAAAACCTAATATTATCCCCACTAAAAATATCAACTATGGCCGTTCCCGACGACTATATATACAGCCATATTTTTGGTGGGTATAATATTACCTGATACCAATAACACTAGATACACACAATGCCCTTTACTAAGATTCCTGGCCATTGCTACATAATTAAGGCCCACAACTATGTTACCTGGCACTTTCCGTTCCAAGCTTTCGAAACGTTGAGTTTGGCTACCCCTTCTTAAAATAGGTACAGCATTGTACCCTAATCCTCAAAAAGTGATATTAATCAAAAGTAACGCAAACACCTTATTTCCCCCTAACTCTTTTTCCTTAGCCTAACCACTTTCACTTTATATAATAAACCAATTTACAAGGCATTGGAATCTTGATGTTGCGATGCCTCATTGCTTATGTTCTGTGCATCATTGCCCGTGTTTTCAACCTGAAGGTATTTTAGGCAGAGATGCCCCCAGGCTGGGAGCACTCTACAAAGGCCAAACAAAGGAAAATATCAGCATATACCATGGAAAATCTAGCACTTGAACTACCAATCTATATCTGGGCTACTACCATTTTATCTCACATTCTTGTCCATCCCGAATACGAAATCGACTACCATAAAGAAGGGCACAATGGTCCATCCCCCGTCCCCCACCCTAACCATTCTCGAGATGTTTATTGGCACCACACGTTTGGCCAACATGGGTCCTTTAATAATCCACGAAAACTGGGATTTTCTCCCTATGATCTAATCTACTGCGTCTCGCTTCCATTTGCCATCGGCGGAACCCTATGCTTAAGCAATGATGTTTACGTGCTAGGTTCTGCCATTTTCCAGGATTTGTAGTCCTGGCACTAACTGTTTGCCATTTTAAGCAGAGACATGCTAAAGACCTATACTATGTCAAAATTGATGTTTCTTTTTGTTTTTTTTTTACGCCAATGTCAATGCAAAGGAATACCATTAAAAAATTGCACCAACAACTGCCAGTGAATAGGCTCCCATCGTAAGAATGGGCAGAGGGTTTTCTCAGGCCAGAACAGAACACTCTTCCAGCCAGATTACTGCACAGTAAAGTGCCAAGTTCACTATAATATCCAATCGGTCACCTATAGCAAAGGATAAATGTCAGCGCTTTTAGAATATAATTTTCACAGTCACTCTCTCCCCTTCACTGGATGCTCTTCTAGTATGGCTTGGGGTTCAGGAGATTCTTTCTAATACTATCCTTTTGTTTCCCCCACTCTTCATTCAGAACACAGCCAAATTATGGGTCTGACATCTCTGTCAGTGGACTCAACATTACCAGAACTCCTGAGTATTCCTCACAAGAGAACGTATTGAGAATACCTGGTTTTTAAGTCCCCACTACTCATAGGTACTCTTGGGCACATCTCAATGCCATCACACATGCATAACTTGATTTTAATAATATCAACACTAAATTGCATGGCTAGCTGACCAGATCAATTAATTGTCCAATACGGACAGTTCTTTATTCTTTTCATGACCTTTTTTGGTCTAACACTCATAACTATACATGCATTCCAGTTATCACTATCTCTCTACCCCATGCTTTGTTTTCCTTTTGTTGTGTGCCAAGCCTGTGTCTTCTGTTCTCAGACGTTCTCTCTCTGTGCCATTTCTTGCTAAGCTTTGCACCATTTACATTTCACTGCACAGACTATGGTCTTATTTACACCCTGGGTGCGGCCACGGTTCACCCAAACAGACAAGGTCTTGGTGCTTTAAGACCAAAATGGTGCTGATGTGCGGAGTTTAAAGGCCAATTGATGGAATTCAGGCAGCAATCAGCAAAAGGTGTGTGTTTGTGTGTGTGTGTATAAACACAGTGTGTGTGTGTGTGTGCGTGTGCATTATAGAGTCAGTAATAATGACTCTTAATCTTAAACTCAATGCCCACTTTTATCATAAATTGATAATCTAGATGAAATATGGCTTTGTCAATTCTGGATAAATCTACACCAATCATTACAGTTAAATTATCTGTTCAACTAAGAATATGTAGTACAGGTCTGGTGAACATCTGTTAAGAGGGGGACAATTATATGGGTGTGGGCATCACTAAGGATGTTTTTCTGCCATCAACAACTTTGACATGCAATCAAAGGTTACTAGAATGCTTGTCATGGCCACATGGGGGGGATGGACAGATAACTCAAAGTCAAGGTACCAGATCACTTACTTTAATGGATGTAACAGACAATTAGGGGATGAGGTTGATCTGAGCCTGTGGGGTCGGGTTCTGGAATGTGTGACAATGGAGTGGCTTTCCTTTGGACAGTGGTCTTCAGCCCTTCCACCACTTTCCGAAACAAATCCTACTCATAGTTCTTTCTTGGTGACATGCAGAGTCTTTCTTGTCTTGGCTGGACTTTTCAGGAAGCCAGGCTGTTCCATCCGGACTGTTGGAAGACCTGGCGTCACCACTTTGGTGTGTTGGGTAACATTGATGAGGGATGGGAGTCAGACAATTTCTCTAATGTTGGGCCATGAGCTTTAACACACTTCTCCTGTCTCTTGTTTGGGCCTGGCTCAGCTTGTTCTTCTTTCTGGCCTTCAGCTGGTATGTGGCCCTTCCCCACCACTTGAGCCATCACCCCCACTTAGGGGAGTGTACAAGGTTGGTAACGGTCTGCTGTCCTGGGCATAGGTGAGCCCTTAGGAGAAGGAGGGCCACAGAGAGAGTTCCGGGTCAGTACTGGACCTGTACGCCCCCCTAAGCAGAGGTGATTAATATTCGCACACTGGGGTTTGCGTATTCGACAAGCCCAATTTCCTGTTAAACACAAAGATGTTTGCCGCCATGGTAAATTGAAAAGGTACAGTGTCCCTTTTCGATGTCTATTGTGGTAACGTACACTGGCTGGAAAGTCCACTGGGACTAGAGCACGTAGTTCTGGTCCAGCAGGTAAGTGAGAAGTGAGGGTGAGGGAAGGGTGTGAGATACCTTAGTGCGGTGGGGGGCGGTGGGAAGTGAGGAGGAAACAGGGAAAGGCTCTCTGTTGCCTCCCACATTCACGATGACAGCACCCAGGGAAGGTCCTCGGGTGGCAGGAAAAACACAGCTGGTACATTGTGTGCTCTCAACCTAGTTTCCAACAACCTGATTGGCTAAGCGTCCTTCCCTGGGTGTCAATGTTTGATTCATCTTTGGGCAAATACTCTCGGACCTTTCTCCCTTTCCCTCCTTCACTCCCCCTCACAATAATTCCTCCTCCTTTCCTTGCTTCTTATTATTAGTCCCCTACTTCCCTCGCAATTCATGCTTCCATGTTGTTCCACTTCATAGCTTGTTCCTTCATCTTAACTCTCCATCTTTCTCACCTTTCTAACTCCTCTGATATCTCTTCACTGATACTTCTTCCTCCATTCCTCCACCTCTCTATCTCACTTGATCTCCTGCTTCTCCCCTTCTGCAGATTTTCACCCTCTTCTTCCCTTCTCTCCCTCTCTACTCCTCGTTAATGTATGCTCATATCTCCCCCTTCTCCACTCTTGAAACACCAATACCATGCTTCTGTGGTAAGACCCTGTGTCCTGCTCCTTGCCTGACCAATGTCTTCCCCAGACACCTAATACCATTAGGTAGTCCACTGGTCCCATGGCCATATAGAAATGCAAGACCACATTCTATGATGATGAGGTTAGTGTCCACATGGATTGCATTGTGAAGGAGGTGGCTTGACTCTTTAGGTACTTGACGGACAAAACAAATCTATTGGCTCGCTACATCTTCTTGGGCCTCTCCAAGTTTAAGGCCCTTCTTTAACTTTGAAACAAATGTGTACATCAAAAAGAAAAGTGGTATCCCTTCTTTAAAATCATGTAAACTACAAGAAAGACTATGCTTTCCTTGCTTAGATGGATCTGTTTCTAGAGATGATGGTGGTCAGTACCAGTCTGAAAACAATAGGTACTCAAATCTAATATATGTACTGTAGACTAATGTCAGCTATCATTCATCATTGGTACTCTAGAAGATCAAACATTTAAAAAAAACATACATGCAGAGTAGAGACCTCTTCAACGTTGTTCTTGTATTCTTGAAACCCCTAAAGCTTATTTTCCTAAACAAACAGATATTGTTAAAAACAGTTACTTTTGAGGTAAGTGCCAGACAGTAAGTGCCATCCAGGTCACCGATGAGGCTCCACAGATCAGGACAGAGGGGATTCCTGCCTCCTTGACCTCATGGAGATATCTGCTGCCTTCAATACGGTGGACATGCAGACTGTTGGTCAGCCTCATTGTACAAAGAATGGGGGTTGCAGGAACAGCTCTCAACTTAGGTTATTCTCCTTATTCTCAGACTTCTACAAGGCTGTCCAGTTTGGCACCTTCAGATCTGACCATCTCCCGGTGCCACAGTGCTCAATCCTCTCCATGTATAGGTGCATACACTATATTAAGCTATACAGGGAATGATTGGAAGCACTACTTGATGACCCAGTGGATGATACCCAGCTGTACCATATAATAAACTCCTCTCGCAACCTCCCTCACCTCTGGAAATGCTGTTGTACCATTCAAACATGAACGACTAGCGCACAACTAAAACTCAACTTGATCAAAATGGAATACATGGTCCTCGACCAACCCTCCAAACAGGAAACCATCCAAGGATGGCTGGACTAGATACGCCAGATGGATTCTTCCTCGACTTGTCCTGTCTGCCAGCACCCTTGAGTTCATCAAGATCAGAAACCTCTCTTTTCAGCAGCACATCAACAAGAAAACTCTGCTGCTTAGTACCAGATCATGCTGTGTTGTAACATTAAGCCTTTCCTCTATCCCAGGACCCTCTGGAGATAGTACTAGCTCTTGTGATTGTACACACTCCTGCCTCTCCCATGGTACACCTGGCTCCCCTCAAAGTAGTTCATCACCCATCAGCCCGACTTATCACTGATTCTAAAATATTCGACCATATCACCCCCATCTCTCTATCCATGTCAGGTTCATTTACAAAATGTACCTACAAAGCAGCCACTGCCCAGACACCTGCCTAGCTGACGGGCAAGCGTAACACCACAAACAGTGCACACTCCTCTAGGAGACAGACGATTGCTAGGCTGGAAACTAAATGAGCCTGCAGGGAAAAGATCAGCAACAGTCCTCCTGCAATGCCTGGAATACAGGAACACCATCCCAGAGGAAATCAAGGCTGCTCCAATTCTCCTGCAGTACAGACAAGAACCGACAGCCTTGCCCTTCAGGGACTTCTCAGCCATGATTTGGGAACCTATGTCCCTGATGCTACCACGACTTTGTACCGATTGTAAGCTGTTCGCCTAGTCCTTGAACACCTGTAGAGTGCTCTGTTGCTCTCAAGCGAGGGTTTCTCTATATAAAACACCCATTCAAATCCATTTTTACAAAGGTGAAAATGTGTGGGTTTGTGGCTGGGTTTGTGGTGAAGCATTGTTCCTTATAAAAATCCATACCGTTTCACCAATCTGCACCATAATGTCAATAGTTACCTGTCAGGGCCATCCGGACAATATTGGCTACATGACATTTGCAACTCCCACCTGATTCCCCGGATTTCAGCACAAGTTAAAAATGGGTTTGTGGGTTTGAGGCTTGGCAAAGCATTGTTCCTTATACAATTCCACACTGTTTCACCAATCTGCACCAATTTTTGCATAGTTACCTGGTAGGAGCTCCCAGACATGACTGGCTACATAACATTTGGACAGCCTCCCTTCCCCCGGATTCAGCACCTTCACACACAAAAAAGTTTCCTGAAATCAGCGAAACATCAATGTGGTCGTAAAAGGACCGGTCCTCAAACCTAAAAACATGGTTTCTGGGACATCTGCACCGCAATGCACTGCAAAGAACTGCATCATGCCAGGGTGAGGCTACATGTGGGGAGAGAGCACAGTAGGTCCCAGTATGCAACAGCACGCCAACTCTCGTCTCCACCCCAAGTCTGCTCCGGGGTATGTCATCCAGCCACACACGCGCCCATTCTCATTCTCAGTGCAGACTACTCCAGAGTGCAAAGCAGATCAATTGATAAGCAAATCGGAACAGTGACCTACAGGGTCATTGATTTTCAACAATTGATCAGAGTGTTGTCATGTCTGTCTACAGAACCCGTTCGGAGAGTGGGTACTTTTGCTAGTACAAAATACAAATACAATTCAGATAACGGACCATTCTCTTCTCATACCATGTTGACAAATTTTGCAATTGGTTACTTATTTCATTCTTCAGAACAAACAACTGCCCAAGTGGTGGGTCACTGCTGTATGCATTGTATGTTTCAAACAAACTAGCTGTAATGCGGCTCATGCCCCATCTCTACAGGTAGACAATGAATTACTGTATCCTCTTTTGAGATGCTGGCTCTGGTCTCGTGATCTTTGGCTTGTTTCGGTTATGTTTGGAACAAAGATATTAGAGAGACGTATGACATGCACAAATTGAAATGCATTGGGTCATTTTACAAATGGAATTACCGTTACTGCCACTTGGTCGGCGGTATTACCACCAGATTGCAAGTGGCAGTGGCAGTGTTAGTCCCCATTCCATTGGAGTCCATAGGAGTTTGATGGAAAATTCATAGTTGGGCGGTGCAGCAATGCAGCAGTGTACGGTTTTACCGCCACATTTTACTGCGCTGCTCAACTTGTAACAAGGCTCATTGGGCCTCATTACGAGTCCGACGTCAACCAGCCGGTTTATCCGGCTCTGTTACCACCAGACTCGTATTACCATTCCGCCTCCGTGACTCCCGGAATTACCAGGGCATTACGACCCTGGTGTCCCGGGAATTCCGGAGGCGGAATTCGGTAAATCCCCATTCCCATTGAGTCCAATAGGACTCAATGGGAATGGGGAAGTGGAAACACCGGCACCATCTCGTGATGGTGCTGGTGTTTCCACGTCCGCCTGCAGGCGGGCAGTGTTAAACCCGCCAGGTCAGACTTTGCGGGAACGCCACCTCCCGCATGCAGGACTCGAGATCGGGCGGTCCGGAATTAACAGTGGTAGCAGGTTTACCGCCACTGTTATTTCCAGACCGCCCGCCCTGTAATGAGGCCCATTGTCTCACATAGAAGTGAGCTAATGAGCTCACTTACATGCACTACACAGGACACCAGCGAGGAGGCAGCAGAAGACACTGTAAGCAAACCTGGCATAACCAAGCAGGAAAGCATAGGCACTTCAGCTCCTGTAAGCCCTATGCATATAACAGCCAAAGCTAGCGGTGATTTCACCCCTCAAGGAGTCTCCTCCCAGACTAGGCAGGCAGGCACCCAGGACCTATTGCACACGAGGAGCCTCCAGCCCTCCTTACCGCTTATCATACCACCTACCTGCTCCCGAAGCTGACCATGTTGCCCATAACATGATCGATAGGGTGTCTCCAAGGAAACAGGTCAAAACAAGATTTGGATACACCCGAGGGTGTGCTAAAATTCAATGCAATCTCGAATTCTCAGTTTGTAGCACTAAAAGAGCCGTGTATGCCGTCTTTTACTGTTTCAACCAATAACTGACTTCTATCTGAGAAAATGTTAACTGGTATCGTCTGTAATTTATTTATTTATTTATTTATTTATTTGTATTGCGCACCTAACCCAGGATATCTAATGAATACTGCATGCTTCAGGACTATGAATCGGATGCAGAGATTGTATCCGGGCTGCATAAATAGATCAAATTTCTTATGCATTTGCATTATGTTAAATGTATGAAACGCCACTCACTGATGCCCGGCGCGTCTGGAAGATCACTGTATATTTTAGCATCCATTTTCTGATCTGGATGTGTTGCTTTATCGGGAGCAGCTGTTATTGGCATGCTGGTCCTGGTCAGTAGTGGAGGCAGCTCGCAGCTCTAGGTGCCAGGTGGCGTGGATAATAGGGCACCAGCCAGAGGCTGGGGGGTGCATTGGGCACCGGGGGGGGAGGGGTGGAAGCGGTGGGCCCCCGCCTCTCCTGGTGCGGTTCCTGGTCCAGAGCAGGGATGAGAGAACTGCATTTATTTTCAGATTTACCCCAAACAGTATCTCCCATAGTCTGTGCACTTGAGGACACTCTCCATCTATCCAATGGAGACCTTGCTTAGGTGGCATTGGCTCTGAGTGGATTACCTTAGGTGTTCCAATGCGTGCTGGCATGAGATGAACCCACGGAGCAGATGGACCCGGAACTACGTGCTGCCACCACACTGGAGGTGACCGAGTTGGAGGAGGCATGTGAGGTGAGATGTGAGGCTGAAGAGTCTAGGGTGGATGCCATGCTGTTCTGGCTGAAGCTGGAGCTGCCTACGCCAGCCTCATCTTCTCGCTGTCTCCCAAATTAAGTTTTTACATAAATCAGATTTTTTAAAATTTCTTCTAATTAGGCGACCGGTCACCTAATGTTTGGTCCGAGCTTTGACGTAAGTTCTTATTATGTTCTCTGCTAAACCTGGTCACTTGACTCCTCAGCGGATTTCTGGTGCACCAGGAGGTGTCCCTGTCTCCCATGCAGATGTTGGAGTCCTTACATCTGCAGTCCTATGACCCTCGAGTAGCCACACGCCCCTTTCCTCAGCTTTTCAGTACCCATATCAGCCCAGAACAGTTGCACCCGCAGTGGGAGTGAGCACACCCCACGCCTATCAATGGTAAACGCTCGAAGTAGGGGCTGTGAGCTTTTTTCAGCCTCCAGCACTATGTTTTACCTTTTTTTCAAATCCCCTTCAAGTTTGGCAAATTTAATTCTGTGCAATTTTATTTAGACCCACCACGACCCGAAACACCCAGCCACTCCCCTGCCCCCGGATTTTCCCACTGTTTGAATTTGATCATATTAATTTGGAGTATTTAACTGGTTTTGTTCTTATTTTTGAGACTGGAAATTTTCACCATACCCCCACCATTCCTTTTTATTTTTTTAATTTTAATGTACCCCCTCTGTTCAACAATGCATTTTTTTTCTTTTTTCGTGACGTCTCCCCACTCACTGTCACGCACTCATCAAACTTGATCTGACCTCCTCCCCGTTGGATGCTTTCTTATGCAGCATGACTATCATGTTATATTTTTGGGGTGTATCATTGTATTGTGGAAGGGGTAGGTAGGGTGTTATGCAGCATTTAATACACATTTGTTTAAAACGTTTCCATTCATCTGTTTCTTTGCACCCCCCCTTTACAGTGTCAACATTGTGTCCATCTACCCCTTGATGATCTCTCCAATCCCCTGGGCCGGCCTCATCTGCGTCATGCGCAAGAATGGGCCCATGGAGATATCACGTGGCATGCAGCAAGTTGCTGAGAGCAAGCCAACCTTGTTAGGTGTGTACAGTAAGCCCCCGTTACATGCAGGTACTGTCTGGAGATCTAAAACGGCTCTTGATCGCCCAACACGAAAGTGAAAGGGAACAGGCGTTGCAGGGACACAGCGAGTCCGCAGCATGGTGGGGGCGGGGGCCAAGTTGGAAGTGTTCAGGGGAGAAAAGATTCAATGTTATTTTGGAAAAATAATCTTCCGTCTTTTCTCCCTCGAACATTTCCATCTCAGGCTTTCAACCCGATCCGATGTGCACATTACTGCTGCTGTGGAAGCTTTGTGTCACACCCTCCAGCATACGAGTGCCGTGAGGCGTGTTTGTAGGGGGTACTATAAATAAGTGGTGGGGGGTTTTAAGTGATTGTTGATCTTTGTGAGGGATGGGAAGGGATGGGTACAGACAGGCGTGGGAGCAGAGGAAAGGTATTATTTGCGGCAAGCATTTAAGCTGTGATTACGCTGTCAGTTAACTCCTGTCAAATAAAGCAGCTGTGGCCTTCGCCTACCCTCACAAAGTTGCAAGGCTCCTTTTTGGGGGAAAGTGGCTTGCAAGCAGAGTTGGGAGTAGGAAGGAGCATAATAAAGGATATTTGTTTTAATGCTGTACCAGTCCAGAGTGGCAAAGTATGTGTTGTTACCGCTAAGCAGTCTTGATCTGCAAATGATTGGGTTTCAGGATGAGTGTGGGGGCAGGTTGTTCTAAAATTGTGGGCCCTGATTGATAGCATCATTTTATTTTGTTATAATGTGGTGGGCTTTGGTTTCATCAACATGTTTGATGATGCAGTGTAGAGCTCCACTGTGGACATAAAGACACCAACTTTTCACAATTTCTCTAATACTATTCAAACTAGACTATGCAAACAGCCTCTATCGGACTCCCAGATTGCATAATGAGGAAACTTCAAAGAGTCCAAAATGCAGCGGCAAGAATACTTCCCAGGATGAAGCAATTTGAACATATCATGCCAGCATTACATACTCAAACAAAAGAGGTGATGTCTGCAAGGTTTAGAATTAATCTTAACTTCTGGCATTGCTCTGGGCAACTCCCAGACCATCGTTCTTCACCTGCCAAGCCATTTCAAAAAGGGAAAGTGACCAAGCCTGATTTGCATATGGTAATTCCCCAGAGCAGTGCCAGAGGTTACGATGAATTCTAAAAGTTCCAGCCATCAACCCCTTTGTTTAGCATTACATACATTACATACTCTCCACTGGCTACCGATCAAAAAAAAGGTGCATTTCAAAACCTTGAGCATAGTCCATCATTCAACCACGGCGGGGGTCATTCCTTGTTCAGATGTAACTTTCAACACAAGAAGAATTTTTTTAACTCTTGGCACGATCATCTGCAGCAAACTGAGCTGACTTATGGAACCTCTCCTGCATGGCACAGGCCTGCACCTTTTATCTCAAAAGCTAACACCATGGGCAAGTAAGTGACAACACCCTCACTACCACTCTCCACCCTCACTACTAACATCTTGCCTCCTTATACCTCTCACACCTCAACAGAAGTCACCCTAGGTCTAGTGCGCTTGACAGATTAACCCTTTCCATCTTCTATGAACAACCATGCTGTGAACCTTTGCACTCAATTCGGGGGAATATGGCCCTGCCCAAGCGGTTCTAACCACAAACAACTTAGAGATTGTTATATCAACACACAGGTAATGAGTACCTCCAACCTGTATCCATCAACACCAAAGGTTTCTGCATCTGCCTTCCCGCATTTTGACTAATACACCCTGCCCTCCTTTCCTACAGAGCCATACAGAGCGAGGCCAACACCATTGGCAGAACAGTGCTATATAAGACAACTTTCATTACATTCCATACATGTTATGGTATGTTACCTACATTTGTACAGCCCACTTTCACCAGCAAGGGCATCATGGTGCATGGAACTACATGTATTTCATCCTCATAGATCAGGCAGCTTTGAATGTGATGCCCACAACCTTGAATGATCAGTTGATGGACTGTCAGCAATGAAGTGATTGGAGCGTGTTTCCGTTGGGGACATTGACCATGTATGCCACCCTGTTTTCTATCTATTGGGTTTCTGGATTTTTTTTTAAAGATAATTAGTAACCCGGCGAGAGCGAAGCAGAATGCAACAAGCATTCTGATTGGCTCTTGCCAGGTCCCTACCCGGCCGAGAATCCCTCCGTCAGGATTCAACGGCCTTTGTCCCCGGCAGGGGTCGTGGCAGCCCCTCAGCCAATGAGGAGGCTCGAAGCGGGCCACATGGCTGGAGGCTTCCCTCGTCCCCTGCCGGGGACGCAGGTATGTTTTTTTTTTCCCCCGTTCCACTCCCGCTCTCCCAACCCCACTTACCTTCTTTTTGATCCTTTTTTCGGTATGGCGGACGCCATTTTCCCTTTCCATGGCGGAGGCCATTTTCTTTTTTTTTTCTCTCGAAACGCTGCAGCGCCGAAACGCTGCAGCGCCGAAACGCTGCAGCGTTTCGGGACAAAAAAAAAAGCTTTTAGTGCCCCGGTCACGAAATGTTTGCTAATAGCAATAGAACCCTTGCGTCGGGGGCATTACCAACTCTGGTAACTGCCCTGGGGCCTTGGGTAAGGCCCTCGCTTCGCTCGGGTCCTTACCTATGGGTCCCGGGGCATTGCCTGAGTCAGTAATGCCCCCGATGCTCGGGTTCTATTGCTTAAATAGATGGTCTTGCCATAGTCCATGTTGTAAAGGATTAAAGCATTCAATGATTCACTCTGGTGCTAGAGGTTCAGAAAAGGAAGGATGTGTTCAAGTCATGTGAGCATTTGTTGGTGACTGCTTCGATCTTTTGGGTGGAAAAAAGTAAAAGTCCAAATTGGGTCTAGAGGAGTACCAAAGGGACCAGTGGGAGAAGGATCGATGCATGGTTGTCAGGGAGACACAAATGAGGATCTCTGTCTTTGACCCATTAGTTAAAAGCAGTTCATGTTCATCCTGAGCTGGACAATCCTGCGGATTCTTGAACACTTTGGCAGGGCTAGACTTTCTTTGAGTCGGCCGAGCAGCTGCAAACCCTCTGCATTGAGAGGATGTTCTCCAAAGCGGAGGTTGGGGAGACAGGTAGATGGTAAGGAGAGGTGATAGGGAGGAGCCCAATGACACCCGGCAGGGTTGGAGAATTGAGGCGGAGCCTCAGTTGCCTAATTTTACATGGGTGATGCAGTGCAGGATGGCATCCTTACATTCCATTTGCTGTTCAAGATGAGACATGAGAAGGAAGTGTTCAAAACATCATAGTCCACTGAAAGCTCCAGGAGTATACGGGCTTCCTCATTATTTAGGAAGATGAGTAGTTTGTCCTTTGACTGAAGTAAGCAAGGCTCTTTCTGTGCTCCTGGCGGATCTGAAGCGTAATTGTATCTCGTGCAGTAGTAGAGTAGTTTCAATGAAGTCCTGCATTTGCTTGGTGACTACTTATTTGATCAGCTGTGTTTCAAATGGAAGGTTGACAATGGGTCTGTCGTTTTTCAAATCATAGAGTTGGTGTAGGGTAGAACCGTGGCATGTTTAGGCAAAGCAGAAGTGTACACAATTCCACCATGCCTTTTGTAGGCATGCATGAGGTTAGTGGTAAGGGGAAGGATGAGGTATTTCACAGGAGGCGAGCAGCAGCAAGAGCATTAATCTTCATGTGAAGCCAGGTATTGATGACACCTGATGGAACACAGAGGAGAATGCCAGTGCAAGTCCAGAAGGTGTGTAGCCCATGTGTTCTGGCCCTATTCAGGCAAGCATGTACACTACCCTCACCCCAGACCAGGGAAATTCCCAAGGAAACCATCACAATGCCCACCGTCCCCCACCTTCCAGGCCACTTGGATAGGGCAGGGAGCTGAAATTGAATTGCTGATGACATGTGATGGGCTGCACCATGAGTTCTTACCTTATTAACGGGACATGGACACTTAGGTGGATTTTATAGGGATCCCAATGGGGAACCCAACAGGGGCCCGTCTTTATTAATAACAAAACATATATTCACTTTTAAACAGATCTAATTTCCCTTCCTAAAATTCCCCTCGCATGAGTTTCCTTTGAAAGTGGATCTACTCCATCAGCCCACCCTTGCTTGGAGGGGTCAGAGGCAGACCCATAGGGTGGGACGGATGCAACAGACCCCCCTGCCTGTGGTGGCCTTCCTGCTGCCACCCACTGATGCGTGAGGCCAGGGGACGGCCTCCGTGGGCAGGAAGGCCACCGCTTCCTTCCGCTACCTCACACCAGGACACCTCCCTTCTAAATACACTATACCCCTAACCTACTTAACATTACCTGCCTCACATTCCCAAATAATAATAAACTCTACTAACCCTATACTTAACATTTCTCCATGTATACATATATACTACACTACTTAACATATAATATACACTGAACAATACATACATAAACACTAAGGAAGGCATACAACACATAGGTAGTCTCCTGGGAATTAGGTGAGTCAGAAGGAAGCGGGAACATGAAAGGATCATACTTTAACAGTTACATGTTACAGGGTACATGGTTAAACAGGAGAGCAAGGGGTTAGCTTCAACCAGGTGTAATCTCCTATCCTGAAATCTATTCCTACACATTTCACAAGCATAGCTCAGGCAAACAAGATAATGATACTGATGTTTATTTATATAGCGCCTTAATCCAAAGCGCTTTACAGAGCACATATTTACATACAATATCACCCAACCGAAATTGCTACTCATTTATTGACCTCGGAAGGATGAAAGGCAAAGTTGGCCTTGCCGGGATCACGCTCAGATCGCAGCAGCGAGCGCTCAACCCGCTGAGCTATCTTACCCGTACTGCAACATACAACATACAAAGATACTACAACACACAATATAAAACATAAAACACATGATGTCCCAATGGCCGTGATGGCTGCAGTCAGTCACTCCCTTTCAGTAACGTGTAGGGCTGTCTCCGGTGGCTGAATGGGACTGTGTCCTGCTGGTGCTGGGGTCGGGCCCCGTTGTTCTTTCTTCTGGGTGACCCTATCCATCACGGGTAATGTCTTCAGGGTGGGCTGGAGGGACTATTCCAAAACACAGACACCTAAATAAAACAGACACACACTACATTTAATAAAACCTTTTTTTGAACCCTGGTCCCAGTGTCATTAGTTCTAAGTTTTCTCTTAGGGGAAAAACAAGCAGCCCTTTCTAGCTGAGCCCCAGGTGAGCCATAAGCTGCAATACTCCCTCTCTTTGGGAAATACCC
This sequence comes from Ambystoma mexicanum, assembly GCF_040938575.1. Classification (NCBI taxonomy): domain Eukaryota; kingdom Metazoa; phylum Chordata; class Amphibia; order Caudata; family Ambystomatidae; genus Ambystoma; species Ambystoma mexicanum. Next base: position 1,420,654,971 of record NC_090922.1, on the reverse strand, counting down.
ATCGACGGGCTGCAGCTCACAGCTAGGTGGTGTTGCTAGGATACCCCCTGGCCCTCAGAAACCCCCGAAGGAACAGATGTGTTGGTGCACTGGTAAAAGGTGTGCTTGTTTCTAATCAAAAGGGAACACAGTCTCCTTCATTTACAAGCCTCAAGAGCCAATGAATCAGAAAATCGGGCAATCCGAAATATGCACAATGTGTATAGTCATGACGTAAAAACACTCTGGTCGCTAGTCTGGACTTAAATTGACAAACGAAAAAACGGTCTTGTGCATATAATGTGGATTTTGGGAAAACTGAAAGTAAGACTTCAATGTAGGTATTCCTTCTGCCTAATCTCTGTTACCCTGAGTACTAATAGTGAAGAGGCTAGTACCGTTAAGTATTGCCACCCTGAACGTTTCACTGGGCCTCATTACGAGGTTGGAGGTAGCCTTTCCGGTTTTGCTGGCAAGGCTACCTCCAATCTCGCATCCGGATCCGGCACCCGTGAATGGGCAATTAACAGGCTATTCCGGCCCAGCCGGACCCGGTAATTGCCCTTTCGCGGCTGCTGGGGCGGGTACATCCCCATTCCCATTTGAGCCCCATAGGGCTCAATGGGAACGGGGAGGAGGGTAGCACCGGTACCGGTAATAACGGTACAAAGTGCTACCATCATGTTCTGCTCGCGGGTGCCCTTGCAGCCACCAGGTCAAACCTGGTGGCTGCAAGGGTACCCGCGAGCAGAACTCCAAGTATGGCGATACAGTAGCAACGGTGCCAGTAGCGATACCAGCGCCGTTGTTGCCTTACTGCCATACTTGTAATGAGGCACACTACTGTCTGCTATAGAGATGTTTGCAAACCTAGGAGTAGTTTGGGCCGAACAGTAACTACAGTGAATTCTCTCCTGGAAGGCAAGGAGTGGGGTACCGCATGTACAGGGAGGAAGGAATCCACCTCCCACTACTGTCCCCCGAGCGGGTGGTATTTGCCCTCCAGGTAGCGATACAAGCTTTCTGTGATCATGTTGCACTATCAACCCTTTGCACATAGACGATATCTGTGGGATGCACACATGGATGTTCTATAGAAGCAAATGATTGTTTATTTCACCTTTAAAACAATAAACACTATTGAAAAAAAAGAAGATATCTATTGTGATGCCAGAAGTGATGTCATGAGCAGTACACACGTGGAGGTGGGGCGGGGCTGGGGGGCTCAATTTGTGTAGCGAGTTTCACTCGTTTTTAGGTTTTAGCTCATAGCCAGAAGGTCACAAGCGAGTATGTGATATATACACAGTGTTCATACGTGGGTGCAGTCTTTTCGTGGAGTGTTGCGATTGCCCTAGAAAATGGCCACAGTCTATGCCCTGTGCAACTACATATATGGAAAGAGTCTCTAGCCTTGTATGTAGAAGAAGCAGGATATGGTATGAGCCAACACCCTTGTCCCCAGGCCGTGTGTGAAACGGGCACATGGCATGACTTAAAGCTACTCACAGGGCCCCAAAACATGCTAATCGTTTCCTGTGTCCCGGCAGGTAGTACGCACCAGAGGAAGGTACTTCACCTCTGTCCTTTGCCCCTGCATGTGTTCTCGCGTAACCCTCGTGTCTATATATAGGCCATGACTGCAGGCCATGTTATTTCTGCCATATATCCCTAAATGCAGCAGGCAGTACTTTGAAAAAGATTTAGGATAACTTTGAAAATCATTTAGTATTTTTAGGACCGCCTGTACGTTTACCACCCTCTGCATGGAACTTCTCGCGCCTTGAAACACTTGAGTGTTGGCGCGTTATAAATACCTTATCGTATCTTATCATATCACAGGGAAAGCTGAAGTCCATGCTCTATTCGCACCTCAGACAGAGCAACGTCTATAGGCCTTGCCATGTGGATACCATCACAAGGGGTACAGCATGTGGGGCATGGTCGAGGGCATTCCTTGCTCTCAATAACAGATGACTTGCCCTGTAGTTGCTAGGGGTATTGTGCACCGGGCATGGTCACAGGGCACGCCCCTGTGCATATTAACCACACGGCATGGCTGCATGCCATGCCCTGTGGGTACTGTGCCTTTCTTGTGCAAAATAAACACAGTCATAGATGCAGTCTAAGTGTAGTGTGGTCAAGTCATGCCCATAAATGTATCACTCCAAAAACCAAAAGAATCACGTGGTATGACCACAGAGGTGTCAGTGAGCACGGCAAACCCCAGGGTAGGAGTTTTTCACGAAGTTAATCATAACTTAATTAGTGAACGTGTGTGATTTGTACAAATGTTAGGGTTCAACCTTTCCAGTTAGGGTGGTTTTGGGTTTGCTGGTCTCCATACAATGAAGGAGTCAGCACACTCTGGGTACAAAACATACTTTTTAATGATGCCAATTCTAATTATAACGACCCCCTCGTAGGGCCAGAGACCTTGTAGGAAAATGTGCCCCTTTATTGCTTTTTCTGGACACATTTTACCCCTATGTGGGCTAATATATATCCCTTTAAAGGTAAAATGCAGCCTGGCTACAAACCCCTGAGTTTGTGTCTCCCTCGCTCTTCTATTTGTGCTTATTTGTTACAATGCTGCAAAAATCCCTGATTGGACTTTCAAAATGATTTAGTATTTTTAGGACCTCCTGTACGTTTACCACCCACTGCATGGAACTTCACAAAACATTCCAAAAGAGTTTGGATTCAGCTGAATACAATTTGATGCGATTTCATCAATTGTTGCAAAAGTTATAGGCCTTGTGAAGTAGCTTTACCAGAAGTAAAAACGAGCTTAACCTTAAACAGAGATTGCCTGTCTGGACTGTCGGCATACTCAAGCCTCCGCCTAAGCAACCGGTTAATTATTCGTGGGTCACTCGAGTCGAGGAAAGTGCAGAAACCCACCTTCAGAAGTCCTCTTATGCCACCTAGTACACTTACCTACCTTCTCCGTACCGAGAATTGCGCGGCATTCTGTTCTACCACCCGGAACATGCTTGCTCTGTCTTCATTTTGGTTTTAATAATTACTTTGATTAGGGATCAAGTACAGCATTTAATCCATAGCTCAGCATGTGGCACAATGCCCCTTGTGAGTTGCATATGGACCCAACATCTTTCCAGCACCTGCCACTTGGCAAAATGCCACCCCACAAACAATTGTCTAACAAATGGGGGCCCAAAGCTAATGTGGTTGGGCCCACCACAGTAACATTCATATGTGTAAATGCCCACACAACACTGCAGAGTGGGCATTTAAAAGATTTTGGTTGGGCATTTCCCACTCAGGCCATACCCTGTCTACTCCTCTGCTTCCAAACCTAGTTATTGCCATATATGGATACAATAAAGGGAACAACATACAGAAGCCCTCCTAGGGCGAGAAAGGCAAGAGAGATTGTATGAAAAATTATTTTAAGAAAACCACACAACCAACCCCTCTATAATAAAGTGTAACCCTCTATCTCCGCTAAAACATTCTCCACAAATGAGACCCCCACATGAGGGGTTGACATGGGGAAATAAAGTATCTTCACACAAAAAGGCAATAACCCCAATCGTGCCGACCAAAGAAGAAAAGAGAAGGTACTCCTCTGGCATTGCATCGATGGTCCTCGTACTAGGTGTCCAAGGAGACTCTGATTGCCTCTTCCTGTGTAAAACTATTAATTCCATGTAGAGTACACCACCAGTCAACATGGAGAAGTCACGTATGCATATAAAACCTTCTGGATCTCTACCAAACTCTTTTTAAAGGCCAAGGTCGTAAAGGATCAGTCCATGGAACAACAGTCTGTGACCTTCCACCTCCTATACAACCTCCTTACATTTGAGTACTGCTGAAAGAAATGTATCCCTTCAAATCACACTGCTCTCACAACAGAGCAGATCCACTTCCTTGTTCTCAAATCCTCGTCATCTCCTCATCCTCATGGCCGCCTTCCTCAGAGTCACCCTTGCCATGGCATCGCTCCTCCCATTGTTCCTTACCATCACCCCAACTTACTTCCTCCCGCCTCTGCAACATGTCAAAAACTATATCTCTGCAGATGGCCCCCACTTTAGGGATGTAGCCAATCCCTTACTTAGCCCTCCTGAATGGATCCAGCGCTTTGCCACACCTCCCACCCCACTTATCCCTGGTCCTGTTAACATCAGAAACAAGAGGTTAGGCTCACGCTTCCCCAACCATAAGGTGACCATAAGGATACTCCATCAATTCAAACCTCCTAAATCCAAAAAGCGCCTACCAACCACCTGTTTAGCAGCAGCCACAGACTCTCCTAACTCACCGACTCCCATTACCACCATTACGGCTCCTTCACCCGTAATGGTACCCCATCCTCGATAAATCCAAGCAGAGGTGGACCCCTAGCCACCTCACTGCAGCCTACCATCAAAGGAGCACTCATCAATGCCTGCTCCTTAGTTGCCCACACTACCAATATTGCTGACCTTATACCACCTGGACTTGCTAGCCATTACCGAAACCTGGCTTCACCAGGCAGCGGGCCCAACAATCTCCCTAGCCCTCCCTGAGGGATACACTATTATCAGGGATGATAGAAATTCAGGCAAAGGAGGGGGAGTGGCCTTCATAACAAAAACCCATTTGGGCCTCAGAGCTACCTCCTGTACCAGCCTTCCTTCTGCAGAACTTTTATCAATCAAAATCGCACTTACACCTACTCAAACTATTCTTATGCATCTCATATACCGTCCTCCAGGCCCGATCTCTTCCTTCGAGGAAGACATCACAATCCTCCTCTCCGCCAATACTAAACTTGGTTCTCAAACTATCCTATTGGGAGACCTTAACTTAGGGTTCCAGGACCCTAACGATATGCATGCCCTAGCCTTGGAAAATTCCATCTCCCAACTTGGCTTCAAACACTGAGTCACAGAACCTACACATATCAGGGGCCGAACCTTGGACTGGGTGTCTGACCTCAATTGTTCCACAACAATATTCCAGAATGAACCTGTTGCCTGGTCTGACCACCACCTCATGTTGTTCACTATCCAGGGGATAACACCCCCAATCCCTACTATTGCACCCCCTACTCTCTCCAGAAACTGCCGAAACATCACAATAGAGATTCTTAGGCCCTCTATCAATAACATCCTGGGCACATCCAATTATAAGAACCTAGACCCGAATAAGTTAGGTGGCTTGTATAATGATACACTTGAAGCAGCCCTAAACATCTCTGCACCTCTCAAGCTATAAAAGCCAAACCAACTGCCCATCTCAACAAGTATTTCACGCCTGAATTAAAAATCCTAAGGAACACCAATAGAATGGCGGAAACTACACAGTGAAAAACACCCACCTCTCATAATAAAGCTTTGTTCGCAACAGCGGCTGCATCGTACAAATCTGCTATATCATCCACAAAAAAATAATCTTACAACACCAGAATCTTTAACGCTAAATCAAGCACTAAGAAGCTCTTTAGCATTTTAAAGGAACTAGAATCTCCAGAACCACCTACTGAGGACTGCACTAAGGATGCGGCCTGGTGCACCAAAATCCAGCAAGCACTAGCTCACAAAATAGCACTATTACAAAACAAAATAGAATCTAAAAAGAGCGGTCTCGTGAGTAGCCTTTCCACTAAGCCATTGCATGAGCAAGGTTTCCCTCAATGCCCGCCTTTTGTGTTCTCCCAAGTCCCACCAAAAGAAGTGGAAGACATTATTAAATGCCTAAAACCCTCACGCTGCTAAGGAGACACCTGTCCGGAATCTATCATTAAGGAAGGAGCCAAAGAACTGTCTCCATTCATTGCCACCTTGATAAACTCTAGTCCCTAACAATCTTAAGGAGGCCTGGGTCATGCCCCTTTTTAAAAAACCTAAACTAGACTCTAACATCCCAATGAACTATAGGCCTATTACTACCGTCCCTTTCCTCTTAAAAATCCTGGATAGAGTTGCATTCCTGATAATCCAGAATCACCTGGAGAAAAACACTTACTTGGCCTTAGACAACCAGGTTTTCAGCCAACACAGGGAAAGGAGACAGCACTCCTGGATTTGAAAATCCAGATGGATGAGGCGAAGGAAAAAGGCAATTTGGTGATCCTACTGCTGTTAGACTTGTCTGCAGCATTTGATTAATCGACCACCAAATCCTGCCTGGACATCTGACCTCATCATCTGACATCTGACTGCCTTCTCCACTAATGCTGCTAATTGGATCAAATCTTTCCTTTCTAACCGTACTACCAGAGTCTTTTCACCCTCAGCCTCAGCAGACCCGATCCCTATACACTCTGGAGTTCCTCAGGGCTCCTGCGTCTCACCAACGCTATACAACATATTCATGAAGCTCCTCTTCGATCGCCTGGATAACATGGGTGTCATCTACACCAACTACGTAGATGACACTCAGGTCCTCATCCCGCTTACAGGCCGCTATAGTGAGGATTCGAAGCAAATTTAACAAAATCTAACTAGAAATCCAGGCTTGGATGGCCACTAACAGTCTCTGCCTCAATGATGAAAAGACCGAGCTCTTGATTGTCGGCAACCAGGCATGCTTAAATAAACTAGACCACAGGTACACTTTCTTTAATGTTGATGGAAACATGATCAAAGTCGCCAAGGAAATAAAAACCTTGGAAGTTTATCTTGATTCTACTTTGTCCCTAAAGAAACAAGACAGCTCTGTGGCGTCTTCTACAGCCTACACTAAAAAGCTAATCTACGGCTGTAATTCCTATCTGTCCACTAGCAGTTGCTTAACGCTAGCCAGAGCCCTAGCGTTGTCAAAAATTGATTACTGCAAAACACTTTTCTTAGGATCCACTGAACAGATTCTCAATAGGCTACAGGTCCTACAAAATAATTCCCTGAGAGCAGCACTTAACATTCCTGGATCCAGCCACATCTCAACGCTCAGACGGAAAGCCAACTGGCTGTCAGTTCGCGACAGAATTACTCTTCGCTCACTGGCAATCACACACAAATGCATGTCTAATTCAGCTCCCAAATAACTGTCAGATAAATTCAGCAAATACCAACCATCTCGGCCTACAAGATCTGCCTATGCCCACTGCCTCTCAGTACCAAGGTTCAACCTAGAAGCTTCGGGAGGTGCTAGCTTCCCAGTCCAAGCAGCCAAGAGCTGGAATTCCTTGCCTCTCACCAACAGACTGGAACCATCCTTCCCGTCTTCAAAACAGGAGTGAAAAGTTGGCTTAACGATAAACCTATCTGCTGAGGACACTGTCTGTATGCTGCTGTCTCCTTTATGCTCTCTACTTATGATTGCCTAACTCTCCTGTCCTCACTTGTAATGTTTGTCATCAGACCTAACTGTAACCATTGGTCAACTGACCGTTGTTAATATGTATATTTATGCCTGTAACACTCAAGTTTTCCAGTGCCCAGTTACCTCAGGGTTCGGAGTGCGATACAAATTATAAACAAATACAAAATACAAACACAAATCAGCAGAGCGAATCACTATGCTCCACTTTTCAGGTGACCTGCGTTGCAGTTCGCTTGTGGGTACTCTATCCACCCAATTGGTGTTCCCTCAACAAATCGTAAAGTCCTCTTGCAGATTAGTTGCTGGATTGCCAGCCGGAAACTCCGGCTATATCCACAGCACTCAGAGGTGGACTCCTCGGGTTATCTAACGCTTTTTCTAGCCTCACAATGCTTGCGACTGCACAATTATGAAATATCATTTATGGGATATTAGGATCAGCTATGATCTCGCTGTTCAAGTGCAGTCACCTTTATCATCACCCAGTTAGCCTTTCTGGGTTCCTCTCCATTGAAAATAACCTCAAATTTAGTTTCTACAGCACTTATTGGAGACAAAAAGCTGCCAGAGTGCAGGCTATGCTCGTAAGACCATTATTCAATGTGATAAGAGTCCCCCCTCCTCCCATCAATCTCTCCTCCTCTCCTGACTCCTCTGAGATACGACCCCTCCTTGTGTCGTTTCCGTCAGATCAAAGAAACCATCCTTCTTCCTCTTGCACTTCTCCACCATGGCCTTAGTCAACCTCACTGGTCCATAATGGCCACCACTGTTCTTCATCATATTTTCCAAGTAAGCAACAGTTGGAGGCTGTTGCAGAGGCCAGGTGCCAGACCAAAGAAGTCCTGAAAAACAACTCACCATTGCTGCCTTCATCGATCAGACACTTTAATCCCATTGTGAAATCCCAGCGTAGACACAAGTCCATTCATGAGGAGCACTATTCTCCCCTGTCAAGTTTTAGTCCCTCTTCCGCCCCTTCGGGAGCCTCTTCTACCAATCGACAGGTCAAGCTTCAAGTCAAACAACTTCTGTTACCTTGGTACCCTTCTCATTCTTGTTATGCTACCGCCATCTCAGGCTCCTCAAGCCACCATGTAGTCATTTTATCAGAAGGAGTAGGCCAGCAATTCATCCGTTCTCACCACAGGGTAGCAATGAATTATAACCCCAAGCATCAGGTATCACCACCTCATAGACCACCATGCGGGAATCCTGGTCACATCAGGGGAGCATGATACAGAGCTAGTAGCGGGAGCCCCGAGGAATCATGGCAATCTTCTAATAGAAGTCTAGCAAGCTCATTCTGGAAATAGAAAAACGTATTTGTTTTTCTATTTCAGAATAGAAAAGGGGTTTTTGATATTTCCCATGTAGTTATATAAGTAGAAGTAGAAATAGTATATATTGATATTTTCCCATGCATAGGGATAGGTAAACAGCATCCCCAACTGCCTTGCATGGAACTGCCGGGACTAGACAGGGCACTGGGGAATGTTTCAGGGCCCCCTGGGGGGAGGACAGCTTGCCCTCCTTTGCATATGTTCAAAACCTTCAATAGCAAGACCCAATGATATGACACAACATGACAGCATAACAATAACATACAATTACAAATTCACTTTCCATTTCAATTCAAATCACTTTCTTGGGGGCTCAATTCTGAGATTTAATCATGTGTAACTTTAAATTACCCAGAAGAATGATTCCCCAAAACACTCCCAAGTCCTCCATAAACAATTGTTCTTCCAGACGAGGCTCTAAAGTTTCAACTTTACAAACGTTGTCTTACACAATCTCTTCCTTCCTTTGGAAACAGGCATCAGAGAATTAAGTCTCCTCTTGTATTGCTGGAAAAAAAATTGAATGATTTTATGGGAGCAAGAGATTTGGGAGTTAAAGAAGACACCAAGGTTAAGAACATCATGTGGCGTTCCAGTAGAAAGGTCAAAAGTAGATAGATGGTCGGTAGTGACAATTGTCTCTGGTTTTAATTCAGTGATGTTCATTTAAGTTGACAGGAAAACAGGAACCCTGGTTAGCCATTATTCCATGCTTTTTTGTTATCGCATCAATTGAATGGCTTCTACAAAAGGACAGCCGACCGAGTTAACAAGTGGGCATAGCGTTGAAGGCTTCCATCCCCATTGTCATGCACCAAAACAAGTTTTCTATCAAATGTTTTTCTGAAAAAAAAATCTAGAATTCAAACAAAATAATTTTGAATGCCAAAATCAAGGGACCTTTGACCAAAAGAAAATGCAACCGTTATACTTGTCCAATCTTCTTGTTTAGAAAGGGATAATGCAGTGTCCAAAACTGTATTGATTGGGGGTGAGGGCTCGTCTTCTCGCCGAATACTAAAGTCCAATCAGGCCATTCGAATGGTCAAGTAATATGCAAATAATATTCACTAAAATTAATTATAATCTATTTTTTTACCATTCATTGGAAAGATCCTCAATATCAGACAGGACGGTGAATCCAATGCTAGCGCAGATCTATGCCTTTGCACCGCATGAAACACTCGGGGCGTCCATGTTGTGGCATTTTCATGCCCGTGCAAGCTGCAAACTTATTTTAAGACACACAGCAAGCGTAACAATGCTGTCGCTATCTTTGTGGGGCACTTTGCGGCATCTGTGATGCCAAGGTCCTTGTGTGCCACTGCCTTCTCCATCTTTACCCTTTTTCTGGCCCCCCACTGAGCCCCAACATGCTCCTCTGACTACCGCCCCATATCGCCTGCCCTGCATATCTACATTGCAAATAATTCCCCTCCACCCACCTCCCGGCCTGCAACCATTGTGCTTCCTTTTCTGCCCATCTACCCAGACGTATGTACGTGGTCAGTGGTCCAACTCTCTGTCTATACCACACACCACTTGCTTACCACACACCACTTGCGGGTTAGGCCGCTTCTTCATTATTTCCCAGGCGGCATTTTTTTCGGTGTGTTGTGTACGATCTGGCACGCTGCCTCTGGCGATTAGTACCCGGGCATTTATTGTGTGGGCTATAGACCCGGAACAGCTTACACATATTTGTAGGAGGTAAACACAACAGATAATGGACAACCTTTTTGCTTCATATGTAGTTAACAAATTGAATAAAAAAGTTTCTAAGCTCTTTTTCATGGAATGAAAATTATTGTTCAATTTTAGCGGTACTTTGCCAATTGCATGCGTCTAAAAGCTGTAAGTATGCCCCCCTACGCAAAATGATTATAAGTTAAAAGTTGGTGTGTGGGCCCAGTCTGTCCATTTCACCTGCACACAATCTACTAATCAGAAGCAATAAACTAAGCGCCTGGTAATCTTTGATGGTTTAAGCATCTTTCCCGGGAGGGCCGTGACTCACTTCTCTCAGTACCGCCGCCCTGCCCTCGGCGGGCTTTCCGTCTTTCCTTTTTTATCAGTGATTGTGTCATTGCAGCTCGCAGCGGCCGCTTTCAGCATCTATGGAGGCCCTACCGGGAGAGCGGTGACTCACACTGGCGGACCTTTCACGGCCTAAGCTTTTAAGCCCTTTGTACATGAAGAAAGTAGGCCGCGTGGTTCGGCCGCAGCTTTTGCAGAACGCTCCCACCCACAATCAGAAGGGAATGCCCCCGGATGGGCCACTTTGTCAGCAGGAACCCCTCTAGACTTTCAGAAATGATTTGCGTAATTCTTGCGTCTCCAAATAGCACAACAGGTGTTTGCTGCAAAGGACAATATATATAATTAAGGCAAAGTAGAAGTGATTGCACCCTATGCTTAGAATTCGGCTTGGTTTTGGTATCCAGTAATTTTGTCCCTGTATATAATGTCACCATACATATATTTGGTATCCGGTAATATTGTCCTCGTATATAATGTCGCCATAAATATAGGCGCCGGAAACGGCATAAGCAACGTTAAAAAACGGTGCCATTCTTGCATGGCGGTATTTTTGCGGGGATATTATCACATGGAACCTTGGGTTTTGCATTGCATTCAGATTTTTTGGGGAGGTCTGTGGTTGACACAGAAGAGGGGGGTATTGAGTGGTGAGTGCACCTCACCTGCTATTCTTACAGCCTTGTTTCACTCTAGATGGTGATAGACTGCAAGGGACCACCAACGCTAACCATTAAGTGCTGTGGCGTCCCCCGTATGCAATTTTAAAAGTTCACAAAGTGGAGGTGAACAGGATAGAGGAAAAGCGAGGCAAACTGCACTTTGCAGGTGTACATATAGATTCCTATGGAATCCACCTGGTCTTTAGCTGGAGCTCAACAAAGGCAAATTCCATAGGAATCCAGACGTTTCACCCCGGCATATAGGCGCGGGCCGACATACACTCACAAGATGGAGGAGGAATGCACGGCAGAGATCTTGTCACTGCATCAAATGTTGCTGAGAGGTAAATCAAGACATAAAAGCATTACACTTTGCTTTTACGATTTGTGTTCTGAGGCTGTTTTCAGCTATTAGTAGACGGAAGTGATTTGGGTTCTGAAGCTGTTTTGAGGCATTAGTAGACGGCAGTGATTTCTGTTCTGAGGCTGTTTTCAGACATTAGTAGATGGCAGTGATTTGTGTTTTGAGGCAGTTTTCAGGCATTAGTAGACAGCAGTGATTTGGGTTCTGAGGCTGTTTTCAGGCATTTATAGACAGGAGTGATTTGTGTTCTGAGCCTGTATTCAGTCATTAGTAGACAGCAGTGATTTGTGTTCTGCGGCTGTATTCAGGCATTAGTAGACAGCTGTGATTTGTGTTCTGATGCTATTTTCAGGTATTAGTAAACGGCAGTGATTTGGATTCTGGGGCTTTTTTCGAGCATTAGAAGATGGCAGTGATTTAGTTTCTGAGGCTGTATTCAGGAATTAATAGACAACAGTGATTTGTGTCATGCCGCTGTATTCAGACATTAGTAGACAGCAGTGATTTGGGTTCTGAGGCTGTTTCAGACATTAGTAGACAGCAGTAATTTGGGTTCTGAGGTTGTTTCAGACATTAGTAGACAGCAGTGATTTATGTTCTCAGGTTGTTTTCAGGCATTAGTAGACGACAGTTATTTTTGTTCTGGGGCTCTATTCAGGCATTATTAGACGGCAGTGATTTGTGTTCTGAGGCTGTTTTCAGGCATTAGTAGACGGAAGTGATTTGTGTTCTGTGGCTATATTCAGGCATTAGTAGACAGCCGTGATTTGTGTTGAGAGGCTGCATTCAGGCATTAGTAGACGGCAGTGATTTGGGTTCTGAGGCTGCTTTCATGCATTAGTAGATGGCAGTGATTTGGTTTCTGAAGCTGTGTTCAGGCATTATTAGACAGCTGTGATTTGGGTTCTGAGGCTGTATTCATGTATTAGTATGCTGCAGTGATTTCTGCTCTGAGGCTGCTTTCAGGCATTAGTAGACAGCAGTAATTTGTGTTCTGAGGCTGTTTTCGAGCATTAGAAGATGGCAGCGATTTAGTTTCTGAGGCTATATTCAGGCATTAGTAGACAGCAGTGATTTGGGCTCTGAGGCTGTTTCAGTAATTAGTAGACAGCCGTGATTTATGTTCTCAGGGTGTTTTCATGCATTAGTAGACGTCAGATATTTGTGTTCTGGGGCTCTATTCAGGTATTAGTAGACACCTGTGATTTGGGTTCTGAGGCTGTATTCAGGCATTAGAAGACAGCAGTGATGTGGGTTCTAAGGATAAATTCAGGAATGAGTACCGCTAAGACTGACATGGAATGATGCATGTATGACCTGGCATATTGCAAGGTTGGATAACGACATTATCAATGCATTGTCTCATTCACAGTGGCCAAGACTCGGTGGGATGGATTGGGGCATGAAGATCTGACTGCTGCATACATACAGTCTGGTGGATGCTAGGCTTTTCAAGTGATTACAGCTGTTCAAACAAGATATCAGAGCAGCCCTCCCATGAAATGCACCGTCTGGCTCCGAGGGAATTTGCAAGGAGTGGATCACAATTCTGGTACCATAAAAGGGCATGGTTGGAAAGGTGCACAGACAACATAGTTATCTTCATGCGATGTTGACTTATCTGGCACCAGCAACAACGTCTACGAAAGTGGGAAACGGCTGAGATCGTTTTTAATCACTTGCTTTGGAAGGAGATGTATGGATAACGGGTGCCTAGGCATGCAAGAAGGCATAAAGGTGAACCATTGGAAACCCATAACAGTGGCCCCCTTTTCTGAACTGTTAAGGGAATGTGGGAACATCTGTACGTTGGAGAATCTACTGAGTGCGTCTTTTGTCCTGCATCGTTTTGGATTAAAACTCCCATCAGTTGTAGCCAGCATAGACAAGTATGAGAAATCATGAGAGTCTGATCCCAAAACACCTGGGGAGCAAAATGTTGCAGACCCTTGCATTAGAGTTTCTGAGTTAATAGGATTGCAGTGAATTGATAAGATATGATATGATATGGCATTTGTAACGCACCTATACACAAGTGTTTCAAGGCGCGAGTGGGTTAATTCAGTGGGTGGATTTGGACGGGAAGGGCACCGGTGCCAGTAATCCCATACCGCCCTACTACGAGTTCCCTTAGCAGGTCCCTTCCCTAATGCCTGGTTTACCAGGTTTACCTATGGAAGGGACCTATTGAGGGACTTCGGAGCTAATAACGGGCCAGCTAATAGCGGGCCCGTTATTAGCTCCGTCCCATTCCCATTGAGCCCTCTGGGGGCTCAAATGGGAATAGGGAATGGTTCCCGAAATGGGGACTTACCGGGTCCTCCAAGGTCGGAATGACCCGGTAAGTCCCTATTCCGGGAACACGGACCCGTAATGCGGTAAGGGGGTAGCCATGGCGCTAATAGCGCCAGGGCTACTGCCTACCGCGTAATGAGGCCCATAAACAGGGAATTGAAGGACGTGAAAAGAAAAGTGAAAAACCTTTGGCAAAAAACAGGGCAGGATAACTCACAAATCCAGTTTAGGAAAGATGGAGTGTTTTTATCTTTCCTGAGAATATACATTGATCTGCATCATCCAAGGAACCAAACACATTCTTTCAAATGAGCAGAGAGGCAGCGATGGGCCGAAAGAAAGCCACCCATGTCCGGCTTGTTCTTGGTGCAGGAAGATCAACACTGCAAACAGGTTTAAAGTAAACTGTTCTGAGCCTGACTTGCAAGCAGGCATCAGAATTCTGTACATATAATAGATGTCTATGAAGCGGTTGGGAGAGTGGCCAAAGAAGCCACTGAAGGAGCGCTCAGTTGTTTGAGGAGCTGCAGCAAAGGCTTAGGAAGATTAATCAGTAAGACATGTGGGTTGTTTCCTAAATCATTGAGGCTGGAGACCAAGTATCTGTCCATGTAAGAGCTAATGTGCTTTGTGGTGAGTCAGCCATTAATCAGCCAAATACGTATAATACTGATTATAGTAGAGAAAATTGCAGCGGATTGGTCTATGCAACATTATATAGCAGGTTAACCCATAGACTCTCTGATTGGTTGGCATTCTCACTCAGCCTTGGACTTTCACCTTGTTAGCAGCAGATAAGCCAGGTGCTTGAGTCATGTCAGATTAATTTCCACTCTCTAAATTAATCCCTCATCTCTCATCAGTCCGGCCATAAGCCAAAGATTCCCATCTGTAGTTGACCTTGTAGCCTGCTCTCGGTTCTGGAACTATTAAGGGATTGTAAGCGCATCACTTTCTTCATCTACAGCTTAATGAACAGCCCTTGTTTTTTGACTTCTAAATCATGTCTGAGGAGACTGCAAATCTGTCCATTTCGACCTCTTATTTACTGCTTTTTGATTTAATTATACTGGGTGCTCTTGCTCCTCTTGGCCTCTAGAGACTTGCTCATCCATCTTGTGTAGAATGTATATACTTTTAATTATCCTTTATTTGGCTCTTACAGATGTTTTCTTCTTCTTTAATCTAAGACAAATATGTCTTACTTACATGACTTCTCCGTCTGCCTCACCCTTGTGCCTTGCAACTATTCCTCAAAATGACATCCTTGATCCCAGGCCAACATGGACTCCTCTTTATTTTGCACACATAACTGTTTCTCCAAAGTCTCCTGTCTCTGCAACTCTGGTCTGTGTCTGAGGTATCTGAATTGAATCTTAACATGAGCCAGGATCCATCTTCCCAGTATGGCCATTTTAGCCACGTTACATTTTCCTCTATAGCAAGCTTCTATATGTCTCATCTATCTTGCGTTACTGTGCATTTAAAGTTATTGGTCAGCAAGTTGCTTTGTCTTTTTTGCATATATGGTTACTTTATCATTGTTTACATGTATCTCTTGTTGTTTCAGTTACATCATCACGCTTTTAAGTATTTTAATATCACTTCAGTATGTCTTTGTATGTTTGGTTCATGACATCACTCTGCCCTCATCAGACTTCACACAGTGCTCCATGATGTCCAATGGTGCGTGTCCACATGCTTCCACTCTTTCAGTGTGAAGGTACATTCTGTATGGTTGTCTGAGTGCATATTGTCTCTCATACACTCAATGCAATATAGGGACAACACATGGAGACCCATACATGATTCTTCTCCTACTGTTCCAATATGACAGCGGTGAGGGGGAGGGAGCTAGGGAAAACACATCCACCTGTCCCTCTACACCACAGACCCATACAACATTATGTCTCTTTAGCTAGAAATACACTTCGGCGCCCATAGGACCCAAGTGTTTGCCAGGGTGAAGCACTGGGCACAGAGCAGAATATATTTTCCTGATATATCAGTTGTGCTCTAGAATTCACTGCAGTGGGTCAATTCCCATATGCAAACCCATTCTTCCCTCTACTAATAGTGCAAACTTTAAAGATGGCTCATTGAAAGGTCTAGTATCACCATGGCATGATTCTGGGATAACAGTGGGGGGCATTACCCATACACAACGCCCTGAACCGATTATCTGCCCCCATGGACTTTTAAAAAGAAATATGGTTTTCAATATTTAAGAAAGGAGCATAAATACTGAAGCCTTCTAGGTGTCTCCCCCACATTGTGAAGATGGGCTTGCAAAGGACTTTGGGTCTGCATATGTCTAGGCTAGGGTTATCTGTATACCAACAGACTTTTGCAGCCTTACCTAGTATGGGGCGATAACAATGGAACTTGGGCTGGGAACAGTGTGATATTTGAAGGGGAGCAGTGCCTGTCTGCACTGGGGTGTGGCTCTTTGTATTGCCATAACTATGACTCAGGGAGGTATTCGTTTGTCCAGGGACCCCCCCAATGATGTAAGATTGATTTTAGCTTAAATGTGTCATAAAGTGAAAGTTAGAAAAAGCATCTGATGCAATAACTTCTAAGAGGTGTGACTCTTCCTCTGGAAAGTGAACAACACCATTGTCTAGAGAGCTATTAAAATTGTTCATAGCCTTAATGTGGTTGATTTGCAGAGACATTTTGTATTTTACTTTAAAAAAACAAGCCCAATTATATAACAGAGTTAACATAAAGAACTTTAAGTAGATAGTTTGTGAATGCATTTGCATTCCCCAGTGTTTATGGTCCATAGGGGTGACGCTTCATGGCGAATAATCATTGAGGAGGCAACTTCATGCATTTGTATGGTGGAGAGGAGGAGAAGAACGCAACTGCTTTTCCACCACGTTCCTTCCTCTAGGCAACAATTCTCCAGCATTTGTACCTGCATGGATTTTCATGCTGGTGCAAATGCTGGAGATCCGCAGGGGTCTGCCGTTTTATGCACCAGCATAAAGCAAGCGGACGCCATATGGATCCATTGTACACGCTGCCTGCCATTCTCACATGGCAGGCAGCGTGTACAATTATAATTAAACCCTTCCTGACATGCTCACATTTTGAGCATGGTTTTCATTGTAATAGTGAACACGGCTTACGATAGTAAGCCGTGTTCACAATTGAAAGTAAAGCCTGCGAGCATGGCAAGCAGGCTCGCTGTTAAAAGTAAGGCAACTTTTTTTCACTTTGCATGGCCAAGTGCAAAAGTGCAGGGCAAAAGGCAGCGTACACATGTACACACCCATTTTTGCCCTGCACTTTTGCACTTCGCTATGCAAACTATGAACATTTGGTGGCGGGGAACCGTTTACGTTGCAGTGCTAACATAACGGCTCTCTGCCGTCAAACTACGAGTTCATGGAAATTGAGCTCTAAAATGGCCATGATGCAGAGTAGACACCTCTGACTCCGTTGTGCTTTCCTCCTCCTTCTTGAAAGTGCAATTTGTTTGACACCTGTATGTGATTTTCATACTGGCAGAAAACAAATGGATTCTTATGGAATCCCCCTCCATTTGGTATTTGCCAAAAGCAGGTGGATTCCAAAATAATCCTTTCGTAAATGCTGCCTGCAAAGTGCTGTTTGAAGGTAATATGTTTTTGCATTTCACAAGAGCAAAGAGTCTTTGTCAAGATTGTCTAGGCAACGCACTTGTGTCTATCTGTTTTTACGGCGCTACTGCAACAGGCCTAATCTTTTCCCTCCCACTCCACGTGGTGCTTAGTTTTTGTGGCTGGTTATGTGCATATGACCTTAGGTTAGTCCTATGTATAGTCACTAGCACTTTGCAGTCTGGGATTCGTAGTTTGGCTTTTCTCATGATCCTACAATTCCAAGGAATTGGCGCGTGCTTGGATAGAGGTGTACGCTGGAGGAGGTGCTACACGTGGATTTTGTGTAATGGTCAGTGCCGCTCATGACTGCATGAGGGCAATATGCTTGTCGGGCCACTCTGGTGGCCCCGTGTTCACAGATTTCACCTTTTGAGAATGATTGTGCTTTGTAGATTATATTTTAATTATGCTGCAGCCTCGCTCCACTTGAAAAGGCGTGGCCTCAATTACTCTGTGTAATGTAATTTAAGTGGTTTTGTATAGCACCCTCCTGCCACTATTGATACCTCTGGGCGCTACCAACAAATGCAACAAATAAATAAATAAATGGATGGCCTCGCTGTCTCAATTCTATGCATCTATGAATGATCCCTCGCCTCTCATCCCTTTTTCTTCTTGAACTATGAGAACTCAAGACATTCGGGGGATGCCCTTGAGACACCTTAATTGTGTACGAGAGCAGGCCTGCCCCGGGGGCCCTGGTTACCACGTTCTGTTCTCACCTGTTCCAGCAGCGCACACCTGTGGCTTGTTAGCAAAGCAAGCAGCGGGGGCGGAGGGGAGCATGTGGGGGGCGCGTGTGTCGACCCCTCCCATCCTCGCCAACACAAAGCGTTCGAAAAGTGCCACTCTTCCCCCTGGTGAGACTTATAAATAGCTGCCTAGAGAGTGCTCACCAATTACGTGCTAAGCGTCAGTCTTCCAGCCTCGTGCTAATTATACACGCGCCGCCGCAGACCCGCGCTCCCTGCCTGGAGCACCGCCTGTAATGGCGGCACGTTGGGTGGAGAGGGGATTCCCTGAGCATTTGCCGATTACTGTAATTTCATGTATGCTTTTCTAGAAAAACATTGTCCAAAGTAAGTAATCACATTTGTTTGGGAGCGATGGACTGGTCAATAAAGTAGATTATGGACTGCTCATGCAATTTGCAAAAGTCAATGGGCCTTGACAATGAGTGACTTAAAGGTGCAGGAATGACTGACTGACTGTGTCTTAGAATCCCTTTGCATAGAATTAGCCGATGAATGTTGTGCTTTGAGGGTAACCGTCCTCGACCACAACCTATATTCATTACGCTTTGCAAGAGGGCATCATACGACTTTACCCGCTAAAAAATAATTTAGAAGGTTTCTGTAATAAGAGATGCTTGCTCCTTGAGAATAGATAAATTACATACTCTTTATTGTCCTTGGTCCAGTGGTCATTCAGGGTTCATGTAACAGTAGGGTAGGTAGGTACACAGAGACACAATACTAATGTAGGACACTGGGTTCCCCGCACCCATCCAGGAAGGCTCTCTCATCCAAGTTTCACTGTCCCTCCAGAACTAGGAAACCCCACATTCCAAACACCAGTAACTATGACATCACCCCCTGAACAAGCACGTGCAATTACAACATTTCCTCTGTCTAGGGTGACCAGATTTGAAAAGCAAAAAACCGGGACAGGGTAACTAACATAAAAGTAGGACTAACTCTTGAGATTGGCTGTGAAGGCACTACACTTCAGTAGCGTTTGGAGGAAAGGGGCTTTAAGTGTTACTGTTTAAATAAACACATATTATAATAATTTATCACAAGCTAACACTATCGTAAGGTGTAAAATGCAGCATTTCTTCTGTGCGAGATTGTGCCTACCAGCCTGCCAGCCACGAAGACCTACTACAAAAAACCGGGACCATTACAGTTTCCAATGGGAACATAATCTTGAGAAAGGGGGACAGAGCACTAAATACCAGGACAGTCCTGGCAAAACCGGGACGTCTGGTCACCCATCAAATATACCATATCTGGATGGACCAGAAGAGCCATGAACCACATCTTAAACACACCCTTAACATTAAAAAAATAAGGCAAAGAAAATACTCAGCACCTACCTGTCCCCTCCTCCAACCCCATATTTTGGAATGAACTGCTAACACATCTCAAACTGGGCCCTGTAGTTACAGATATGCATTGCAGACATATTAGCAAGTTGGAGTAGTAAGGGGTGGATAATCAGGGCACATTGGCAGCTAAAACCAAAGCCTACATGTCAGATTGTGACTGAGAGAGAGAGAAAGGGGAGGGGCCAGTAAGGGGTCAGTCTAGGGACAATCACAGCCACGCTTACTGTCTCCATTCCAAGCCCCGAGGAGTAAAAGAGTAGTCGAGGACACTGCCAGATTACAGAATGGGGAATGACCGGGTGAGCCGGGAGAGAGGGTGTAAAGAGGAGACGCACGCCAGTGGAGGAGGACGCCAGTGGAGAACGCCAGATATACTGGCAGGGGAGCAGAAGCAGTTTCAAGCCTGAAGATGTCATTTTAGTTATCTAGTTGAGCATGGACCGAGTATGTGAGAACACTCACAAACAGACAGAGTTCAGAGGTAATTGATGCAAGGGGGGCAGCGACATTTAGAATCACTCAGTTTTCCCCTCTAAAAGTGTGGTGTTCTCTGCGTAAGGGAGTGGTCTCGGGAGGATAGCTCAGGGGCCACATGCTTGGGTCCGCGCTTAGAAACCTCTGGGTATTAAGCCCATTATAAATAAGCTATCGTATCATATCTTTTCAGGAATGAATTAAAAAACCCTCTTGTCAGATTATTTTTCCTCAGTTACTCTTCCCATAACTGACAGGACCAACATCATAGTGGCCAACGTGATCCATTCCAATCTGTAGGTGCTTATCCATTCCAGGTTTTTTATGTGAATTCTGGACTTGTAGGCTGAGTTTTGTAATGGGAAAAGCACAACTACAGGTCCCACAATACAAAAAGAAAAAAAACAAACTGGTTAAGCTCCTGTAGTTTGGAATGAACAATGATGACAACTATGAACGAGGTCTTGCGTCTTTATCCTGCCAAGCACTGTCTTCCTCTCTGCAACTCTGACATCATCCCACAATGAAGCATAATAATGCTTAATTCATCTGTGTGTATGATCGCTGCACACCGGCTCCCTCCACATAAAAATATTCACACGCATTTATTACCTAGAGTGCTCCTCTGCACCAATGGGGTGGGTCTGGGCTGAACAAATACCCCAAATAATACAGTAAAATGCATGCCACATACATGGAAAATGTACACGAGAACAAAACACAAAGTGATGAAAATCCTTTATAGGTTGTGTCCATTAAGTTAACCCAAATGAGTCTTGTCAGGTTTACTAAAGCACAAACGGGGCTCATAAGTGTGGATAGTGTCAGAAAAAGTGCCTCAAATTACTGTGAGATGTACATGGTAAACTGCAAGCAATCAAAAAACTCTGGTTAAGCCATATGCTGGAGAAATCTAATGACCCCAAGAACATTAGCGGATTCCGTGAGGGTTCCATACTCTGCCCAGTGTTCTTAAATCTATAAATGGAGCTACTGGGAGCCCTACTAGCCAACACAAAATTCACATCCACCAATATGCTGGCGACACACAGCTAGACCTCAAGATCAACTCCATCAAGGACATCCATAGGCTCAAAACCTGTCTCTCACTGATCCAGTCTTGGATGTTCAGTGCCTACTTGATGCTCAACCCATCCAAAACTGAATTCCTGCTCCTTGGCAACACCACCAAACACCCAGACATACAAACCTGGCTATCAAACATGAACCCTGAGGGCTTCACTCCCGAATTCACCTCGTGCGCAAAGTCCCTCGGGGTCCTTATCGGCCAACACCTTTCCTACAATAAACATATGGCTAAGAAAACTCAAACTGCTTGGAATCAGCTCTCACTCCTGCGGAAAGTCAGGCCCTTCCTCCCACTGCACAGCTATAGATCCACCGTTCAAGCACTGGTTCTATCCCACCTTCATGGGGGCAATTCCCTCCTCAAATACTTTCCATCATCCTGTCTTTTGCCTGAGAAGTGTCCTACAATTGGCCGCACGCCTCATCAAGGGTCTACACAGATACAACCACATCACTCCAGCCCTCATCAACCTTCACTGGCTCCCACTGCACGCACAAATCATTTTCAAGTCTTCGGGCATCATCTATAAGTTGCCCTCAGGTCACCCTGTTATCTCACAGAGAAACTCAGCATCTGTGGCAGACAGCGTGCCACCAAAAGCCAGGACACGTGCAGACTTGAAATCTGCCACTGCAAAAAGGAAAGGACCAGAAAACAAGCCTTCTCTGAATATGCCCCAAGACTCTGAAACCTCATCCCCATCACATCAGACTGACCTCCATGCTCCTACAATTCTGAAAAGAACTCAAGATCCACCTCTTCAAGAAGTCTCTCCTCTTAAACACCTAGGCCATCACGTTGCACCCTGTGCAAACTGACTCGCTAGATGCCGTCCACCCCTCTCCACCCCACCACCCTGTACATCTGTACCCCTCCTTGTGCCCCTCTTTATCCTACGCCCTGCAGTATATCTGTTCTGTGGTTACCTCTGAAAAGCGCTTTGTTGAATGTCTTAATTGGTGTATACCTCTCTAAAGCGCTCTATTGCTTCTCAAAGCTAGGTCTGCACTCAATAAATACCATAATAATTATAATAATAATATTTCTATATGATACATGTATGTCAATTTCAGTGGTGTTTTTCCAGTGTTTTCCCAACATTTTTAAATCTGTGTATATCATTGTTTATATTATTTCTGGAAATAATGGAGCACAAGAGTGTTTTTCCAGTGTGTATGAAAAACATGCATTTATTACCATACATAATGTTGGGGGGGGCGCTGTGGCACGGCATCAACAATGGCCGCGGCCTGAGTGCGCTCTGTCAGAGGCTCGGAGATCCTGTCCCACGCTGGGTACAATACACCAGTGGGAGTTAAAAAAAAACATTTCCAGCAGCGGCAGAACTCCTAGGGCCCATTCGGTTTCCGTTGCAGCCATGACCGACACCAGTTCGAGGAGAGCCGCTTAGGGGCCTGCGGCGGCTGAGATGATGGGAAGTGCGGTCTCCCCCACCCCCACCTGGCGTGGAAGCTGGTTCCCAGAACCAGCGGCAGGCGTGGCAGGAGTGGACCAGGGAGTGGACCCGCGGTCTGAGCTGGGACATACCTCGACTGAAGCCGCTATCCTGCAGTGACAGGCCGTTTTCCCAAGGGACGCCATTCTGAAGCGGCCAGCTCTGACACCATTCTGAAGTGCCCAGCCTTGACACCATCCTGAAGTGGCCAGCTCCGGCACCATTCTGGACGGGCCAGCTCCGACACCACTCTGAGGCGGCTGGCTCCTCTTTGTCTCCCGGTCCATCGCAGGCCGTGCGGCGGGGAACACACCCCCTCAACTTCCTTCTCGGCGGCTGGCCATGACACAGATAGGGCCAGGCATCCTCCGTGGCGGCAGCGGGCGTGCTGTGGGCGGCCGTGGCCCCCAGCCGGCCGGCGCCTAGAACACTCTGGGACTGGTGGACATTGGAATGCTGAGGTGAGGAGGGGTGGGGAGAGGTGGTAGGTGGGTCGCTGCTTGCCTCCCCCTCGCCCCCCGCTGGCTTATCCCATGTCCTTTGTGGAAGCGGCTTGCAGGAGTTAACTACAGGGGGCCTGCACAATAGGGCCCAGCGGGTTGGCTAGGTCAGCTGGCCTGCGCACAGAATACTTGGCTGTAGATTCCTGCCAGGGCACTGTATGTCATACCACCTTCTGGCCCCCCTGATACCCACACAGCTGGACCCACCCACTCGCACCTATAAACCCTCTCATTGAGGGTGATACATGCTGGTTCTCCTGCTCGACGGGCCAGCTGAGACGAAATAGGAGGGCCACTGGACACGTGTGTACTCCGAAGTTGGGGCTCCCTGGATATGAGATTGCTGATACAGGCCACAGATGGTTAAAGGGCATACAGATCCTCGGTGTGGTGAGCGGAGGGGCAGCACTTCACTGGGACAGCTGAAGGGGGACCCACGGCATATCTGGACTGTGGGGCACAAACATAGACCCTCCGCTCCCCCTAGGAGCCAGAACCACACTCGTCAACCATAGCTCAGGCCCTTGAATTGAGAGTGGAACCAATCGGCTACAATCACAGGCCCGGGAGGGGGCTGGTGATCCCCGGTCTCCCCACCCTGAATCTCTCGACATGGGTAATCAGAAGCGGCAATCAAAGATGGAACAATTTGCTAGGACTAACCCTGAACCACTGGCACAGGGGGATTCACTGGGCACTTCGCACATCGATATCGCTGCCATAAATACAACTTTACTGTCCCTGAAGGGTATCACAGATAGCCTTGGGGCAAAAATAGACGCTTTGACCTTTGAGGTGGACGTCTCTGCAGTCCAGATAGAGAAATTATGCGGAAGAATGGCGAAAGCGGAGCAGAGGATTGGGGATGGAGAAGATAAGATTGCTGATCTGCAAAGAGAGATGGCCACCCTGCAATAAACAGTTAAAAGAGTAGTTGCCAAAAATGACAATCTCGAGGGGAGATCCAGGAGGAATAATATTTGCATCACGGGGGTGGCCGAGAGCACCCACATTGACAACATGGAATTATTTGTTGAAAAACTTCTCAAAGAAGTTCTGGGCGACCCTCCAGTTATGAATTTGTTCATGGTTGAAAAAGCCCACCGCACATTGGCGGCTAGACCACCAC
Source organism: Ambystoma mexicanum (assembly GCF_040938575.1). NCBI lineage: Eukaryota > Metazoa > Chordata > Amphibia > Caudata > Ambystomatidae > Ambystoma > Ambystoma mexicanum. Next base: position 1,420,630,598 of record NC_090922.1, on the reverse strand, counting down.
CCAGAGCTCTGGAAAGGGCCATCATAGCCGGAATATTCAATTACAGGGATTGTGATACCCTGCTGCGTGTGGCAAGAGAGAAGAAAAATTTGCATCGGGGCTCCGCGACAATACGTCTATTTCCAGACTTCATTCAAAAAGTGCAGGATCAAAGGAAAACGTTTAAAAATGTCAAGAATGTGCTGAGGAAGAAAGGGATTCGCTACTCAATGATGTATCCTGCAGAAAATCAGGGTGGGGTAGGATGGCAGGGTATCTTTCTTCGCAACCTCTGAGGCGGCTGAAACATTCGCCATGAGCATTCCCAACCAGGGGCCCGGCACGCCGGGGACTCTGTGATTTGGGTATCCTTGCTGCAGGGAACAAGGTATATGATGGATCCTGCCTCCTTCAGGATGTACCCTGGGCCTGTAATCACAAGGAGCAGGAACCAGGCTGACCCAGGTAAGTGGAAAAGGAAACATGTTTCATAGTAAAGGCAATACAGTAGGAGAGATAGTTACAGGCCTCCACCCTGGTTCCCTGCCCAGCTCCAAGTCCCAACCATCATTTTTGGAACCCCGAGGTGCCCCAACACTCCAAGCTCCACTAGCATTCCACAAGGCCCCTGCACTCACACAGACATCACTCATAACCTATAGGATATCATCACCCCCCTTTAAATAATCACAAAAAGACACAACAACCTCACAACCATGCTAGGACTAACAAACAAAAATGACTACTACTCCTTCCACCCTGGCCTGCCACACCAGGGTCTCGGTGCCGCCACCACCAAGCACAAATCTTGCCACAATTGGACAAACAAAACCAAAACTACAGCCAACAACCCTCTTACACATAACACCGCCAAGACTGCCACCCCTGGCCTCAGGTCTGCCACACCTGAGCACAAACCTAACGCCCCCACAGAGGCTAACTCACCTGCCAAAATAGTGTAGCCACAAATCTTGAAAACTTACACAATGGCCAAAACAATTGTCCTAACCATGGCAAAATTGATTCCGTACACACAAACATTTACCCACCAACCATGCCTCGTCACTTCTCCCACAAAGAAAACATGAAAAAGGATGTAAAATCTAGTAAAAGTGACACACAACACCAAGACCACAAAATTACGAAACACAACCACAAAAGAAAGAGGTATGGAGCGAGAATATACCTAGCAAAAGGGCTATGTCAAAATGTAAACAAAACAACTAAACACTACCAGAATGAAAAACAGTAGTGTTTGCAAATTTCAAAATGTGCAAAATCCAAATCAGACACACCAAAAAAAGATGGACAAATTCAGTGATGTGTTCAGAAAATTCAGAATCAACATTTAATTAATTCAACTGAAACACAAAAGTCAGTAAAACCCATGCCAGTGTGTGGACCCTACCTGATCCAAAATTGACCACAAATTCACAACAATAACAACCACTGGCCTACAAATCTGTGTTCCCTCCACTACAATTCAAAACTAAAATCAAACTGATGTGCATAAAACTCCCCAAGGGCACCGCCTGGCACTACAGAAAAAAACGTAGGAGATTAAACATTACTCCTAACATCAACTCCAAACTCAACATAGAGGAAAATGTTGTGTGGTAACCCAAAACACACACAAAACTACTATTCTAAGGGCCTCCAACCCCAGATTACGTACGCACAACCTGCGATGAAAAAAAACAACTAACCTCAAAAATGGGCCCCATGCCCTAGAGTCAATCACTACTACTTAACTCAAAGTTAAAATACTGGAGCACTCCTCCTTGAGTGTCCAACAACCTCCAAAAAAACCTGCGGTTCCTACAGAAGGTTTTCACACTACTGCAAATAAACCTGGCCAGGGTGTGTAAGCCAACCCCATAACTTTAACTCTCAAAAATGTGCCTCTAGTACATAATAACGTGTACACTCCCACACGTCAACATCCACAAACGTGCAACACCCCGCAAGCACACCACTACAAAACACATGTGCTACCTCTCACACACGTACTCCAACTACCACTAAAATGCACTACAACTGCAGAACCTGCTTCCTCCTGTGTGCACCCTTGCGTCACATACTCATAACTGCTTGCGCTCACATACGCAAACTTCAACCCACAGTCACATTACAACTTCAACACAAAACACACACAAAAATCTGCATTTTCCAAAATGTGCATTACCCCAGGTACACTTCACATTAAGCATAAACATTATCAATGTTTTCCCAAAAGCATATTATATACGTTTTCCTCCAATGATTAGAGCATTACTGCATTTTAACTCACAATACTGTATCAAACTTCAACTTCATTTAAAAGTGCTTCATTGTGCCTCCAAAGTCCTTTGCGGTTAAAGTTACATCACTATGAAAATAACTTTTTGCTTCACAATTTATCCAACAAATTATGTGCCTATCTAAAACAGGGCAACTTGTACTGAATGCATCTCCCTTCTACAGTGACTATAAAACCCACACTGCACACAACAGCCCATGCTTCTCACGGCATTCATCTCTATTAAACTCCATAAACTCAAACACGATGACGGTATTCAGCAATAACCTCATAAAACAGTTTAAAATGCATTATTATGCTTATACAACTTCTTGTCTTGTGGCACCTGGTGTCATTGTCTGCCCGAAATGTCCTCCAGAAATATTATACGTGCTAGTAACTCAGCCAAAAGTCATCACATTCTAATTGCCCATTATGATGATTATGCTCGTAATGTTCAAACAACGAAGGAAAAAGCAATCTAAAACGGCAGCAACTTCTCAAATATAACTCCAACAAGTTGCTCAAAGTACCAAATACTAATACAAGCGCAAGAAATGTCAATACATGAAGAAAACGTGTATACCTCTTACACGCGAACTCCTGAGAATGGCAGCATGTCCATAAGATTTAGCGAGGACCGCGTCCTGTTGCTTCCTACTCTTGATGTGACACAAACAAACAGGCGACCCCTGCGCACAAACCTCCAATACAATAAACCACTGCCGACGCAGACACCATCCGCCTTCACTGCAGCTCCGGTTCATCTCACAAATCAAACGAATACCTCTTGTTACAACTCTGATGGGAATCTCGTGCTTCCTCAATGCACGTCATCATGTTGGCCCATGGCTTAAGGGCCTCTCCTCTAATGCAGTCTCCTGTTGCCTACATGCAGCTTTGGAGTTCCGAACTCCAGAACAATGGAGTAGGGGCATTTTTTCATGCGTTCCAGTCAACGGCACGGCTGGAACGCAAGGAGCACGATGGGCGCGTGTCACCCACGGCCCCCCACAGACCCTCGAAAATGCCCACATGCAGTTTTCTTCTTTGTTTTATTTCTTCAGTACCTCTCGTAAAGTGTTTCTTCTACACAGACCACAAGTCCCAAGATCCTCCACTCCAGATGAGCACAACAGCGCTCCGGCCACCAGCACATGGGATACGGCACATTTCCACTGCCACTGGGCCCCCAAACTTCCACCAAAGCGCAACTTCTCCTCCAGTCCCATGGATGGGCCACCATGGTTTGTCTGATGCCTGTTTACTGCATCCATCTCCTTCTTTGGCACGAGCTGCATTCATCGAACTCCAGCTAACCAAAAAACGCTTTTTAAAGCTGGCATTGCTTCTCCATGACTACTCCTTCTCTCCTACACCCAACTTCCTCGGGGGTGCAAGTAATCCTCTTCGCCATTTGATGATTCTTGCCTCCTGCAAGATGTAACCTGGGCCAGTGATGTACAAGGAGCATGAACCAGGCTGACCCAGCAAAGTGGAAAAGGAACCTACTTTATTGCTTCTTTTTTTAAATTTTGTTTTTTATTGTGTTTGATTCTTCATAGAAACTTTACAATTTACAAGTACATAAAAATAAAAATATAAAATTGTCTAAATTCCTTTTTTTTAAACTTGCCAATTCATACACAGATTTACAGAATAGAAAACAAATTTGATTAAAACAGATCTATCACCATATTAAAATCATACATTCAAATCATTAAGAGCTGCAATTCGTTGAGCTAATACTTCAAGAAAGTTTGTTACACTGATGAGTAGATTCATACTATTCCCCCACATACATCTATTCCATAATGTAAGCCTCAAAAGTTCTGTACCAGAATGCCAGTGGCTCCCAAAATGCATCATTCTAAGCTCCTCATAATATATACAGTACATCACCAAATGTTTTAGAGATTCAGTTGTGCCGGTAGCATGACAGAAACGACATTCCATATCTGGGTTCCCAAACTTTTCCTTATTCCCAGTCCAGCTACGGATACGGTCATATGTACAAAACTGATTAAATCGAAAGCGCATGTATACATTTCTTGCAACCAAACATGGAAATTGGAGTATGTATCTGGGGAAATCACCAATTTTTCTTCTAAATACTGCATATTCTTTATAGGATTTGTAAGTACCTATGCGATCTGATTGTAAGCACCAAGTCAATAATTGGAATTTACGTTTGTTAGCAGGTAATGTCACTTCCAGAATCGCATCCATTTTCTTTACAAATTTGCATAGATCGGGTAGAGATCTTAATTCAATCATTATGTTCAGATCTACATAAAGAGAGTTCCTGGGGGGACTCAGCATTTTCCTATAATTATTCAATTGCCTCCAATTCTGTTTGGCAGAAAGAGGCAGTAATCCATGTTCGTGCCGAATTATATTGTTGGGAATAGAGTTTGCTAAACCAAGTACATTTTTCCACAATTTACCTTGAGACATATCTACAATTTCGTCCATCTCCACCGTACATAAGTCAAGTATATATAATATACATGGTTCGATTTTTAACAGGTAAAATTTAATAATAGGTATTAAAGAAAAGGTACAATATTTTCTGTACAGGATACACATTTGTGATGTTAAAGGTTTTATTTTTTCCCTGAGACGTTTTTTCCACCATATTCTGGAATTCTGGTTGGTAAGTGTGTATCCAAGATAACGCATATCCTTAACCACCTTGAGCTCTTCCATCCCAATTGACCAATTGAATTTATTAGTTTTTTTTCTTTCTATCAGCAAAGATCAAAATCTTCGATTTAGCCCAATTTATCTTTAGATTATGATCCTCTGCAAAAGATGGAAGGCATCCAACTTGTTCTGTAACCCAAACGGAGTTCTGTCGAATAACAATAGATCATCCGGAAAGCTGATACAGTTCAATTTGAGATGACCGAGGCCTACAGGATAGGTTATTAAATCCTTCCATAAGATATCAGTCTATGAGAGATATAGATTAAATAAAACCGCAACCAAAGAACAGCCCTGTTTCAGCCCAATTCCAGTCGAAATCTCTTGCATTAGGGTTTCTATTTTGTTGACACGTACCCTATAGTTCGTCTTTGAGTGCAGTAATGCTATCAAAGCCACTAAATGTACAGGGATTCCTGTGTGAATCATTATCTTCCAAAGTTTAGATCTTATTACAGTGTCAAAAGCAGCACTAAGGTCAAGCGCGGCCATGTAGACTGCTCCTGTTCCCTTTCTATTCGTTTGACACTGAAGGAACGATAGGATGGTGGCATTGAGAGTGCACCCCATAGCTTTCCGGAAACCAGTCTGAAATTTGGATAGAGTATCATTCGTAAAAAGAAAATCCTGTAATTCCTTTAAAATTAGCTGAGAGAAGACCTTAGAGGAAGCATCAGTTATTGCTATAGGTCTAAAGTTTTGTGGATCATTTATTGGGCCCTTCTTATAAATCGGCACTATTATGGCTGAACACCATAAACTAGGAATTCGTTTAGTGACAAATAATGTGTCAAATTTTAATTTGAGAATCCTAGCCCAAAATTGCAGATCTAGTTTGAATGCACATGATGGGATCCCATCCGGGCCAGATGCTTTAAATTCCTTTAGTTTCACTATTGCATCTATGATCTCCTCTACAGACCAGGGACAATGCTCCAAGATGAACTCTGAATACTCCACAGGCTATTAGATATAAAATAATTCTGGTAATTCAAATTTTTTGGTAGTATATTGAACCCAGGTGGCAGCTAAAATAGATAGCTCATTGGAGGTGCCATGGTCATTCAGAGTTCTGATTAGGGTCCATATATTTCTAGTGTCATAGGCCAAGATGTTATGCATCATACGTTGGTTGTCCTTGATAGCAATAACATGCCTAACTTCCCTAATCTGATCTGATTCTTGTATGATAGAATAATACGCTTCTTTTCAGCACAGTGTGAATCATGACTTAGATTCAATTTCATTAATTTCCTCACATTGCAATTATTTAAGATTTTTAGATTGTGAATGCTTAGGTCAAATGCATGTTTGTGCTCCTTTGAAATTGGATAAGGCTTATTATCTTGAGCAATTCCCAACAAGTGTGCCTGAATGTTTTTACTTAACTTCGCTTCAATTCATGCGTTCACATACACAGGATTCCTACTGATGGATATAAAGAGTGCATCCTCCTTGATTTTATTAATCAGGCTCTTACAGATATGCCTGTTCCATCTTATCGACAGACCCGGCCTGTCGATCTCTATCATTTTAAGTGATGCTTCAGTGTCAAGGCTCCAATTTCTGATATGTATACTAATGGAGATGGCTGAATGGTCCCCATACCCGAAATTCGGAATTTGCGTAGGTTCACAAATATTACACAGAAAGGTGGATATAAAAAAGTGATCTATATAAGAACTGTGGTCACCCCGCTTCCAGGTAAACAGTTGTAAACTTTGTTTAGGCTCCACCAATTGCATGTCCCATCCCAAAAGATATCTCACCCACCATTGCCCATTTTTCATCATCAAGGGTAACTTATTATTTTCTATACTCACTCCAGAGGGCTTGCTCTTATAGCAGGAAGAGTTAAAATCTCTGTCTATTATAATCCCAACATGTTTCATAGTTACAAACAGATCTTCCAAAATTCCATCTAGTATATTAACAATTTGGTCCCAAGTAATTCGAGCCTTGTTCCAATATATACATATAAATACCAGTACTAGATCTTGCGTTTTGCATGAATTCAATTGCAATACCATTACATCTTTATACAATAGAATAACATCAAATTTACATCTATGCTTACAAGTATCGCTAGACCACCAAAGGACCTACCCTTTAGATCTCTAGTAGCATCCATCGAGTAGCTACTATAACCAGGAATGTTGAAAGAAGACATATGCATCGTCTCTTGGAGAAGGATAATTTCAGGACATTTCCCTAGATCTTTTGCACCAAACCACCGGAAAAAAATTGCCAGGTCACAACAATTCCATGATGTGACTCTTAAGAGGACCCACGCTACGCTAACGCATCATCATTAGCCTTCGCAGGTGGACATGCTGTTCCACTTCGACCTGGTGTAACTGTCATGATCTCTGCTTCCAAAAGGTCAGGGTTTTCCCAACTCCCTTGGAAGCAGATCCATAACCCAGGTTCCGAGTGCCAACCAGTCCCAATTGGGACCTTTTGGACCCAGTCCTGGCGCCAGTGGCACCAGGCTCATAAATATGCCCAGTCCCAGCGCTGGAAGCGCCGGGCTCATAATGCTTGGGTGGATTTACCTGCAGCAGACCATGCTGCTTACTTGCCTGCCAGTTGAGCCTCTGATCCTCTTCTGTTTGGAACTACTTTTCCTGTTGGGTGGGGCAGGAGCCACTCCCTAGATCCAGAACACTGGAACTCTTCTGGAAAGCAGGAACTCTTTTCTTACCTAGGCGTGGCTGTAGAAGGAGACACCTAAGCACTACAGGAGGCTATTTAAACCACACCCGATGGATGAATCTTGCTTTGCATTATTCTGCATCCTCTGCAGCAGAACGCTCATCGTGTCTTCTGCATCTGATCCTGGGCCTAAGGAAAAAGGCTTACCATCCTGAATCCAGTCTTCAGCAACACCTATAAAGACAAGAAAGAACAGGTTAGCATTACGGTCTTCAGTGACAGCTCTTCACTTACCTGGTCCATCGGCTGTCACCAACTCCTCGCGCTGCATTCCGGCATCTGAAAGACAAAGGCTTACCTACTCTTTGTGCGCTCCGGAGGTCTTCACACTGCATTCCGGCATCTGAAAGACAAAAGCTTACCAACTCTTTGCACGCTCCGGAGGCCTTCGGCGCTGCATCCCGCATCTGAAAGACAAAACAAGGTGCGTTTAAAGACATTGGGGAACTTTAATACTCACGTGCCATTACTCCTTTCCACATCTAACCCAGTGGGTATTCCGGCACCCTGCAGCCGCTCCGAACTTGTACCTGCAAAATAAAAAGACAGTTAGAGCGCATCGTGAAGCAGGCAACAAGCGCTTACTTACGTGCTTCCAGGCGCTTCTATTCATCACACGGGCTCCATCTTCAACTCACTTCAGCCCGTCATCCGCCATCGCCGGAACCCTGCAAAACAAGAAACATCATTACTAAAGACTTTAAAGACATTAGAATTACTCGAAACTTACCGTTCGTGCAGTAAACGACGGACAGCAGTCCTCTGAAGTCAAGAGGCCTGCTCCCCTTATCCAGTGAAGAAACTGGTTACAGCACCCTGCCCTGAGGCAGATGGAGAGCACGGCGTTCACTTACCTAAGGTGAGAGCGTTAACCTTTGGTGTTCTACAGGAGAAGAGAAAGGGAAGAAGAGAGAGACATTCAATAACCCAGTTCCTTAATCCCATATTTTCTATCTGCAGACATCTTACCCTTCAAGTCAGACATACAGTGCTAAGAGGTCCAGCCCAAAGAGCCAGCCGTGTGTTACACATCACCTTTGCAGATACGGTATACGCCCAGTCAAGACCGGCGCCTCTACGGGAATCAGGTGAGCGTTACAGAATGCAAAGCCTACCACAAAACTCCCTTCCAGGCGCTATGGAAACCTCGGATACCGACCAGCTAGCCCAGTTACTTGGGGAACTAAGGGCAGAAGTGCATGCAGCCCGTCAGGAAACGAACGCTCTAAGAAGGGAACTGATTATTTCCAAGGAGCGAACAGATGATCTCGCTAGACAATTGCTACAGTCACAAGCCGGACAGACCCCGTTACCCGCATCTGGGGGAAATCTTCCTTCTACATCCTCTATGAATCCAGTGCAGATCAACCTACCTGGGAATGTACCTCTGGCTCCGCCCGAACGATTTTCTGGTGACCCAAAGAGGTTTGCAGTATTTATCAATCAGTGCCGGTTGCATTTCTTATGCCGGCCAGCAGCCTTTCCAACTGATCAAGCTAAAGTAGCTTTCGTGCTTTCGTACCTTAGTGGCAATGCGGCAGACTGGTCGATCCCTCTAGTAAATCAAGATGATCCGGTCCTCCATGATTTTCAAGCTTTTCAGCTCAGTATGGAAAAACTGTTCGCAAGACATTCACAGGGGCAGGCCTTGGACAATGAGCTTCTTTCGTTGCGACAAGGTAATCAAGACCTTTTGGCTTATATTGCGCCTTTCAACAGACTGATAGTGGAAACTCAATGGCCTGAGGACAAAAGGATTACGCTGTTTTATAGAGGTCTACGTGGAGAGCTCAAAGATGTGTTAGCCCAAGTAGTGAATCCCCCACAAGATTGTTCGGACTATATAGACTTAGTCGTTCAAATAGATCACAGACTGCAGAACAGGAAGGCCGATCGTTCCAAGTTTGATGCTCGAGTATTTTCCAAACCGCCAACTCCTTCCAAAGGAGTAGACTCCGGGGAACCCATGCAAATAGGGGGTCTGAAAGGTCCTCTAACACAAAAGGAGCGGGAAAGGAGAAAACAGTTGCAATTATGCCTCTATTGCGGAAACTCAGGGCACTTTCTTCGAGACTGTCCGGTGAAACCTGCCAAGAAGGCAGTAGGAGCTGCAGTTACCAAAGTTACAAACTCTGAGCAGGGAAATGACCTCGCCCGACAAGAATAGAGGTCCTCTTGCCGAGCGTGAAAACCAGTTCCGTGACCTCGCATTTCGTGATACCTATGGTCCTCATTAGCCCTGATAATCCGGATCGATTACATGCAATTGAAGCTTACGTCGACAGCGGTGCCATCGGCAATTATGTGGATCATGAAATGGTTTTGAGGATGAATCTAACTCTTTGTCCCAAGGCTGTAAAGGACGTCATTACTACGGTGGATGGTACGGAGATAGCCTCCGGGCCAGTAACGCATACCACTCAAGAGGTGACGCTAGTAAGTCAAGATGGACACCATGAGAAGATCGTGTTCGATGTGATCAAGGCCCCTCAGTTTCAGATTATTCTAGGAATACCTTGGTTAGAGAAACACAATCCTCTGATCGATTGGCGTGCAAGAACGGTCCAGTTTCCAGAATGTGTCTCTACTTGTCACCCTCCACCTGGTGTTGCACTGGCAGCAATTTCTTCAGAGACTTCCCAGTTACCTCCCGAATACCTAGAATACCAAGATGTTTTCCGGAAGGATCAGGCTAACTCTCTACCTCCTCATAGGTCTTATGACTGCCAGATAGACCTGATACCTGGATCTACTCCTCCTTGTAGTAGAATTTATGCCCTCACCGAGCCTGAGAACCTTCACCTTCGACAATACCTGGATCAATACCTGGCAAATGGGTTTATTCGTCCTTCCAAGTCCCCTGCTTCTTCAGCTTTGTTCTTCGTTCCAAAAAAGGAAGGAGACCTTAGAACTTGTATAGATTATCACTCCCTGAACCAGATCACCGTTAAGAATAGATATCCGTTACCTTTGATCCCTGAACTCCTGGACCAAGTCAGAAAAGCATGCATATATACAAAGCTGGATCTTAGAGGAGCTTACCACTTGGTACGAGTAAAAGAGGGCGATGAATGGAAGAGGGCCTTCCGCACCAAGTATGGGCTATTTGAATATCAGGTCATGCCCTTCGGACTTTGCAATGCCCCGGCCGCCTTTCAATATTTTATGAACGATGTCCTCAGAGAGCTCATAGATGTGTGTGTTGTTGTTTACATTGACGACATCCTCGTTTATTCTTCATCGGAATCTGAACATCGGAAACACGTGAAAATGGTCCTCGAAAGATTGCGTCAACACAAACTTTTCGCTAAGTTGGAAAAATGTGTTTTCAACGTGACTGAAGTTGAATTCTTGGGATTCATATTATCACCTGGCGGAGTGCGTATGGATTCAAAGAAGGTCGATGCAGTTCTCAAATGGCCATCACCATCCTCCGTAAAAGGTGTGCAAAGCATGTTAGGCTTCGCTAACTTTTACCGCAGGTTTATCCCCGACTTCTCTCGAATAGTCCAGCCCATCACTGCCTTGTTAAAGAAAAACAAACGTTTTGAATGGTCTACCGAGGCGGAACAAGCTTTCCAGGATTTGAAGACTAAATTTATCTCTGCACCAATCTTAAAACACCCTCGCCCCGAACTCCCCTACATCGTGGAAACTGATGCTTCAAGCCTTGCCATGGGGGCAGTTCTATCACAAAAGGACCCGGTAACCAATCAGTTGCATCCCGTGGCATTTTGGTCCCGCAAATTCTCGCCTCCTGAAATCAATTACACGATTACTGACAAGGAACTTCTGGCTATCAAGTCTGCCTTTAAGGCTTGGCGGCATTATCTGCTGGGGGCCCGACACACCGTTACTGTGATTACGGATCACCGAAACCTGCAATATTTGAAAACCGCAAAAGCCCAATCCTCTAGACAACTCCGTTGGGCATTATTCTTTGCCGAGTTTGACTTCATAATTACCTATCGACCTGGTACAAAGAACGGTAAAGCTGATGCCCTTTCTCGGATGGGAGTGGAAGAACACTTGATCAACCCTAAACCTGTACCAATCATTCCCGAACAAAGAATTCTGGGTGTAATCGCCACAGAATCCATAGAGGAAGTTAAGGATAAAGCCAGGAAACTTGTAACTCCAGCAGACATACAGAATTGGCATCTGCAGGGAAAGGACTTTGCAGTAAAGGACAACTTATTGTATTTCCAAGAACGATTATACCTACCCAGCACAGATTTACAGAAAAAAGTAATCTCTTGTTATCACGATTCTTTAATGGAAGGACATCCCGGTATGGCCAAGACCTCAGAAAAGATCAAGCGCTACTTCTGGTGGCCGTCTTGGAAAAAAGATATCAGAGACTTTATAATGTCCTGTGGAGTATGCGCCCAAAACAAGAGTCAAAAGGAAAGACCAGCAGGCCTCTTACGCCCTATTGACATCCCACCTCGCCCTTGGCATACGCTTTCTATGGACTTCATCACCGATCTACCTTCATGCTCCGGATACAATACGATTCTAGTAATCGTGGACTTATTCTCCAAGATGGCGCATTTCATTCCGCTCAAAGGCTTGCCAACAGCAGCAACTCTGGCCCGAGAATTTCTCGAAAACATCGTCCGACTGCACGGTTTTCCTTCGGTTCTAATTTCGGATCGAGGTAGTCAATTTATTTCTCATTTTTGGCGAAGTTGCTGTCGGTCGGCTCAAATTGATGTGAGACTATCGACCAGTCACCACCCTCAGACCGACGGACAAACCGAGAGGACCAATCAAACTCTGGAACAGTATTTACGCTGCATGCTGCAACAAACTGAAAAAACTTGGAAAGACATCCTTTGGATAGCCGAATATGCCTACAATAACTCTGTCCATTCGGGAACTGGGAAAACCCCGTTTTTTCTTTTGTACGGCAGTCACCCTCGAACCTCGGAGTTGGATCCCCTCCAAGATCTTGAAACACCAGCAGTAGACTACCTGCATTCTACAATCACCCAAGCCTTTAAGGAAGCTGTTTCTCACCTTCAAAGGGCTAAAGAACAATACAAGAAAGGAGCAGATCAACATCGGAAGGAAGCCCCTCAATATCAAGTAGGGGATCAAGTCTGGTTATCCACCAAATATCTACCTCTAAAAGGGCCACGCACATTCAACCCAAGATACCTTGGTCCCTATTCCATCACTACCATAGTAAACCCAGTAGTGGTCAAGTTGGACTTGCCCCCGCACATGAAGATACATCCGGTCTTCCACGTCTCTCTATTAAAACCCGTGCAACCTCAAACCCGACTAACTAAATCTCCAAAACCTATCTTAGTTGATGGAGAACTCGAGTTTGAAGTCAAAAGCATTCTGGACTCCAAGATCTCCAAATCTAAACTATTTTACCTAATTGACTGGAAAGGCTACGGCCCCCAAGAGAGATCCTGGGAACCTGCTGAATACGTCCACGCTCCTCGCCTAATCAAAAGATTTCACCGAACATTTCCTGACAAGCCAAAACCCCCGGAGAAGCGCGGTTTGGGAGGGGCCTTGAGGGGGGCTACTGTCATGATCTCTGCTTCCAAAAGGTCAGGGTTTTCCCAACTCCCTTGGAAGCAGATCCATAACCCAGGTTCCGAGTGCCAACCAGTCCCAATTGGGACCTTTTGGACCCAGTCCTGGCGCCAGTGGCACCAGGCTCATAAATATGCCCAGTCCCAGCGCTGGAAGCGCCGGGCTCATAATGCTTGGGTGGACTTACCTGCAGCAGACCATGCTGCTTACTTGCCTGCCAGTTGAGCCTCTGATCCTCTTCTGTTTGGAACTACTTTTCCTGTTGGGTGGGGCAGGAGCCACTCCCTAGATTCAGAACACTGGAACTCTTCTGGAAAGCAGGAACTCTTTTCTTACCTAGGCGTGGCTGTGGAGGGAGACACCTAAGCACTACAGGAGGCTATTTAAACCACACCCGATGGATGAATCTTGCTTTGCATTATTCTGCATCCTCTGCAGCAGAACGCTCATCGTGTCTTCTGCATCTGATCCTGGCCCTAAGCAAAAAGGCTTACCATCCTGAATCCAGTCTTCAGCAACACCTATAAAGACAAGAAAGAACAGGTTAGCATTACGGTCTTCAGTGACAGCTCTTCACTTACCTGGTCCATCGGCTGTCACCAACTCCTCACGCTGCATTCCGGCATCTGAAAGACAAAGGCTTACCTACTCTTTGTGCGCCTCGGAGGTCTTCACACTGCATTCCGGCATCTGAAAGACAAAAGCTTACCAACTCTTCGCACGCTCCGGAGGCCTTCGGCGCTGCATCCCGCATCTGAAAGACAAAACAAGGTGCGTTTAAAGACATTGGGGAACTTTAATACTCACGTGCCATTACTCCTTTCCACATCTAACCCAGTGGGTATTCCGGCACCCTGCAGCCGCTCCGAACTTGTACCTGCAAAATAAAAAGACAGTTAGAGCGCATCGTGAAGCAGGCAACAAGCGCTTACTTACGTGCTTCCAGGCGCTTCTATTCATCACACGGGCTCCATCTTCAACTCACTTCAGCCCGTCATCCGCCATCGCCGGAACCCTGCAAAACAAGAAACATCATTACTAAAGACTTTAAAGACATTAGAATTACTCGAAACTTACCGTTCGTGCAGTAAACGACGGACAGCAGTCCTCTGAAGTCAAGAGGCCTGCTCCCCTTATCCAGTGAAGAAACTGGTTACAGCACCCTGCCCCGAGGCAGATGGAGAGCACGGCGTTCACTTACCTAAGGTGAGAGCGTTAACCTTTGGGGTTCTACAGGAGAAGAGAAAGGGAAGAAGAGAGAGACAATGTAATAAACACTGTCAAGATGAGGACACGGCACAGCAATCTGGCAGTACCTTACCGGGCTCCTTCCGGCATCCTGGCAAATTGCAGTACTGCAGGCAACGGTCTAGTGTTGCAAGCAGCGACCAACCTTTCCATGGCCACGCCCCTCTACGCACGCAACGCTTATCACGAGACGGCGACGGCAGTTCAGTGCATTGCTACTCTTCAAGGAGTTCGGAGACGCTTCGTGAGTTCGAACACTAACAATTTACTATTGTTCTTCCCCCTAATTACCTTACCTATTACCTGATAGGCACTTTAACCCTTGTTCTGGCTTTCGTCCCTATGTGTTTTCCTAGCTTTCGGCAGAAGAATCCCTTCCTCACTTCCGAATCCCTCTGCCTGCACTTCCGGGCGGAGACGCCTCCTTTAACCATCAACGCTCACTGAGCGGGCAAAAGCTTCATCTCATCGCTCGTGATTATATACTCCGACCCACGTTCGGAGCTGAGCCTTACTCACCATCTTATTCCGGGGGTAAGACTCCTCACGAATATCCTTAGGAAGTCAGTTCCACGCCCTCTTCTACCAGGTTCATATTTTTCTGTTTTGTTCACAGTTTTCTGGTTAGTTCCTACTAACATCCCGGGTCTGAAGTCGGGGGACACTCCTTTCCTCACTCAATGTTTATCTCTGGCTAGTTTTGGGTAAGCCTCCATTTCTTCTTTCTTAAACTCCATTTCTCAGTTTATGAACGTGTTGTGGGTAAATCTTAAAATGTCTCCTTATATCATTATCCAGTTCCAGTAGTCCTTACTGATTACACGAAGATCACTTACTACATTGAGAAGTAACATCCCGATCATCTGGAACCTCCCCGGGGAGCAGCTATCTGGACGCCTCGAACCCCAGCAGCTCTTCTCGGCACAGGGTTTTTTCCCCTACGGGGGTTTTCCCTGGAGGGCTCACCCCTGGCCTGGACTTTTTCGTTCCGGCCAGTGGAGGGACTTCTAGGTATTTCCTCATTTTCGCCATAAATCGCAGGGAAAGGACTCAGGTAGGTGTTTTCTGTCTACTTTCTGGCCGTGTTAGAATATTTATGTGATAAATATTACAGTCATTCAATAACCCAGTTCCTTAATCCCATATTTTCTATCTGCAGACATCTTACCCTTCAAGTCAGACATACAGTGCACAGAGGTCCAGCCCAAAGAGCCAGCCGTGTGTTACACATCACCTTTGCAGATACGGTATACGCCCAGTCAAGACCGGCGCCTCTACGGGAATCAGGTGAGCGTTACAGTAACCCCATTCAGTGCAACCACTATTGCTAGCAATTGCTTCAGCGTGTCTGCACTAATGTTGAGCTGTGGAACTGTTTGCAGAGTCACTTCTTTTTTGCTTTCAATTAAAGGGGTGGTTTCCAAAAATTCCTCTGCATCTTTTACATTCATAAAAACAGATGGGACGAGACCAAGTGCAACAAAAGTCTTCATCAGTTCCCAAACCATCTTCATGATTATCATAGATTGGAACCCACATAACATACGGTGGTTACAATTGGTAGCGAGTCGTATCCAATCAAGATCATCTGAGCGAAGGGTTCTTAATGGGGGAATTGCTTGGAAGGTTTTCAACATAAATGTTCTATTCAAGCTAGTTCTACCATTCATTTGCACATTGCTTTGCCATCCCATAATAACTGGCATCTCTGAAACCAGTTTCTCCTCATGGTCCACTTTGTTTGTACCTGACTCTAGTTCACTTTCTTCTTTATATACCTCTTGTTCCACTTCCTCCTCATTCCCATCTGTTATAGGATTAGGATTTATCATCTCACCAGAGGTTTGCTTCTTTTACTTGTTCATAGGTCTAATCCCTCCCTCAGGGGATAACACCTCTTCTCCATCGACATCACCAATCTTTTCATCCTTCCCTTGGTTATCCCTACCAACCATTCCTGTCGTCCCACATTCATCTGTCAGCACACTCCTGCTAGCTTTATTGCTACAAGGGCTGATGTTTCTAGGTGTTTTTGGAGTTTTATTTCCTGTTTTTTTATTGTTTACTGGGTAAATTCTGATAATGCAGTTGGCACACCCGAAGTACCAATACCAACAGGTGCAAGCTGACCCTTTTTCTGAGGCTGAGGATTAAATTCATTACAAAGCCTACCCCCAACGTGACCAGGTTCTACATTCAGATGTTTAGTCTTTTGTGTACATTTTTTAGGAGATGGGGGATCTTCCTCACAGCCCTCTGAGATGAGGTCCAAATGGACCTTAGACTCTTCGTCCATTTGGTGGAAATCAATACCATTCTCCTCATCCTGGTTATGTGCCACTGCTTTGCGCGCGTTTGGAGGTATAACCTCCAACATCTTTTTTGGTATTGCGTTTAATTTTTTATTTTTCACTTTTTTAGACTTGTTATTCTTCGCCTCCTTTTTCTGTGCACGAGCTATGGTTCTTCTTTCTCTCCTTGTCAGTACCACAGTCTGCTTTTCACACTCACTTTCAAGATCAGAATCAGTCATACTTCCACACATCCCTTCCTTTATGTCATCAGACAGATCAATTAAGTCTAGAGGAACTGAAGGACTGTCAGATTCTTCTCTCTCGGGCACCAAATCCTGCTTCAGTGAATGTGAACACTCGATCCCATTATTACTTTCTCCCAAGATGGATTTCTTAACTACCTCGATGTCTAATTATATCTGTTGGATAACAGTGCTCAAAGCTCCTATTGATTCTATAACAGGATTAATAGATTTCAACTCAGGGTTCGGATAACGACCTATGGGTAGAGCCGCCATTTCAGGAAATTATTTTATTTCTGCATTTACCATTCTTTCATCTCCGGGGGTTTGTGTGGAGCAGTCCTTAAGGGATACTCCCATTTTGTTGCCCACTATAAGAGTGGACACAGCATCACAAGTAAATAGAAGTCCCTCTACTTTATTGATCTTACATAGCAACTTGGTCATATTCGCTCTTAAGTCAGTTAACTCGCAATGGGTTCATGGCCCTTATCGAGCAAGTCTAGAATCCTGGTTAGAACTGGAAAATCCACACCAAACCCCGGGGCATCCCGGGCACGTAAATCTAACTCCTCATCCTGTCTAGCTTCTTCTCATATTTCCGCTTTGGGGCGGATACCTATCTTTTGTGCAAATAGGTCAATCTGTTCAATAGGGTTCGTAAAGGGATTGTTGGTTGTTAGAGGATGGGTAGAATTAGCCAACAATTTCTTTTCATGTATATATCCTTTTGATTTTTTGTCATTGCATATCACATCCTCAGTCATATCTCCTGAAAAGGAATGAAAGCTACGGTTATTTTGAACCGGTAGACTAAACATATGGACATCCTCTCTTCCAATGCTCTTTTAGAGACTGGAGTGGAGGGCCGCAAGGAAAACCTCATTCTCTTACCCACTTCGGCCTCTATTGTGGGACCGAAGATAGAACAATCATTCAAACCTCCCATCGCACTTTTAGTAAAATTCTCAGTGTCCAGCTTTTTCCTCATCCATTCATCGATCTCTACCTCTGTTGGATCCAGACTAGTTGGCATAGTGAAATCATTTACTTCTCTGACATTATATTTAATTGGTGAGGATGCAAGTGTAATGGACGCCCTTCCATTTTGCTGTTCAATCTTAGAAGCATCCAAAATTACCACACCTTCCTCGTTCATACTCTGAAGCAGGGGTATATTAACAATACTATGTTCACTACATTCGAAATTAACGACCTCATCCTGTGAGGCATTTTGATTCACTAAATCCTCATGCAGGGATCTTTCATTTAACAGTTCCATGGATGCTGCAACTTTACTCAGCACCCCTGTGAGCTTCCTACCGCTTCTGAGTCCATTAACCATGGTACCTGGGCTCACCACACAGACTCACTACAGTTATACTCACTCTAGTGTCTCAGGTTAGCAACGTTACCAAGTTCCGAGAACAATTTCAGCAATTTCATTTCCACATGGAGAGTAATCAAAAGAGTGTGAACAGCTGGCAGAGCCAACCCTAAACAGATTCAAACAGAATGCAATTAAACAGCAATTTACACCCCCGCCACCACGCCAAACAGTCTAACAGCCACTTACTATGGCACTTCCGATGCATGCACGCGATGCGCGCGCGCCTCACTAGATAAAGACAGCGAGGATCGGACTGAGCGTGGCAGGGGGCGGGGAGCAAAATAGGATGCTGCAGTAAAAAGAGAACAGACCCAACCAATATCTAGGACAATCCGAACCGTGGTATAACTCTAAGTATTATTGTCCCAAAGAGTAATCCTTTACTTGAGTAACGTAGTCCTTGTAGTAAAAGTTGCAGCAGCAAAAAACTTCCTCTTGCAGACAGCGACTCCTCTCTCAACAACAGTTGGAAATCAGATCGCAGTCAGCCAAGCACACTTGAAAGCAGTCCGGTCACAGCCTAACAGACACTTACTATGGCACTTCCGATGCGTGCCATATCCTCTTTATTGCTTCTTGGTTACATAGTTCAGGTACGAAGTAGGAGAGAAGATCACAAGCCTCCACCCTGGTTCCCTGCCCAGCTCCAAGTCCCCAACAGTCATTTTTGGCACTCCCAGGTGCCCCAACACTCCAAGCTCCACTAGCATTCCACAAGGCCCCTGCACTCACACAGACATCACTCATAACCTATAGGATACCACAGTATACAACATGATGCCGCCGAACACTTGTAGTAAAGGATCAGAACTCTCCTAAACCCAAGCAAAAAATAACTAAAAATGTTTTTTTTTTAAATAAAAATTTGATAAAAAGGAAAAACCACCAGGAGAGTGGGAGACTTAATGGTACATAACCAATGGTAAAGAGCCTCCGGATACAGGGAGCCGCAGATGCCTCCAGCACCCCCCGTGCCCAGCGGCCACTTAGTGTTGTTTCAGTAGATGCTTGGTATGTTTAGGGAGGGAGGCGGGAGTGAGGGGCCGGTAGGTTGGGGTTTCTGACGTGGGTGGGGGGAGGGTCAATGGTTAAATGGTTTAGGTCAGGTTACGTTACTTAAAGTTGGAGAGGGTATGGGGGGTTGGGAGGAGGATACCAAGTTGCCACAGGCATGGACAAGTGTTTAAGCACTGTCACTAGTACATACAAAGCGCGCCATTTTACCTCAGGGACTCCTATGACACAAACAGCCATAATGACCCTCAGACAAGTCAGGACATGGCGTGCACCATAGAGGGCGAGGGGCAACACGGGGGGAGAATATGACCATACTATCGTGGAACATTCGTGGGTTCACAAATGGGAAAAAAACACGCATGATTGCAAACTATGCCAGGAATCACCACGTGAATGTGTTATGCATCCAAGAGACACACTTGGGTAAAACTCAAAGACTCCCCAGCCTCTCTGGATGGGGGGTCCATAGATATGGCTCATCCTATTCCTCCTAATCCCGTGGGGTGGCCATTTACATACACCGGACCCTGGAGTTTAAGCTGCACAAAGTAATCTCGGATACCGAAGGCCGATTTATCCTAGTTGTGGGGGAGATACTGGGCTGGCCCATCCTCTTTATAAATATATATGTTCCTAATTACGATAATCCAGAGTTCTTCCAAACATGCACAGACCATCTACGCACCTTCCCTAACTATGACGTGGTATGGACTGGGGATTTCAATCTTGCCCTCACTTTGGACATGGACAGATCCTCCTCCACTCAGACAACGACCTCCCGGGCGGCCCGGAAGTGGGAGGCCATAGCGCAAGACTATTCCCTCACTGACAGTTGGAGATTGTTGCACCCTGAAGATCGAGAATTCACCTTCTATTCGGTAGTGCACAGAAGCACCTCCAGAATAGACTACATTCAGAGGACCCCAGACTTAGCATGCACGGTCCATAATGCCCTGATTCTTCCCTGTACCCTCTCGGACCATTCCCCAGTCTTGGTCCAATTCAGGAAACCCCAGAGCTTGGTAAAAAGGCTTCGATCGAGATTCAGAGCATGTGCGCTGGAAGATACTGTTTTCCGAGAGGATATCTGTCAAGATATTACAGAATTCTTCCACACGAACACAAACTCAGTCCCAGATCCCAGAGTGGTCTGGGAAACCTTCAAAGTTTATGTCCGGGGGTGTTGTATATCTAAGGAGGGTGGTGTTCTAAAATGTATACGCAGGTCCATAGTAACCTTGGAAAGAGAGATTAAAGACATGGAATTGGAACAAGCCCCAAATAACACCCAACAAATACAGTCCCAATTAGGGAAAAAGATGGAGTAGATATGTGAAATAATGGCTAATGAGGAGAGATTCCTGGGGGACCCTATCTACAGCCAGATACGGGGAAGGGGACCGCCCTAGCAGAACATTGGCCTGGGCGATTAGACAGGAACGTCACCCAGACTCTATACTTGAAATAGAGAATGAGAGGGGTGAGAGAGTCAGGGATAACCAGAAAATTAACGAAACATTTCAGGCCTTCTATGAGAAACTCTAGGCTACACGTCTGGCAGTAGGCCACAACAGTATCATGCAGTATCTAGATAGGATAGCACTGGGGTGGCTTGACCCAGAGCAGGGTGCATCATTGTATGATCCTCCGTCTGATGAATAATTTCTTAGGGTGATACGCTCCCTCCCAAACGGTAAAGCCCCTGGCACAGATGGTATCACAGCAGAAATGTATAAGGCTTATCCCGACCTTCTCATTCCACCACTGTGGAGCGTGTTTGAGTACGCTAGATCGGCAGGTACACTCCCAGAGACCACTAGGACGGCCCTGGTAACTCCTTAACCCAACAAGGATCCAAGTAAGTGCTCCTTGTACAGGCCCTTTTCCCTAATAAACACCGGCAATAAGATCCTGGCCGAAATCCTGACAAATAGACCTCTCCCCTATATGCCTAGCCTGATACTGTCAGACCAGTCAGGATTCATCCCGGGTCGGTCCACCCAAAACAACCTTCGGAGATTGTTTTCCATGAAACACAATGTCAATACCGAGATCCCAATGGTCGTTGCCGCCCTCGATGCAGAGAAGGCCTTCGACTCCGTGGAGTGGCCCTTCCTATTCGAGGTTCTCCAACGCGAAGGCTTGGGTAATACATTTCTTTTTTTTTTATAAACTTCATTTAATCGGCTTGACAATCCACAGAAAAACAAAAACAGAGCAGAGATGGGCACAACAGGACAACAATTTGTAATTTACAACGAGTGAAGCATTACAGTACAGTGTGAGGCTATCTCACAAATCACAGGGGGTGGGTAAATTATGATGTATAGAAACCTGGGCCAGCAGAAAAACAAAGTACATAGGGGAGTCATGGACGGGACCGGGAAGGGAGGGAAGATTCCGAGTCTGAATTGGGGGTCAAGGCAGACATATAGTTGCGGAACTGCCACCAAATGTCCATTGGTCTCGAGTGGGGATGTTGCAGTGCGCCCCAGGCTTCCTCGGTATTGTGCGCCCAGGTGACTGCACTGAGCCACTGCGCGTACGTGGACGCTCTGGGACGAAACCAGCACAGTAGCATGCAGCGTACCACCAGCACCATGCAGAGACCTGCCAATTTCCTGGAGTCATGCTTCAACATGGGGAAATCGTGGAAAAGGCAGCGCATAGGAGAATGGTCTATGGTATGATCTAGTATGTGGGATAGTGTGGAGCATATATCGGTCCAGTATTGCGTCAGGCGTGAGCAGTGCCGGATCATATGAATGTAAGAGGCTTGGTCAGCGCCACATCTGGGGCAGTTAGGCGAGAATTCGTGGAACATGTGATGCAGTTTAGTTGGCGTGTGGTGAAATCTGTGTAGCACCTTAAATTGTAGTAATTTAAACCTAGCGTTATAGGACACCTTCTGGGTACGAGCGCACATACGGGCCCAGCGCTCATTGGTAATCTCGACTCTGAGATCCTCCTCCCATCTAAGTCTTAGTTTGGTAAACGAGGGGGCAGACCTAGTCTATAATAGATTATAAAGTCTTGATACCTTCCCTCTAAAGGGATTGGAGGAGCAGTATTCAGCAATTATGGGATCGTCCGGTGGCAACGTGGGGAAACTGGGGTACCTGGCTTTAAGAATCTTCCGGAGCGAGGAGTATTGTAGCCATGCCAATGGCATGCGCCTGAGGGATAGTGGGAGGTCAGACCACTCGAGGAAATTGCCCTGTTCATACGCATCGCGAAGTGTCAAGAACCCTACCTCAGTCCAGCGAGACACAATGGCTAGGGAAATGTATGGAACATCTGGAAAGAAATTCCAAAGCGGGAGGTCACCTTGAAATGGGTGAGGGGTAGCAATCATTGCCCACATTTTGGTGAGTGCCAAGGATGTGCTAACCAAGGGGTCTGCTGAGTCGAGGTCAGGTGGGACTGGTTTGAGGATGAGGGAACCAAGCGTTCGCTCGCTGACCCTCAGTCTCTCAAGTCGGACATGAGGAGGGGGATCTGTGGTGTTGAACCAATGGGAGGCAAATTTGGATTGGGCTACCACCCAGTACCTAAGGAAATCGGGGGTGCCAAACCCGCCCAGCTCCCTTGGGGTGGTAAGTGTAGTTAGTTTGAGGCAGACTGCACCGGAATGCCAGAGAAAGGTGTTAGTTATACCGTGTAGCGTCTTGAAGAATTCGTCGCCTGGCCATACAGGAAGGTTGGTGAATCGGTAGAGGAGTTGAGGTAGTACTACCATTTTAATTATTCCGATTCTACCAGCTAGGGAAATGGGGAGTCTAGCCCAGCAAGCGGTTTTGGTGGTCAGGTTAGTGAGGTAATTCTGGTAGTTGCCGACGTGCAACTTCTCTGTGTGCCAGGAAACCGCCACTCCCAGGTAAGTGATGCTGGACAAAGACCAGGTGAATCTCCCTAGATCAGAGGGTGGTTGCGTGGTGTCTGTGAGCGGGAATAGGACCGACCTAGAACAGTTAACTTTCAGCCCAGATATGTGTCCAAATCGGGCCACATCGCCAAGAATTGGCGCAAGGTTGGTTTCTGGGGAGCGGATCTAGAGAAGAGCATCGTCGGCATATAAGGAGACAATGTTGGCCTGACCCGCAGAGCGCAAGGCTCTGTGGGAGTGTAACTGGCTCATCATGTCCGCAAAGGGTTCCATAGCTATGGCAAGGCTGCGGAATCTATCAAGCTCCAACCCCAGTGATGCTAGAGTGTCAGGGAGTGGTCCTGGGCATACCGGGATTCCAGGTTAGCTAGGGACGATTTGCTGTTAGCAATCTCCGCCCGGATATTTCTCAGGATGCCGCTCCCTTTGGATATAACAATACCCCTAGTGTAAGCTTTAAAGGATTCCAGGAGGGTGAGAAGATACTGAATCTGTGTTAATTCCAAATAATTATTCGATGGAAGATTCAAGCTCGAAGGCGAAGGCCTGGTCTAGGAGGGCATGGGGCCTCATTTTCCATTGTCTTGTTCTATCATATTCTTGGCACCAGTTCAGTGAGATCATCACTGGTGAGTGATCAGAAAGTGTTCTAGGGAGGATAGCAAGATGGGACAGGCACCTGATCAGTATGTCCGATAAGAGCCATCTATCTATCCTAGAATGTGAGTCATGAACTGACGAGTAATAGGAATATGAGCGGGAGTCAGGGTACATTAGGTGCCAAGGATCTACCACTGCCAGCCGGGGGAGTATTGTGAGAATCGTGTGAGCTGCCCTTGAGAGCTGGCGAGGCCTGGAGCCTGATCTGTCTAGGGTGATATCTAAGATCGTGTTAAAGTCGCCGCCCCATATAATCAGGATCTGGGGTAACTCTCTAGGACCAAGGCAAGGTGAAGGTAGAATTTGGGATCGTCGATGTTAGGGCCATATATATTCAAAATGGCTACCTCTTGATTTTGCAATTTGCCGTTAATAAGTATGTACCTCCCAAGGGGATCTATTTGTGAATGGGAGCAATAGAATTTGAGGCTCCTGTGAATTAAAGTGAGGGCACCCCGGCTCTGAGTGGAGTAATTAGTGTAGTACCTCTGGGGTCCCCACTGTTTAGTGAAACTCTCGCAATGCTCAGATTGAACGTGAGTTTCTTGTAGGCATAAGACTTGAACACCTTGGCATTCGGCATAGAGTTGTATCTGCCGCATCTTTTTGTGGTTGCCCAGACCCCTCACATTCCAGCTCATAAATGTCACGTTGCTATCCGCCATTGGCGTGGGGAAATTGTTTGAGTATTTCTCTATGAGTTTGTGTTGGCCCGTGCCATCTCGGTCTGGGCAGGTGTGTCACCCTATCTATGAATCTGTAATGTACTAACGTGTTATGTGTGGCATCTCGGGTGGTTGTCAAGACTTTTTTAACATAACATCCCGTCCTCCCCACCCACCTCCCTCCCCCAAACAGAGGAATGATACCCTAACCCAATCATAACAACAGCAAACCTCTCGGCATCAGCGCCTGGGGGCCTGTTAGCTTGCCTGGCGATGGTGCAGTGGACTGGAGAGAGTGTAAGGAGATTTCCAATACAGTAGGATTAGAAGGTGTGTTTAGTGTAGGTCACGCATGGAGAGGATTATAGGTTGAAACAAGGGGGCTACAACAACCTGCTAATACATTCCCGTGAGGGTTAAGAATGACAAAGTATACTTGTGAATATAATCAGGTCCCTGGTGCTGTCATGATGCCTACCCACAGGCATTCGGACCAAGCCAATCAGCCCCGGGAGAAGGCATCTAGACATTTAGTAAAACCTCAGCAGCCCCGGCTAGGGGCTATCTGGGTTCAGTCCTGGCGCCTTAGGCGCCAGGCTCATAGTAGGAATCAGTCCTGGCGCCTAAGGCGCCAGGCTCATAGTCATTACTTACCTCAGGCAGACCATGCTGCAAGTGACTCCAATCCAACATGAAGCCTGAAAGGGACTATTTTTCTACAGGGACTATTTTTTACTCGGGTGTGGTTCTAGGGACTTCTTACCTGGGACTACTTTTGAGGCTATTTAAACCACGCTCGACCAGCAAAACACACTTCGCGCTATTCTGCATCCAGCAGCGTAACACTCACCGTGCCTGCAGCCTGCATCCAGTCTTCTGCCACGCCCGCCTCGAATCCGGAGCTCCTAAAACAAAGAGGAAAGAAAGGGACAAGGTTAGAAAACGAACTTATTTCTATTTCACACCTGATTCTGGATCCATCTTGTCTCCGGACCGGTAAAGATCAACATTTCTGCACGCGCCGCACCTCCAGCTGCAGCGCCGCGCCATACTCACCAGTCTTCACAGCATCCTTCGGGTCAGCACTGCCTCCATAATTTCTTCGCCGAACTTCGGCACCTAGGAGACAAAAGAAAACCACATGGTGAGCCGAGGGAACCAACAAATATAATTCTTACCACCATAGACTTACCTGATTTACCACCGGAGGCATCCTTTTGTGACTCTCCATATTTTCACGTGCCGCATCTGTAAAGAGAGACAAAACAACACGTTTTCCTTGTGCAACATTTACCGGAGAGTGCTGGCAAATACAGACTCTTACCTCAGCGCCACCAGCTGCCACAAGAGCATCTTTTCACGAGCCAGCTGCAAGACAAGAAAGGAAGGGGGGAACAAGAGTGAACATCGGATATATTGAACTCTATGAACTTAATACTTACTGGTCCTCACCAGGAACCTCAGAGTTAATACTCTCTGGAACTCTCCCGAGCCTTCAAACCAGTGAAGTAACTGGAATCGACGCGCTCCTGCAAATCCACGCAGGATGGAGAGCTCATCTCTCAAGAATATAAGGTGAGATTGATGTGAGGGCATTTTGGAGGCGATTAGTT
The DNA here is from genome assembly GCF_040938575.1 of Ambystoma mexicanum. Classification (NCBI taxonomy): domain Eukaryota; kingdom Metazoa; phylum Chordata; class Amphibia; order Caudata; family Ambystomatidae; genus Ambystoma; species Ambystoma mexicanum. The sequence continues at coordinate 1,420,604,349 of NC_090922.1, read as the reverse complement.
GGGGGGGACTGTGGGGGTGCCATCACTTGAATCAACAAGTGGCTAAATCCATCCCTCCACTTGCAGGAGAATATTTCTACGGGTTAAGCAGACAAGATTAGGAGGGCAGATCCAGTCAGTCATCGCTGCACTACGCATAACGTGGGTGGAGACCGCAGCTGTCCGGGTCCAACTGACGCCCCTGTGGGAGCCAGGTGAGCGTAACAGAACGTGAAGCCTATCTACAAATCCCCACCCGGGCGTTATGGAAACCTCAGAAACCGACCAACTAGACCTATTGTTAGGGGAACTTAGGGCAGAAGTGCACACAGCGTACCAAGAGACTAATGCCCTCAGGAGAGAACTGATTGTGTCAAAGGAGCGCACTGATGATCTTGCTAGACAATTACTGCAAAACCAAGCTGGGCAAACACCATTACCTGGACTCGGGGGGGAATCCAACTCCTGTTTCATGGAGCAATCCTGTGCAAGTGGTTCTACCAGGGAGCATTCCTTTAGCTCCACCCGAACGTTTTGCTGGGGACCCAAAAAAGTTCACCATGTTTATGAACCAATGCTGCTTGCACTTTTTATGCAGACCTGGAGCTTTTCCAAATGACCAAACCAAAGTAGCCTTTGTACTATCATATCTTAGTGGCAGCGCAGCGGATTGGTCAATTCCATTAGTTAACCAGGATGACCCTCTTCTTCGGGATTTTCAAGGTTTTCAATTGAGCATGGAAAGAATATTTGCCAGACATTCACAGGGACAGGCCCTGGATAACAAACTTTTATCATTACGACAAGGTAACCAGGATCTACTAACCTATATCGCCACTTTCAATAGGTTAGTGGTGGAAATTGGATGGCCAGAGGTAAAACGAATTACATCATTTCATCGTGGACTTTGGGGTGAACTCAAAGATGTTTTGGCCCCAGTTGTGAACCTACCTCAGGATTGTGCAGAATATATAGACTTAGTGGTCCAGTTAGACCACCGACTTCAGAACAGAAAGGCTGATCGAGCTAAGTTCGAGATTCGGGTATTGGTTAAGCCCAATGTTACCCTCAAAGGAACAGATGTATCAGAACCGATGCAGATCGGGGGGGTCAAGGGACCCTTAACTCAAAAGGAAAGAGAAAGAAGACGGCAGATGCAATTGTGTCTGTACTGTGGGTCCTCAGGACATTTTCTACGGGATTTCCCTATAAAAACATATAAAAAAGTGGTCGGAGTTGCTGATAAAAATCAAACAGAGCCTGATTCGGGAAACGACCACGTCCAACAAGCATAGAGGTCCGCTTGCCGAGCTTGAAGAAGGATACTCAGACCTCGCACTTTATCATACCAATGGTCCTTATAGATCCAAGGCAGCCATCACGTATGCACGGAGTGAGGACATACATTGATAGCGGGGCCATAGGAAACTATGTGGACCACGAGTTGGCTTCTAGGATGAATCTATCTCTCTGCAAAAAGACCACTTCGGATGTCATCACCACAGTCGATGGAACTGAAATTGCCTATTGGCCTGTAACTCATTCCACCGCAGAGATGACACTATTGGGTCAGGATGGGCATCGATAGACTATTGTGTTTGAGTTAATCAAAGCCCTGCACTTCCAAATAATACTGGGGATACCTTGGTTGGAAACACATAATCCTTGTATTGATTGGCGAGAGAAGAGAATAACCTTCCCGGATTGTGCACATACTTGTTACCCAAAAAAAAAATCCTTGAACCAAGGCCTGGCCACAGTCGCTACTCCAGTCGTGCAGTTACCTCAGGAATATCAAGAATTCCAGGATGTTTTCCAAAAGGAACAGGCAAACACCCTACCACCTCACAGATCATACAATTGTCAAATCGATCTAATACCCGGTGCACAACCTCCATGTAGTACGATCAACGCCCTTACGGAACCCGAAAACCTTCACCTGCGACAATACTTGGACCAATACCTTGCTAATGGCTTCATTCATCCATCCAAGTCCCCTGCATCTTCAGCTTTGTTCATCATGCCTAAAAAGGATGGTGACCTCAGAACGTGCATAGACTACCGCGCATTAATTCAGATCACGGTTAAGAAACGATACCCATTGCTCTGATCCCCGAATTACTAGACCAAGTAAAGTACGCTTGCATCTAGACTAAATTAGATCTCTGAGGGGCATATCATCTGGTACGTGTAAAGAAAGGCGACGAACGGAAGACTGCTTTTCGCACTAAGTACGGGTTATTCGAATACCAGGTGATGCCCTTCGGGTTGTGCAATGCACCAGCAGCCTTCCAGTATTTTATGAACGATGTCCTTCGTGAACTCATTGACATCTGTGTTTTTGTATAAATAGATGATATTCTAGTGTACTCCTCTTCAGAATCAGACCATGTGAAGCACGTTCGTGCAGTCCTTGAGAAACTACGCCAGCACAAGTTATTTGCAAAATTGGAAAAATGCGTTTTTCATGCTACGGAAGTTAAATTCCTTGGATTTATCCTGACTTCAAAAGGAGTCCGAATGGACTCTCGAAAGGTGGACGCAATCCTCAAGTGGCCATCACCCAGTTCAATTAAAGGGGTACAAAGCATGCTCGGATTTGATAATTTCTACCACAGATTCATTCAGGATTTCTCACATGTTGTACACCCTATCACAGCACTTTTGCGAAAAAACAAATGCTTCTTGTGGACCGAAGAAGCTGAAAAGGCCTTCCAAGAGCTGAAAGCGAAATTCACGTCTGCACCTGTCTTAAAGCATCCACGTCCCAAACTTCCATACATAGTTGAAACTGATGCATCCAATTTAGCCATGGGAGCTGTCCTGTCCCAGAAGGATCCTGAAACTGGTCAACTTCACCCAGTAGCATTTTGTCCAGAAAGTTCTCGGCACCCGAGTTAAACTATGCGGTTACTGATAATGAATTATTATCCATCAAATCCGCCTTCAAGGCTTGGCGGCATTATCTTCTCGGTGCCAGGCATACCATTATGGTAATTACCGATCACCGCAACTTGCAGTATTTAAAAACAGCCAAGGCCCAATCGTCGCATCAACTTCGATGGGCATTGTTCTTTGCCGAGTTTGATTTCGTGATCACTTATTGACCAGGTTGTAAAAATGGCAAGGCAGATGCCTTATCTCAAATAGGGAAGGGAGAAGCATATGCGAACCCGTAACCGGTGCCTATAATTTCAGAACAAAGAATTCTTGGCATAACCACTCTACAGACACTAGAGGATATTCAAGTAAAGATCCAACAACTCTTCGATCCAACAGCCCTGCAGGACTGGGTGAAGAAAGGCCCGGACAACTCAGTCATCAATGACCTACCTTATTATCAAGGGCGACTATTTCTACCACACAAGGAACTACAAGAACTAGTCATCTCCAATTATCATGACACCTTGATGGAAGGACACCAAGGTATCGCAAAAACTGAAGCTAAACTTAAGAGACAATTCTGGTGGCCCACCTGGCGAAAAGAGGTAAAGTCATTTGTAATGTCTTGTGGCAATTGCGCCCAAAACAAAAGTCAGAAGAAAAAACCAGCTGGCCTCTTACAACCTTTGGATATTCCACCTACACCATGGCACACCTTATCGTTAGACCTTATTACAGATCTACCTCCATGTAATGGATTTACCACCATTCTAGTTATTGTCGATCTTTTTTCCAATATGGCCCATTTTATTCCTCTAAAGGGATTACCTTCTGCTTCAATTCTGGCCAAGGAGTTCCTCGAAAACATTGTTCGAATACACGGGTTTCCTTCCGTATTGGTCTCTGACCGAGGTAGTCAATTCATTTCACATTTTTGAAAGAAATGTTGTCAACTGGCGCTAATCGATGTGAGGTTATCAACCAGTCACCATCTCCAGACCGATGGTCAGACGGAGAGGACCAACCAAACCCTTGAACAGTACCTACCTTGCATGCTACACCAGACCGAAAGTAATTGGAAAGATATTTTATGGATTTCCGAATATGCATACAATAACTCTGTACATTCAGGAACCGGACAAAGCCCCTTTTATACCATATATGGACATCACCCTCGAACCTCAGAACTAGATTCACCTCAGCATTTAGAAATGCCTGCAGTTAGTCATTTGCATACTACTATTACACAAGCCTTTAAAGAGGCAACAGAACATTTGAAACAAGCAAAAGAGAAATATAAGAAAAATGCTGATCAACATAGAAATGAAACTCCACAACTCCAGATTGGGGATCAGGTTTGGCTGGCTACAAAACACATACCTCTGAAGGGAACTCGACTTTTAAGCCTAGATATTTGGGACCTTACACTATTAAGGCCATTATCAACCCGGTAGCCATCAAACTGGAATTACCCTTTAATATGCGCATTCATCCTGTCTTTCATGTTTCACTTTTAAAACCAGTTCAACCAGGAACAAGATAAACCAAACCACCCGACCCCATCTTGATAGATGGAGAACCTGAATTTGAGGTAAAAAATATCCTGGACTCCAAGATGGTTAAATCAAAACTTTTTGATTTAATCAATTGGAAGGCCTACGGACCACAAGAAAGGTCATGGGAACCTAGTGACCACGTCCATGCACCTCGGTTGGTGAAAAGATTCCATCGGAACTTCCCAGACAAACCAGGGCCCAAGGGAAGAACAACTTTAGGAGGGGCTTTGGGGGGGAGTGCTGTCATGATGCCTACCTCCAGGCATCCGGACCAAGCCCATCAGACCCGGGAGCAGGCATCTAGACATTTAGTAAAACCTCAGCAGCCCCGGCTAGGGGCTATCTGGGTTCAGTCCTGGCACCTTAGGCACCAGGCTCATAGTAGGAATCAGTCCTGGAGCCTAAGGAGCCAGGCTCATAGTCATTACTTACCTCAGGCAGACCATGCTGCAATTGACTCCAATCCAACATGAAGCCTGAAAGGGACTATTTTTCTACAGGGACTATTTTTTACTCTGGTGTGGTTCTAGGGACTTCTTACCTGGGACTACTTTTGAGGCTATTTAAACCACGCCCGACCAGCAACACACGCTTCGCGTTATTCTGCATCCAGCAGTGTAATACTCACCGTGCCTGCAGCCTGCATCCAGTCTTCTGCCACGCCCGTCTCGAATCCGGAGCTCCTAAAACAAAGAGGAAAGAAAGGGACAAGTTTAGAAAACAAACTTATTTCTATTCCACACCTGCTTCTGTATTCATCTTGTCTCCGGACCGGTAAAGAACATCATTTCTGCATGCGCCGCACCTCCAGCTGCAGCGCCGCACCATACTCACCAGTCTTCACAGCATCCTTCGGGTCGGCGCTTCCTCCATCATTTCTTCGCCGAACTTCGGCGCCTAGGAGACAAAAGAAAACCACAAGGTGAGCCTAGGGAACCAACAAATATAATTCTTACCACCATAGACTTACCTGATTTACCACCGGAGGCATCCTTTTGTGACTCTCCATATTTTCACGTGCCGCATCTGTAAAGAGAGACAAAACAACACGTTTTCCACGTGCAACATTTACCGGACAGCGCCGGGTAATACAGACTCTTACCTGAGTGCCACCAGCTGCCACAAGAGCATCTTTTCACGAGCCAGCTGCAAGACAAGAAAGGAAGGGGGGAACAAGAGTGAACATCGGACATATTGAACTCTATGAACTTAATACTTACTGGTCCTCACCAGGAACCTCAGAGTCAATACTCTCCGGAACTCTCCTGAGCCTTCAAACCAGTGAAGTAACTGGAATTGACGCGCCTCTGCAAATCCACGCAGGATGGAGAGCTCATCTTTCAAGAATATAAGGTGAGATTGCTGTGAGGGCATTTCGGAGGTGATTAGTTGGGGAGGACTGTGGGGTGCCATCACTTGAATCCTCAAGTGGCTAAATCCATCTCTCCACTTGCAGGAGAATATTTCTACGGGTTAAGCAGGCAAGATTAGGAGGGCAGATCCAGTCAGTCATCGCTGCACTAAGCATCACGTGGGTGGAGACCGCAGCTGTCCGGGTCCGACCGACGCCCCTGTGGGAGCCAGGTGAGCGTAACAGAACGCAAAGCCTATCTACAAATCCCCTCCTGGGCGTTATGGAAACCTCAGAAACCTACCAACTAGCCCTATTGTTAGGGGAACTTAGGGCAGAAATGCACTCCGTGCGCCAAGAGACTAATGCCCTCAGGAGAGAACTGATTGTGTCAAAGGAGCGCACTGATGATCTTGCTAGACAATTACTGCAAAACCAAGCTGGGCAAACACCATTACCTGGACTCAGGGGGAATCCAACTCCTGTTTCATGGAGCAATCCTGTGCAAATGGTTCTACCAGGGAGCATTCCTTTAGCTCCACCCGAACGTTTTGCTGGGGACCCAAAAAAGTTCACTGTGTTTATGAACCAATGCCTATTGCACTTTTTTATGCAGACCTGGAGCTTTTCCGAATGACCAAACCAAAGTTGCCTATGTACTATCATATCTTAGTGGCAGTGCAGCGGATTGGTCAATTCCATTAGTTAACCAGGATGACCCTCTTCTTCGGGATTTTCAAGGTTTTCAATTGAGCATGGAAAGACTATTTGCTAGACATTCACAGGGACAGGCCCTGGATAACGAACTTTTATCATTACGACAAGGTAACCAGGATCTACTAACCTATATCGCCACTTTCAATAGTTTAGTGGTGGAAACCGGATGGCCAGAGGTAAAACGAATTACATTATTTCATCATGGACTTCGGGGTGAACTCAAAGACGTTTTGGCCCAAGTTGTGAACCCAGCTCAGGATTCTGCAGAATATATAGACTTAGTGGTCCAGTTAGACCACCGACTTCAGAATAGAAAGGCTGATTGAGCTAAGTTTGAGAACCAGGTAACCAGGTAACCAGGATCTACTAACCTATATCGCCACTTTCAATAGTTTAGTGGTGGAAACCGGATGGCCAGAGGTAAAACGAATTACATTATCTCATCATGGACTTCGGGGTGAACTCAAAGACGTTTTGGCCCAAGTTGTGAACCCAGCTAAGGATTGTGCAGAATATATAGACTTAGTGGTCCAGTTAGACCACCGACTTCAGAATAGAAAGGCTGATTGAGCTAAGTTTGAGAATTGGGTATTGGCTAAACCCAATATTACCCTCAAAGGAACAGATGTATCAGAACCGATGCAGATCGGGGGGGTCAAGGGACCCTTAACTCAAAAGGAAAGAGAAAGAAGACGGCAGATGCAATTGTGTCTGTACTGTGGGGCCTCAGGACATTTTCTACAGGATTGCCCTATAAAAACATCTAAAAAAAGTAGTCGGAGATGCTGATAAAAATCAAACAGAGCCTGATTCGCGAAACGACCACACCTGACAAGCGTAGAGGTCCGCTTGCTGAGCTTGAAGAAGGATACTCAGACCTCGCACTTCATCATACCAATGGTCCTTATAGATCCAAGGCAGCCATCACGTATGCACGCAGTGAGGGCATACATTGATAGCGGGGCCATAGGAAACTATGTGGACCACGAGTTGGCTTCTAGGATGAATCTATCTCTCTGCAAAAAGACAACTTCGGATGTCATCACCACAGTCGATGGAACTGAAATTGCCTCTGGGCCTGTAACTCATTCCACCGCAGAGATGACACTATTGGGTCAGGATGGGCATCGATAGACTATTGTGTTTTAGTCAATCAAAGCCCTGCACTTCCAAATAATACTGGGGATACCTTGGTTGGAAACACAAAATCCTTGTATTGATTGGCGAGGGAAGAGAATAACCTTCCCGGATTGTGCACATACTTGTTACCCAAAAAAAAACCTTGAACCAAGGCCTGGCCACAGTCGCTACTCCAGTCGTGCAGTTACCTCAGGAATATCAAGAATTCCAGGATGTTTTCCAAAAGGAACAGGCAAACACCCTACCACCTCACAGATCATACGATTGTCAAATCGATCTCATACCCGGTGCACAACCTCCATGTAGTAGGATCCACGCCCTTACGGAACCCAAAAACCTTCACCTACGACAATACTTGGACCAATACCTTGCTAATGGCTTCATTCGTCCATCCAAGTCCCCTGCGTCTTCAGCTTTGTTCTTCGTGCCTAAAAAGGAAGGTGACCTCAGAACGTGTATAGACTACCGCACATTAAATCAGATCACGGTTAAGAACCGATACCCATTGGCTCTGATCCCCGAATTACTAGACCAAGTAAAGGACGCTTGCATCTACACTAAATTAGATCTCCGAGGGGCATATCATCTGGTACGTGTAAAGAAAGCCGTCGAATGGAAGACTGCTTTTTGCACTAAGTACGGGTTATTCGAATACCAGGTGATGCCCTTCGGGTTGTGCAATGCACCAGCAGCCTTCCAGTATTTTATGAACGATGTCCATCATGAACTCATTGACATCTGTGTTGTTGTATACATAGACGATATTCTAGTGTACTCCTCTTCAGAATCAGACCATGTGAAGCACGTTTGCGCAGTCCTTGAGAAACTACGGCAGCACAAGTTATATGCGAAATTGGAAAAATGCGTTTTTCATGCTACGGAAGTTGAATTCCTTGGATTTATCCTGACTCCAAAAGGAGTCCGAATGGACTCTCGAAAGGTGGACACAATCCTCAAGTGGCCAACACCCAGTTCAGTTAAAGGGGTTCAAAGCATGCTCAGATTTGCTAATTTCTACCGCAGATTCAGTCTGGATTTCTCACATGTTGTACATCCTATCACAGCACTTTTGCGAAAAAACAAACGCTTCTTGTGGTCCGAAGAAGCTGAAAAGGCCTTCCAAGAGCTGAATTCGAAATTCACATCTGCACCTGTCTTAAAGCATCCACGCACCGAACTTCCATACATAGTTGAAACTGATGCATCCAGTTTATCCATGGGAGCTGTCCTGTCCCAGAAGGATCCTGAAACCGGTCAACTTCACCCAGTCGCATTTTGGTCCAGAAAGTTCTCGGCACCCGAGTTAAACTATGCGGTTACCGATAAAGAATTATTAGCCATCAAATCCGCCTTCAAGGCTTGGCGGCATTATCTTCTCGGTGCGAGGCATACCATTACAGTAACCACCGATCACCGGAACTTGCAGTATTTAAAAACAGCCAAGGCTCAATCGTCGCGTCAACTTCGATGGGCATTGTTCTTTGCTGAGTTCGATTTCATGATCACTTATCGACCAGGTTGTAAAAATGGCAAGGCAGATGCCTTATCCCGAATAGGGATGGGAGAAGCATATGCGACCCCGGAACCGGCGCCTATAATTTCAGAACAAAGAATTCTTGGCATAACCCCTCTACAGACACTAGAGGATATTCAAGTAAAGATCCAACAACTCTTTGATCCAACAGCCCTGCAGGACTGGGTGAAGAAAGGCCCGGACTACTCAGTCATCAATGACCTACCTTATTATCAAGGGCGACTATTTCTACCACACAAAGAATTACAAGAACTAGTCATCTCCAATTATCATGACACCCTGATGGAAGGACACCCAGGTATCGCAAAAACTGAAGCTAAAACTAAGAGACAATTCTGGTGGCCCACCTGGCGAAAAGAGGTAAAGTCATTTGTAATGTCTTGTGGCAATTGCGCCCAAAACAAAAGTCAGAAGAAAAAACCAGCTGGCCTCTTACAACCTTTGGATATTCCACCTACACCATGGCACACCTTATCGTTAGACTTTATTACAGATCTACCTCCATGTAATGGATTAAACACCATTCTAGTTATTGTGGATCTTTTTTCCAAGATGGCCCACTTTATTCCTCTAAAGGGATTACCTTCTGCTTCAATTCTGGCCAATGAGTAGTTCCTCGAAAACATTGTTCGAATACACGGGTTTCCTTCCGTATTGATCTCTGACTGAGGTAGTCAAGTCATTTCACATTTTTGGAAAAA